>NC_046315.1:4323271-4660271 GCF_009819535.1 Lacerta agilis
TGCAAAGCAGGACGTTGGTCACCTTCCTCACTTCCTCGTCCTCAGCACCTACAATTCAGAGGTACACTGCCTCTGGAGATGGATGCTCGTTTGCTTGTTTTATTGCTAACCATATTTATTTCCTGCCCGGCAACAAAGTTCTCCTGGCAGCTTGCAACAAACTTTTTAAGCACAGTGGTCCCTTGGTTCTCAAACGCCTTGGAACTCAAACAACTTGGAACCCAAACACTGCAAACCCGGAAGTGTTCTGGTTTGCGAACTTCTTTCAGAAGCCGAACGGGCTCCGTTTTGAGTGCCACACTTCCCTTTTGAGTGTCACGCTGAGGTCTGTCTGTTTTTGCTATTACCGTATTTTTCGCTCCATAGGGCGAACCAGACCATAGGGCGCACCTCATTTTTAGAGGAGGAAACAAGAAAAAAAAATATTTTTCTGGTTTTCCTCCTCTAAAAGCCCTGTATTTTTGAGGATCAGCTAAAAGTTTTGCAGCTTTTTTTGCAAAGGGAAAAGCCCTGGTTTTTTGAGGATCAACTAAAAGTTTTGCAGCTTTTTTGCAAAGGGAAAAGCCCTGGTTTTTTGAGGATCAGCTAAAAGTTTTGCAGCTTTTTTGCAAAGGGAGAAAAGCAAAGCTCCTTTTGCAAAGGGGGAAAAGCAAAGAGGAAAAGCCCCATTTTTATGGGGTTCAACTCACATTTCTGCAGCTTCTAAAGGAAAGGGAGCCTTTTCTACAGTTTCCAGACAGATAATCTTATCAGCTGGGGAAACAAAGAACCTCCCTCTGCAGCACATTCAACAAAGGAGGGCGGGGCTGAAAGGGAGCCAGGACTCTTATCTCTCTCCCGATCTCTTGCTGATCAGCTGCTGAGCGGGGTCCTTTCAACACCCCCTTTTCTCTTTGTAAAATAAAAAGCATGATCCGCTTTTGGCCCCTGGGCAATTCAGCTCCAGGGACCACCATTCGCTCCATAAGACTTATTTTTAGGAGGAAAAAAGTACGTCTTATGGGGTGAAAAATACGGTATGTGTTTTTGTTTCTGCGGCTCTTTTTGTTTTGTTTTTGTGACTATGAGGATCCCAGTTCAGATACTGATTGATTGTGTGACTGCAGTACAATGTTGATTGCTTTCATTTTATGGATGAACAGACTTCTCGTTAGATAAGTCAAATCCATGTTAAATTGCTGTTTTAGGGGTTGTTTTTAAAAGTCTGGGACGGATTAATCCATTTTGCATCACTTTCTATGGGAAATAGCGTCTTGGTTTTGGAACGATTTGGTTTTTGAATGGACTTCCAGAACGGATTAAATTTGAGAACCAAGGTACCACTGTATAGCTATTATTTCCAGCAACGATGAGGTTCCACTGATTCCTCTCGAATTTGTCCAGTTCTCTTGCGAAGCCGTCTCAGCTACCAAAAGTCTGCAGGCAAAAGCTTCCCTTTTGCAGACCCTCCGTAATGTCCGGAGCCTCTTCTCTTGGACCTGAAGGTGTCATGTGCCAGGCCCACCTTTCCCTTGCCTGTCTTGGCTACTTGAAGACACAGGTCTTCGCTTGGATAGCGAGCTCACATACTTATGACGTCCCTGGACATTCTCTTCAGCCCATAGACCACCAACAGCAGCAGCAGCAGACACAGGGAGGCTCAGAGAGAGACAGGAGCCTGGCATCATCCTCATCTCCACGTGGCCACAGAGCTCAGCTCCAGAGGACCACCTTCCTGCCTCGGTCCACACTCCCAATATAGGCTCCAGAGGGGCTCCAAGCCACAGCGTTCACAGGTGAGCTGCAGGCACAAGGAAGGAAAACAGGGAGGCACCACGATGACAGATCACATCCACTCCTTGGACCGTATTAAGAGTGGCGCTGTGGGTTAAACCACAGAGCCTATGGCTTGCTGATCAGAAGGTCGGCGGTTCAAATCCCCGCAATGACGGGGTGAGCTCCCGTTGCTCGGTCCCAGCTCCTGCCAACCTAGCAGTTCGAAAACACCTCAAAGTGCAAGTAGATATATAGGTACCGCTCCGGCGGGAAGGTAAACGGCGTTTCCGTGTGCTGCTCTGGTTCGCCAGAAGCGGCTTAGTCATGCTGGCCACATGACCCGGAAGCTGTACGCCGGCTCCCTCGGCCAGTAACGCGAGATGAGCGCCGCAACCCCAGAGTCGGACACAACTGGACCTAATGGTCAGGGGTCCCTTTACCCTTTACCTTTGTTGTTGTTGTTGTTATTTGTTGTTGCTGTTATTATTATTATTTGAATTTATATACCGCTCTATACCAAAAATGTCCACAAATTCTAGGTAAAAAAAAGGTAAAGGACCCCTGGACGGTTAAGTCCAGTAAAGGCGACTATCAGTTGCGGCGCTCATCTCGCTTTCAGGCCAAGGGAGCCAGCATTTGTCCACAGACAGCTTTCCGGATCCTGTGGCCAGCAGGACTAAACAGCCTCTGGCACAACAAAACACTGTGATGGAAACCAGAGCACACGGAAACGCCGTTTACCTTCCCACCACAGTGGTACCTATCTATCTACTTGCACTGGCATGCTTTTGAACTGCTAGGTTGGCAGGAGCTGGGACAGAGCAACAGGAGCTCACCCCATTGCAGGGATTCAAACAGCCGACCTTCCGATCGGCCAGCCCTAGGCTCTGTGGTTTAGACCACAGCGCCACCCGTGTACCTATACCTGGGGGTCTCAGGGCAGTTCACAGAATAAAATCAAGATATAAAACCACAAAATACATAATAATAATAAAAACAACAAACCAATAGCCCCCCACCAAAAAGAAAAACCACATTTCAAAAGGGTATAGAATGTCAATCAGATCAACCAAAGGCCTGGTTAAAAAGGAACGTTTTTGCCTGGTGCATAAAGGTGTATAATGAAGGTGCCAGGTGAACTTCCCTGGGACCAGGTTACCTATGAGAATGCCTCCCCCCGCATGTGGCGACTCAAACACTTCAACCGGCGGAACAGGCACTGCTACAGGTGCTGCCAAACACCCGTTCTGCCGTGTGGCCATGGAACTCCCTGCCTCTTGATGTCAGCCAGGCGCCTTTGCTGTACAGGTGAAACTCAAAAAGTTAAAATTTTGTGGAAAAGTTCATTTATGTAAGCAATTGTTTTCATTAGCTACTGGAGTGTAATATATGAGATAGACTCATGACATGCAAAGCGAGATATGTATGTCAAGCCTTTGCTTGTTATAATTGTGATGATTATGGCGTACAGCTGATGAGAACCCCAAATTAACAATTTCAACTTTGGGGTTCTCATCAGCTGTACGCCACAACTGTAACAAATAAAGGCTTGACATATCTCGCTTTGCATGTCATGAGTCTATCTCATATATTAGTTTCACCTTTTAAGTTGAATTATTGAAAGAAACGAACCTTTCCACGATATTCTAATTTTTCGAGTTTCACCTGTAGATGATTCTCAGATGATCCCTTCCAACTTTGTGATTCTGTGACCTTTCAAGCTCTTAGCCTTGCTTGGATAATTTGACTGGCACAGGTTCAACCAGCCTGCCTCCTACAGCACAGCCGGAATCGCGCAAGTTAAATGCACGTAAGCGGAGATTGTACTGTACTTTCGGTAGACGACACAGTTCATAGAATCATAGAATCATGGAGTTGGAAGAGACCCCAAGGGCCATCCAGTCCAACCCCCTGCCAAGCAGGAAACACCATCAAAGCATTCCTGACAGATGGCTGTCAAGCCTCAGCTTCAAGACCTCCAAAGAAGGAGACTCCACCACACTCCTTGGCAGCAAATTCCACTGTCCAACAGCTCTTACTGTCAGGAAGTTCTTCCTAATGTTTAGGTGGAATCTTCTTTCTTGTAGTTTGAATCCATTGCCCCGTGTCCGCTTCCCTGGAGCAGCAGAAAACAACCTTTCACCCTCCTCTACATCAGTGTTTTTCAACCACTGTTCCGCGGCACACTAGTGTGCCGCGAGATGTTGCCTGGTGTTCCGAAGGGATCTTTGCGCGCATTCCCCCCCCCCCCGCCCCTCTCCGAACTGATTCTCGGTGCAGGGCTGTAAATTCCTCCTGTCAAGCCACAGATGCAGCAGCAGCAGCGAAACCTTGCCGCTCTCGCCGGGCTGCGCCGCTGCGCCCTGGCTTGCAGCCTTCGTGACATGCGGCAGCTCGTACTGCCACTGCGACTGTTTCACCCCGGACTGCTTCGGATCCGGTGCGGGGTTTCCCGCTCTGCGCGCTGCTCTGGGGCGCCGCAGGGTGAGGCCGCCGGCGGAGCGCCTGTCCTGCAAGTCCCAGCCTCGACGGCCCGCCCGCCGGAGGTCACCTTGTGTCCCAGGAGGGGAAGGGAGAGAGGTGGAAACTGCGTCCGTCCCGCCTATGCCCCAGCCAAGACGGGCGACGAAGCCTCGGGGAGGACGGACGCCTCTCCCTCCTCCCCGCGGTTCCGAAGTGGTGCAGCACTGCGGGGAAGGACCCTCGGGACTTGGGGGGGGACACACCCCAGCTCTTGGGACCTTTGGCGGCGGGGAAAGACCCTCGACGAAAAGGTCCCAAGAGCTGCCCGCAGTAGCGAAGGTTGAGTTGCCTTCTCGGGCGTTGGGTCCAACCAACGACGGTGACACGAAGTCGACGGCAGCCGCTTCTCCACGTCGCCAGCCCCGATCTTTCGGGCATGCGAGGCATGTGCGCGCCCTCGCCCCCCGCCTCCGCCCGCGTGATTTCGCTAGCCTGGGGGTGGGTGAGTAATCGAGTGGAGCTGAGGCGCCCCCGAACTCGCGTCTTCTCCTTTCGCAAATGCGCCGCTTCGCTTGCCGAGAGTCGCGGCGGCGCTTGGGGCATTTCTGCTCTTTGCGCGCGGAGACTGCGCTGGAGAACTGTCGGGGTCCTTGCACCCTGGGAGACTCTGAGGGAAGGGGTCCCTTGGTAGAAATCCACTCAGGGGTAATTCCTCACCTATGAATATGGGCTTTGGGCGAGCTGCAGTCACAGAATGGTAGAGTTGGAAGGGACTCCCAGGGGTCATCAATAAAGTATTTTATAATTTTTCATATTTCTGTTTACTTACTATTTCATAATAAAGTAATTATAAAATACTTTCTTTGTGTTTATTTGATTCCTATTCAAGAGAATTACTTTATATATAGTCAATATAGGCACAGAGTTAATTTTTTTAAACATTTTCTAATGGTGGTGTGCCTCGTGATTTTTTTCATGAAACAAGTGTGCCTTTGCCCAAAAAAGGTTGAAAAACACTGCTCTACATGACATCCTTTTATATATTTGAACATGGCTACGCTATCCCCCCTTAACCTTCTCTTCTCCAGGCTAAACATACCCAGCTCCCTAAGCCGTTCCTCCTAAGGCATCGTTTCCAGGCCTTTCTTTCCAGTTCTGTACTCTCGTTAAAGGTAAGTGTGTTGGGGGGATGACAGCCTGAGAAAAAAGGGTGAGGCTCTTTTTTTAAGAAAAAAATAATCTGGATTTTGGTGTGCTGCAAGCCCTAGAAGGTTCTCACCTGTGCACTCCAGGCAGGCTGGTCTCTAGCTTCCCCGTCTCCATGTTCCATAGGTAGAGAGCGCCGTCTGCGGAGCCAACCAGGGCATAGCTTTTATCGGGGCTGGAGAAAGAGGGAAGGAACGCCTGTCAATCAGCGGGATGAAGGAGAAGAGGGATACCAGGTTCAGGGGCCGAAATTAGGTTTGATGAGGCCCTAAGCTACTGAAGGTAATGGGGCTGAGTCACTTCCTCCTGGAGGCGGATTGGGTGGCTCCTGCAGACCAATCAGGTTGCTGACCAGCTGTCCTTTGTCAACAACAAATTGTCACTGTTTTTTGTGTTGAATATAATAATAATAATAATAATAATAATATTTATTATTTGTACCCCGCCCATCTGGCTGGATTTCCCCAGCCACTCTGGGCGGCTTCCAACAGAAATCAAATACAAAAATATCAAACATTAAAAACTCCCCCAAAAAGGGCTGCCTTCAGGTTTTTTCTGAATGTCAGGTAGTTGTTTATTTCCCTGACCTGTGATGGGAGGGCGTTCCACAGGGCGGGCGCCACTACCGAGAAGGCCCTCTGCCTGGTTCCCTGTAGTTTTGCTTCTCGCAGTGAGGGAACCGACAGAAGGCCCTCGGCGCTGGATCTCAGTGTCCGGGCTGAATGATGGGGGTGGAGACGCTCCTTCAGGTATACAGGACCGAGGCCGTTTAGGGCTTTAAAGGTCAGCACCAACACTTTGAATTGTGCTCGGAAACGTGTTGAATATATGCTATATGGTAATTTATGGACCTCATAGGTATCTCAAGCCGTTTGCGCATGTTCCCATGCAACCAGTCCATGCAGAATGTAGGCACCCTATATATAGAAAGGAGCAAACCAGTGATATTTTAGGGAGCAGGCCAGCAAGCGGGGCCCATGACTTACATCATAGGAGCCTACACAACACAAAACACTGTTGCTGTGTGTAGGTTTTATTTTATTTGTTTTTTATCTTATATTTTGGAAATGTACATCCAGTGTTTTTTTTTCCTTTAGCTTTTTGGGGGGGTCCCCAAGAGAGTGGGGCCCAAAGCCAGAGCTTGTTTTCGCTGATACGTAAATCCGGCACTGGTTGTAGTGAAAATCTTCTGAAAGTTACCAGGCTGGCTGGGGAAAGCTGGATGATCTCCTTACCTGTTGACTCCAAAAATGCCAGAGACTCACCTGAAAACTGCTTTGGTCCCATCGGAACCGCACTTGAATCCCTCAGCCCTATGGAAACAAAAAGGTGGCCGTGAACCCTCGCCAACTCCGTGCAAACAGAAAGGGAGACATCTCATCCAGTTTCACATGTTTCAATGACTTACATACTGTTCAGATTTTCCTGTGATACCCAATAACTTAAGGATCTTAAAAATCCATCCCTGTTAGGAACAGAAATGAGAAACCTGCCTCTGGGTTCAATTCGGAAACAGGCCGAGGAGTTTCCTCAAACCAAGGAGAAGCCAGAAATTCTTTTCCGGCTTCAACTGCAACCTGAGCTAAAGAATATTTTGGGTGATTCTAGCCTCTTCTTTTAAAATTGGGAAAGGAGTACGACAAGGCTGTATATTGTCTCCCTGCTTATTTAACTTATATGCAGAATTCATCATGCAAAAGGCTGGACTGGATGAATCCCAAAACGGAATAAAGATTGCCGGAAAACTAAGATCATGGCCACTGGTCCCATCACCTCCTGAAGGGGAAGAAATGGATTCAGCTCTGGTAAATGTATGGATGCAGCCCTCATCACATTCCACCTCAAAAGAGGCCTATGTAGGTGGGTCACAATGTTCCCATTTTACAGATGGAAACTGAGGCTGGAATCGAGGTCTTGGGCATCTGGCAAAGTCAAGCCTAATGTAAGGTTACCAGATTTTTGTCAATGAATCCGGGGACACTTTTCAAATTCCATGGATTTTGTATGGGGACTGATTTGTAAATCCAGGGACTGTCCCCGGGACATCTGGTAACCTTAGACTAATGGGTTCTGTACTGGAAGAAGCAAAGATCACCAGTGTCGAAGCAATGATTCTTCAACATCAACTTCGTTGGACTGGTCATGTCGTGCGGATGCCCGATCCTCGTCTTCCAAAGCAACTACTCTGTTCCGAATTTAAAAATGGAAAGCGTAATGCTGGTGGTCAACGAAAGAGGTTCAAAGCAGGCATCCCCAAACTTCGGCCCTCCAGATGTTTTGGACTACAATTCCCATCATCCCTGACCACTGGTCCTGTTAGCTAGGGAATCATGGGAGTCGTAGGCCAAAACATCTGGAGGGCCGCAGTTTGGGGATGCCTGGTTTAAAGACTCTCTCAAGGCAAATCTAAAAAAAATGTAGTATAGACACCAACAATTGAGAAACACTGGCCTGCGAGCGCTCCAATTGGAGAACAGCCTTTACCAAAGCTGACACAGGCTTGGAAGACACTCGAACTCAGGACACAAGGGAGAAAAGTGCTAGGAGGAAGGCACGCTTGGCAAATCCACACCGTGATCAACTTCCCACATGTCCCCACCAGGGCCATCTTAGGCAGATCGGCCAATCCCTCCGGCGCCCCTGATGTGCCACCTCTCCGCCTCTGGGGCCACCTCCCTCCCGCGCTAGCCGCCCCTCGGGAGGGGGGGTGGGCGAGCGGGGGATGAGGGGCGTGGCGCTGGAGCGGCGCAGGGCTCTGCACGCCCTTCCAGCGCTCCAGCTGGGGCTCCCTGCGCGGGATGGGAGGCGAGGGCGGCCGGCTCGCAGCCCGCCCGGGAGCGGCATGGGTGGCAGCAGCTGCGCAGGTGGTGCACGAGCACCCGCCCGCCTGTGGGGGCGGGGGCGGGTTGGGGAGGGGGCGCACGGTATACCGGCGGGCTCGCGGGGGCGCCCCTGGGGGGCGCAGCGCCAGTAGCCCCTATGGATAAGACGGCCCTGGTCCCCACTGTGGAAGGACATGTGGGTCCAGAATTGGCCTCCACAGTCACTTGCGGACTCTTTGTTAAAACCGTATTCATGGAAGACAATCTTACTCGGCTGCGAGGGATCGCCAAAGAGAGAGAGCCCTCCCATGACCAAGCCTGGCCTCCTGTTGATTTGGCTGGGTGCTGCCCAGGTGCCGCTGCCCCCCCCCCCCCGGGTCCCTGGCTCCTAACCTGAAGACCTGCCGGATGTTGTGCATTCGAAGGTCGATGACTTTGAGGGCGTTGTCCCTGGAGCAGCTCAGTAGATGCATCTGATCGGGACTGATGCTCAAGGAAGTCACCTTGCCTTCCACAGGGATCACCTGTGTGCAGCGGGGATCTCTGGAGGAAGAAGGTGGCAGGGTGCATTGTGCAGTTACTATGTCGCCATTAAACATCTTGCTGAAATATGAGAGCCCCACCTGGAGCGGCATTCTGCCGGTTTCCAGAGGTGTACCTATTGGTGCAAGTGTTGTTGTTGTTCAGTCGTGTCCGACTCTTCGTGACCCCATGGACCAGAGCATGCCAGGCACGCCTATCCTTCACTGCCTCTCGCAGTTTGGCCAAACTCATGTTAGTAGCTTCGAGAACACTGTCCAACCATCTCATCCTCTGTCATCCCCTTCTCCTTGTGCCCCTCTGTCGTCCCCTTCTCCTTGCTGTGTTGTTTTTCACAGGGTTGTTTTATTGCATACTGTATTTTAAATTACAGATACTTAGAAGCAATTGCATGAAAGCATTAAAATATATCTGTGCGTTTTTTAATTGCAGGTTTTTACTTTAACATTTGCGGAACTGGTTTTTTATAAACCGCTTAAACACCTATTTTGTCATCAAGTGGTATCTAAATGAATGAATGAATTCAGGAATGATGCATAATAATGATTTTTTAAAAAAAAAAAAACACCAGGCAGTTTATTTAACACGGAGGATTACATAGTACAAACATATTAAGAGCCAGACAGCTGCAAGCAATTAGTGAACTTAATTTGCATGTCATTAACATAATCTGCATACGGGTAGGTAGCCGTGTTGGTCTGCTGTAGTCGAAACAAAATAATTTTCCTTTCTTCCAGTAGCACCTTAGAGACCAACTAAGTTTGTACTTGGTAGGAGCTTTGGTGTGCATGCACACTTCTTCAGATAATTTGCATAGTAATTCTGGGCATCCCAAAGCTGGTAGACATGAGGAATCTGCTTTCCTCCCTCCCAGCACCCTGGGTTTTGCGCTGAGACATGTTGGAGGGTTCTTGTGGCACCATTCACGGAACAAAAACTACTGCAGAGATATCCACATCTTCAAAAGTAGAGAGTCCATAGCTTGGCTTTTGGAAAACGGGGGATCTGCAGTACTCAGCTAATTGGGAGTCACTGAATTACAGTCTCCAGGAAGCATATCCCTTTGCGGCAATGAAATTCAGTCCTCTAGCAGCTCCATGAGACAGTGAGAGATTTTACTTTCTTGGGCTCCTTGATCACTGCAGATGGTGACAGCAGTCATGAAATTAAAAGACGCCTGCTTCTTGGGAAGAAAGCAATGACAAACCTAGACAGCATCTTAAAAAGCAGAGACATCACCTTGCCGACAAGGTCCGTATAGTTAAAGCTATGGTTTTCCCAGTAGTAATGTACGGAAGTGAGAGCTGGACCATAAAGAAGGCCGATCGCCGAAGAATTGATGCTTTTGAATTCTGGTGCTGGAGGAGACTCTTGAGAGTCCCATGGACTGCAAGAAGATCAAACCTATCCATTTTGAAGGAAATCAGCCCTGAGTGCTCACTGGAAGGACAGATCCTGAAGTTGAGGCTCCAATACTTTGGCCACCTCATGAGAAGAGAAGACTCCCTGGAAAAGACCCTGATGTTGGGAAAGATGGAGGGCACAAGGAGAAGGGGGCGACAGAGGATGAGATGGTTGGACAGTGTTCTCGAAGTGACTGGCATGAGTTTGGCCAAACTGCGAGAGGCAGTGAAGGATAGGCGTGCCTGGCGTGCTCTGGTCCATGGGGTCACGAAGAGGCGGACACGACTGAACGACTGAACAACAACAAGCATCTCCCTGGCTCAGAGGCCGCCACACAGAGACCTTTTCTTTTCAGTTACAGCTCATACCAAAAACAAACTTAGTTGGTCTCTAAGGTGCTAATGGAAGGAATTTTTTTTTATTTTTTTGTCTTTTCTTTTCAGTTAAGGATCTCTCCTCTTTGAGAATGGCACTCTGAGCACATAGGGATGCAGGCAAAACAGCAGGACATCCATTAGCATCTTGACCTTCCAGATCCACAGAACAACAACTCCTTAACAAAGGAGAGGCGGTTGGGGGGGGGGGTCACTCTCAGTACAAGCCCGTCAAAGGACAGCAGCTATAAATAGAGAAGGTGAGGCATGGAAATAGCAGCAGCAGTAGAAGCTTGTTGCTTGTCTGTTAAGAGGCTGGTGGGGAAGGGAAGAGATTTTGCAGCCCGCAGAGACTTGTAGAGTTGGAAGGGAACCCCCGGTGGTCATCTAGTCCAACCCCCTGCAATACAGGAATTCCAAGTTAGGGGTACTGCTTAGGGAGGGGTCAGATTTTAATTTCAGAGGTTTTGATTTTGCTGTTACCGCTAGTAGTGTTTTTATATCTTATTATGACTTAGGTGGGGATTGTTTAATTTTTGATTTTATTCATTACTGATAACTACTTTGCACAAGGAGAAGGGGACGACAGAGGATGAGATGGTTGGACAGTGTTCTCGAAGTGACTGGCATGAGTTTGGCCAAATTGCGGGAGGCAGTGAAGGATAGGGGTGCCTGGCGTGCTCTGGTCCATAGGGTCACGAAGAGTCGGACACGACTGAACAACTGAACAACAACACTTTGCTTATAGTTTTGTAATTATGCTCATGCTTCCTTGTTGTAAGCTGCCCAGAGCATAGTTTTAACTATGGAAATGCAGCGGACAAATAAACGACGATGGTGAAAAACAGTAACAGCACCAAGCCACCCATCGGCCCAGCCAAGAACAAAGACAGCAGCAACAATAAATAAGAGGCAGGGTGTGAACAGAGGGAGGCGCTGTGGTCTAAACCACTGAGCCTCTTGGACTTGTCAATCAGAAGGTCAACGGTTCGAATCCCCGAGGTGGAGTGAGCTTCCGTTGCTCTGTCCCAGCTCCTGTCAACCTAGCAGTTCGAAAGCACACCAGTGCAAGTAGATAAATAGGTACCACTGTGGAGGGAATCATAGAGTTGGAAGAGACCCCAAGGGCCACCCAGTCCAACCCCCTGCCAAGCAGGAAACACCATCAAAGCATTCCTGACAGATGGCTGTCAAGCCTCCGCTTCAAGACCTCCAAAGAAGGAGACTCCACCACACTCCTGGGCAGCAAATCCCACTGTCCAACAGCTCTCACTGTCAGGAAGTTCTTCCTAATGTTTAGGTGGAATCTTCATTCTTGTAGTTTGAATCCATTGCTCCGTGTCTGCTTCTCTGGAGCAGCAGAAAACAACCCTTCTCCCTCCTCTATATGACATCCTTCTATATATTTGAACATGGCTATCATATCCCCCCTTAACCTTCTCTTCTCCAGGCTAAACATACCCAGCTCCCTAAGCCGTTCCTCATAAGGCATCGTTTCCAGGCCTTTGACCATTTTGGTTGCCCTCCTCTGGACACGTTCCAGCTTGTCAGTATCCTTCTTGAACTGTGGTGCCCAGAACTGGACACAGTATTCCAGGTGAGGTCTGACCAGAGCGGAATACAGTGGTACTATTACTTCCCTTGATCTAGATGCTATACTCCTCTTGATGCAGCCCAGAATTCCCAGATGTGGGAAGGTAAACAGCGTTTCCGTGCGCTGCTCTGGTTTCCGTCACGGTGTTCCGTTGTGCCACATGACCCAGAAAGCTGTCTGTGGACAAACGGCGGCTCCCTTGGCCTGAAAACAAGATGAGCACCACAACCCCATAGTCTCCTTTGACTGTACTTAACCATCCAGCAGCTCATCTTCCAGCGTCATAACTTTTATATGCCTGTTGTCTTTGTCCATGGAGTTTTCTTGGCAGGGATACTGGAGTGGCTTGCCGGTTCCTTCTCCAGGTGGATCACATTTAGTTTAAACTCTCCGCTATGACCTGTCCATCTCGGGTGGCCCTGCATGGCAAAGCTCATAGCTTCCCTGAGTTATTCAAGCCCCTTCGCCACGACAAGGCAGTGGTCCATGAAGGAGAATAATGGTGCTGGAGAAACATGGAAACGGAGAGGGGGACTCAGTCCCCATCAGAGCAGATGGGGGGGGGGAAAGCCCAGCAGCCCTCATTCCGACAAGCCGGAAGAAAGAGCAGGAAGATGGAGCCTAGATCTTCATTGGGAAGACATTGGACAAGATGTAGAAACCCAGCAGCGCTACGGGCACCAAATAACACCAGTTCTGCATTTATAGGAAATCAGTCTTTCGGTATGACACTCTGGGACTCCCTGCCTATTGGCATCACCGTTCTCTTTTTGGCAATTGCTTAAAACATTTTTAAAACATAGTGGAAGTCACTGCATAGACTATTTGTATGGAATTGCATAGATTATTTGTATGGAACTGCAGCAATGCAGGGAGGAATATAGGAAAGATAAAAAAAAAAGTTGGATAATGTGTAACTAGAATTAATTACTGCTTTTGGTTTCCTTTGTTTGTATCTCTCTTGCATTAGAAGAAGTTACCTACGTGACTATACACTTAGTCTTACTTTTTCTTTTTCTTCTTTTTTCCTTCCCCCTTTTCTACTTTTTGTGGTTTTAATTTTTGTTGTTTTTGTTTTTTGTTTGTTTGTTTGTTTTTTACCTTTTGTGATTGTTGCTATTCTTTTGTATTTGCATCTGTGAAAGGTTTTTAAACTCGTTGTGAAATTGTTGAATCTAAATCTAAATAATGTTGATATTATTATTTTTTTAAAAAACATTTTTGACCCACCCAGACATGTAGACTGCTTGCTTTTACCAAGCATTTATTGATTTATTCTCTTTGTCAACCATTTTGATGTATTTTTTTTTAAAAAGCAATCAGCTAGTGTGCAGGTTTTTACAAAGTAAAAATATATATAATGAAAAAAATATTGGTGCCACAACTGAAAAGGCCCCGGAAAAGGACAAGGCCAACCCTGGTTGCATCCTCATCTGGCTGCCTGGTGGCCTCACCTGCTGTCCCAGAAACGGATGGTCTTGTCATGATGTCCACTGATGATGAAGGTGTCGCAACACACAATATCATTGCAATAGGAGAAGACGCCAATGGTTCTGTAGCCTGCCAGAAAAGCCATAGAGAGTTGTGTCAGGGCGGAGAAAGAATAATATAGAATCATAGAGTTGGAAGACACAGTATTCCAGGTGAGGTCTGACCAGAGCGGAATACAGTGGTACTATTACTTCCCTTGATCTAGACGCTATACTCCTATTGATGCAGCCCAGAATTGCATTGGCTTTTTTAGCTGCTGCATCACACTGTTGACTCATGTCAAGTTGATGGTCTACCAAGACTCCTAGATCCTTTTCACATGTAAAGAGATAGCAGGGATGTTATATAAATTGATGATAAGCGACAAAGGAAGAATGGTAAGGATAATCCAGATTAAATGGGAGAAGGAAGGTATGATCCATCAAAAAAGGGTCCAAGAACTGATGAAGAATATAAATAATATAATAAATAGAAAAATATAAAGAGTTAAGTAGAATTTTTTTTATTAAAGTGATATAGAACTCCAGCACAAATGGCGTATATGGCGAAAGGGTTTAGTCCCAAATGCTGGCATTGTGGTCAGGAAAAAGGATTATATGCCCACATGTGGTGGGAATGCAATCTGGTCAAGGAATACTGGCAAAAGATTATAAAGATAATTTCTGGATTATTTCAAATGAACATAGAAGTTAATCGGGATTTGCTCTTTTCCGGAATACTGGGAAATAATGAAGTAAGAAGTAATATGCAAGAGCTGTATAAGATCATGATTCTAGCCGGAATGGCAGTTATTGCACTGGGGTGGAAAGAAAAGGCTAAATGGAACTTGGAAAAATGGAACGATTATGGTATGTTTTCGAATATGCACAAGCAGAAATATTTGCACAGATTGGGGCAGAGGGTAGATGGGGGGGGGAAATGTCAAAGAATCACAAAAATGGGCATTTTACAGGAATTGGATAGAAAGGGCAGAAGCCAACCCAAACATACAAGCTAGAATGAATAGACTGTGTACATGGGAAAAGTTTCGAAGAAGGAAGGCCTGACCGGGGGGGGGGGGGGAGAGGGTTGGAGGGGGGGAGAGATGGTAAACCGGATGACACTTTGAACTGATTTTGTTATGGAATCTCCCCCCCCCCCACAAGAAACCATATATATTAATGTTATGTAGTTATGCATTGTAGTATCAATGAATTTTGTTTTGTATTCTTTGTTTCCTAGTATATAATAATGTTAGGTTACCAAGCAAATTTAATTAAAGTTATTGGGGGGGAAATTAATATGAAAAAAACAAAAAGACAGTCGAGTCAGGGTAAGGAGATGGGCCTCTTGATAGGGCTCGCCCCCCTGTAACTACACAGCCGTGAGGCCCGTCTAGTGTGCTGCTGGATCAGGGCCCTGCATCCTAGAGTGGCTGGGGAGACCCAGCCAGATGGGCGAGGTACAAATAATAAATTATTATTATTATCATCATCATCATCATCATCATCATCATCATCTCCACAGGAAGAATTGGCCGTCACTTACACGCCCCTTTGGTCAAATCCCACTCCTTCACCGTCCTGTCCCGGCTGCCCGTCACAGCTTGGTGCCGGGTGGCTCTGAACCTTGCAGCTGTCACTTTGTCTGTGTGCCCCGTCAGAACCTCCTAGTCAAGAGAAGAGTTGGAGGCGTCAAGGGATTTGTTGCTTTTCAGTGCTCCTCCTATTACACACGAAAAATGGAAGCTCTGAGAACGTAAGAACCTAAGGGGAGCCTCCTGGATCAAGCCAATGGTCCACCTAGTCCTGTGACCAACCAGAGGCCCATTACGTATCTGAAGTGTATCTGAAGAAGTGTGCATGCACACGAAAGCTCATACCAAGAACAAACTTAGTTGGTCCCTAAGGTGCTACTGGAAGGATTATTTTTTTTTGACCATTACAGAAGGACAGCCTCTTTCCATATGAACCTACCCAGACCCTGAGATCATCTTCTGAGGGGCTCCTTTGTGTGCCTCCTCCTCGAGAGGTCCGGAGGGTGGCAACACGAGGACGGGGCCTTCTCTGCAGTGGCTCCCCATAAAAACGTTCCTTTTCAACCAGGCATTTGATTGACCTGATATGCCCTTTTAAAATGTGGTTCTTTTTTTTTAAGGGGGGTTGTTATTAGGTTGCTATTTTTATTTTGATTGTAGATACAGGTGAAACTCGAAATATCAGAATATCGTGGGGAAGTCCATTTATGTAAGCAATTGTCTTCATTAGCTACTGGAGTTTAATATATGAGATAGACTCATGACATGCAAAGCGAGATATGCCAAGCCTTTGCTTGTTATAATTGTGATGATTATGGAGTACAGCTGATGAAAACCCCAAAGTTGAGATTGTTAATTTGGGGTTCTCATCAGCTGTACGCCATAACCATCACAGTTATAACAAATAAAGGATTGACATACCTCGCTTTGCATGTCATATATTAGTTTCACCTTTTAAGTTGAATTACTGAAAGAAATGAACCTTTCCACGATATTCTAATTTTTCGAGTTTTACCTGTATATTGTGGTTTTATATTTTGATTTTGTTCTGTGAACCGCCCTGAGACCTCTGGTATATAAATTAAATAAAAACACAAGCAGGATTCGAACACAAGGCCCCTCTCCCCTCCCGTGGTTTCCAGCAACTGGGATTCAGAATCCCTGCCGCTTCCAGGTGTGAAAGGCAGAGCCTAGCCCTCCTGGCTAGTGGCCATCGAGAGCCCTCTCCTCCACCCATGAATTTGTCTAATCCTCTTTTCCAGCCATCCATGTTGGTGGCCATCACCGCCTCCTGTGGCAGGGAGTTCCATGGTTTAACCGTGCACTGCGTTAAGTACTGTCTTTCCCCCCCCCCCAACATTCAGCTTCACTGGGTGCCCATGAGTTCTAGCGATACGAGGAAGTGAGGAAAACCTTTCTCCATCTTTTTTCTCGAGGCCAGGCACAATTTTGTAAACTTCTATCCTGTCACATGTTAGGGCTGGCGTCCCCACCCCCCTTGCTGCTTTCCCCATGAAAAACCGATCTCCGCAGCTGAATTGGAGCAAATGGCAATTCAGCTTTGCCATAGACTGCCATTTGCTCCGATTCCACAATAAAGAGTGGGCTCAGATTCCTTCCTCGGCCCTGAAGCCTGGCTTAATAGTTTCCCATCGCACAAACGCACTCCTCTGCCGCAAGCAAAAGGATCTCACCTTGAAATGGCAGTCGTCAACCTTCCATAGCTGAGCAGCATTGTTGTATGTACCGGCCAAGACGTGAAATCCCTGCTGGGGACAGAGAGAAAGAGAGTTTGGAGAGGAATCAGACCAGCCACCTCTGTTCTGCCCTGGCTGTGGGACTTGGCTTGGCACTGGGAATGTTTCAAGATCTATAAGGCGGGCAAGGGGAGCTGAACCGAAACGACTCACAAAAAAGTTTCCCCTGTTGTTCAGTCATTCAGTCGTGTCCGACTCTTCGTGACCCCATGGACCAGAGCACGCCAGGCACCCATATCCTCCACTGCCTCCCGCAGTTTGGCCAAACTCAAGCCAGTCACTTCGAGAACACTGTCCAACCACCTCGTCCTCTGTCGTCCCCTTCTCCTTGTGCCCTCTATCTTTCCCAACATCAGGGTCTTTTCTAGGGAGTCTTCTCTTCTCATGAGGTGGCCAAAGTACTGGAGCCTCAACTTCAGGATCTGTCCTTCTAGTGAGCACTCAGGGCTGATTTCCTTCAGAATGGATAGGTTTGATCTTCTTGCAGTCCATGGGACTCTCAAGAGTCTCCTCCTGCACCATAATTCAAAAGCATCAATTCTTCGGCGATCAGCCTTCTTTATGGTCCAGCTCTCACTTCCGTACATCACTACTGGGAAAACCATAGCTTTAACTACACGCACCTTTGTCGGCAAGGTGATGTCTCTGCTTTTTAAGACGCTGTCTAGGTTTGTCATTGCTTTCCTCCCAAGAAGCAGGCGTCTTCTAATTTTGTGACTGCTGTCACCATCTGCAGTGATCATGGAGCCCAAGAAAGTAAAATCTCTCACTGCCTCCATTTCTTCCCCTTCTATTTGCCAGGAGGTGATGGGACCAGTGGCCATGATCTTAGTTTTTTGATGTTGAGCTTCAGACCATATTTTGCGCTCTCCTCTTTCACCCTCATTAAGAGGTTCTTTAATTCCTCCTCACTTTCTGCCATCAAGGTAGTATCATCAGCGTATCTGAGGTTGTTGATATTTCTTCCGGCAATCTAGTAGTCCGCTATTAAAAGTGGCGATGGACAGAATTGCACAGCCTCATTAATATTTTTTTTTTAACAAGTCTGTTTCAGTCCCTTTCCTTTGACGAGATATTTAACACCATAAAATAGAAAAATAAACTGCTGGCTAAAAACTCTGCAGAAGTGTGTGGGTCTCTGTATATATTCAGCTGCCCCCCACTATCATGGTAGCTGCCAGTGAGCAGCAAACATTTTGAATTCCCCAAAATTCAGAAAGCACCTTGGAACAACAGGGACTTTTGGGGGGGAAACAAAATGGCAATCGCCACTGTTTTTTATTTTTATTTTGTTCTGCGAACCTTCCTGAGACCTCCGGGTATAGGGCAGTATATAAATTCTAATAATAATAATAATAATAATAATAATAATAATATCAAATTGCAATGGATTCTATAAGTTAAACTGGGTAATGAGGCCCTTCTGCATGTCTGTCCCCCTGAAGCTTTTGCCATTCCATGGAAATTGATATTTCCCCACGTTCTTGGAGTACGAGAGAGGCCGACTTCTCTCCATCTGCTTAGTCCACCCTTCCTGCTCTCATGTCGGACCGCGTTTCAGGGGGCTGGACTAGATGACCCTCGAGGTCCCCCTCCAACTCTATGATTCTACGAGCAGAACACATTGTGGGGAGCAGAGCCCCCGTTTGGAGGAAGGCCGCCCAAAGGGCTTCCTTCTGTAGTTCTCCCTGCTTCTTTCCAACCACCTAGCATTTCGCTTGACTTTTGGGGCGGCCATTCGTCCCGCTAATGAACTCGGAAAAGTTCGTCCTTCAGTCCCTTTGGCCAGGTGGCTGCAGCTGTGGGGAGCCCCACATCCTCCCTGCCTTTGGTTCGTATCGTAGGAGGAGGAGACATCTCTTTTGGGGGGGGATGATGATTGCCAGGGGCGTAGCAAGGGGGGGCGGTCCACCCCATGTTCCATAATGGAGGGGGTGACAAATTATCAAGGAACAATTCCTGCCCTACTAGGGCAGTTCATTTTTTTAAAAAACTTTTTTTAAATGCCTTCTCCAAAGGTCTTATCTTACTATGCTTGGCAGAGGGTTGGACTGGATGGCCCTTGGGGTCTCTTCCAACTCTAGGATTCTATACTAGGGATTATATAGCTATATATGAAATTTCATGCATATCTGTTAATATCTTGACCCTCCTCCACCAAAATAGCTGTTCACTTGGCTGTTTTCCTATGTCGTGAGGGCTGGAATTTAAGTTCAGAATACACTTTACTGTTCCCAACCCTAACCCTGTGGAAAGCCATCTAATTAGACTTTAATTTGATACTGAGATGTTTTTAGGAGGTAATTTAATTATTGTTTGATTTTATACCAATGTTATGTATCTGATGTTAGCCACCCTGAGCCCGACTTCGGCCGGGGAGGGCGGGATATAAATAAAAGTTTTATTATTATTATTACTTGTTGTTATTCCTTTGTAAGAAAATCTGAAATAATGTAAAACCATTTTTTTTGCACGGTGGGGGGAAATCAATGGGGGGGGTGGTGACAAGAAATTTTCTGCACCGGGTACCACCTGACCTTCCTACGCCTCTGGGGAGGTGACAAAAAAAAATTGCCCCCCCCCCGGGAACCAATTTCCCTTGCTACGCCCCTGATGATTGCAAAGGACCGCGTTGGCATGGCAACAGCCTCCGCAGGAAGCCCCGTGCTGCCCCCTGGTGGACATGGGCAAGAAACGCCCCTTTCCAAAGAGCCCTCACTGGAAACTGTCTCACATCAGGAGTTCAGCCCTTCCATAATATTTGGGCACTGCCTGCTCCGAATACCAGGGGCTCCTTTCCTTCTCCTGTTACCCAATCTGTCAAAATGGCAATGCTAACGGAGTGCGGCTCGATCCCTGTAAGTCGGAGGTACAGTTGGCAGGCAGTTCATAGGATCGTAGAATCACAGGTTTGTAGAGTTGGAAGGAACCATGGTGGTCTTTTCATCCAACCCCCTGCAACGCAGGAATCTTTTGTCAAACGTGGGGATCCAATCCACGACCCTGAGGTTAAGAGCCTCACGATTCACCATGTTGTTGTTCAGTCGTTCAGTCGTGTCCGACTCTTCGTGACCCCATGGACCAGAGCACGCCAGGCACACCTATCCTTCACTGCCTCTCGCAGTTTGGCCAAACTCATGTTAGTAGCTTCAAGAACACTGTCCAACCATCTCATCCTCTGTCGTCCCCTTCTCCTTGTGCCCTCCATCTTTCCCAACATCAGGGTCTTTTCCGGGGAGTCTTCTCTTCTCATGAGGTGGCCAAAGTACTGGAGCCTCAGCTTCAGGATCTGTCCTTCCAGTGAGCACTCAGGGCTGATTTCTTTGAGAATGGATAGGTTTGATCTTCTTGCAGTCCATGGGACTCTCAAGAGTCTCCTCCAGCACCATAACTCAAAAGCATCAATTCTACGGCGATCAGCCTTCTTTATGGTCCAGCTCTCACTTCCGTACATCACTACTGGGAAAACCAGAGCTTTAACTAGACGGACCTTTGTCGGCAAGGTGATGTCTCTGCTTTTTAAGATGCTGTCTAGGTTTGTCATTGTGTGACTGACAGGATAAGGTAAAGGTAAAGGGACTCCTGACCATTAGGTCCAGTCGTGTCCGACTCTGGGGTTGTGGAGCTCATCTCGCTCTATAGGCCGAGGGAGCCGGTGTTTGTCCGCAGACAGCTTCCAGGTCATGTGGCCAGCATAACAAGCCACTTCTGGTGAACTGGAGCAGTGCACGGAAACACCGTTTACCTTCCCGCCGGAGTGGTACCATTTATCTACTTGCACTTTGAAGTGCTTTCGAACTGCTAGGTTGGCAGGAGCTGGGACCGAGCAACGGGAGCTCACCCCGTTGCAGGGATTCGAACCGCCGACCTTCTGATCAGCAAGCCCTAGGCTCTGTGGTTTAACCCACAGCACCACCTGGGTCCCTGACAGACAGGTTGGCCGTCTTCAAGTATCTCAAGGACTGTCACATGGAAGAGAGAACAAGCTTGTTTTCTCCTGCTCTAGAGGGTAGGACACTCACCGATGGGTCAAACTCAACGCTGGTGATCCCTCCGTTCGCCCCTTCCAGTGTCTTCACTTTCTCCATTCGCCCTGCAGGCAGGCAAAACAGAACAGGCAAGGTGATCCAGAGCGGCAATGGTTAGAACCCACACTTCCCCCGAATATTTACAAAAAGAACCAGGAAACTCTGCAAGAAGCAGACAGTGCACTTTCCAGAGAGAGAGAGAGAGAGAGAGAGAGATCCCACCCCACCCGGGATCTGAGATCTTTCCCCCTTGTTCCACGACTCTGCCTTGCGAAAATCTTATCTCGCCTGCAGAACTGAAGCTCAGCTAAGCAAAATCACTCGCACACCTGGCAAGATCCAATTCAACAGGTAATATCGGATTCTACTTCCATGCAATGGCAAGACTGTTCGTTTTGTTTTGTTTCTTAAAGGAATGAACGAGCCTCAAGAAAAGATTGATGCAGAAGCCAAACCCAGAGCCAAGAAATCTCTTATAAAGGCAGAGGCATATCGAGGAAAGGTTCATTTCTTTCAGTAATTCAACTTAAAAGGTGAAACTAATATATGAGAGAGAGTCGTGACATGCAAAGCGAGATAGGTCAAGCCTTTATTTGTTACAGTTGTGATGATTATGGCGTACGGCTGATGAAAACTCCAAATTAACAATTTCAGCTTTGGGGTTTTCATCAGCTGCACGCCATAATCATCACAATTATAACAAACAAAGGCTTGACATATCTCGCTTTGCATGTCATGAGTCTATCTCATATAGGCCTATTAAACTCCAGTAGCTAATAAAAACAATTGCTTACATAAATGGACTTTTCCACGATATTCTAATTTTTCGAGTTTCAGCTGTATATATGGTTTACAAAGGTAGTGCAATGTCTCACTCATATTTTTCCCATGTAACATTTTTACAAGTCATTTTCGTTTGCTGAGACATTAGGAAGAGAAGGGGGAGAGAGGTGGGCGGGATGGGGAGATGGGTGGGGTGGGGTGACGATATTTCTATTTTACTTAATATATGTAGGGTTTGGTGTCAGCGTTGTTTGTGCATGTTCTCTGTTGTTCACTTGTGCTCCTTTGGTGGTGAGAGAGGTCGGGGTTGGCGTAGGGTGTGATTGTTCATTTGTAGTTGGCTATGGTGATCTTTGGTTTCCTGTGTGAGTGGGGTGGGTGGGTGTTTTGGGTCAGGTTAGCCATATTGATTTGTATGCTGCCGGTAGATTTTTGTCATTGTCTTGTTGGGCTGTGTGCGTGATGAAGGGGGACCATACCGGGGTGAAGGCGTCTTCTTCTGTTTGTCCCCGTGTCAGTTTGTTTGAGTCGGACAGTTGCCAGCCCTAGGAGGCAGCTGGCAGAGATCTCTAATACTTTTACACAGGGGGAAAAATTACTGTATATTCTGGCGTATAAGGCTACTTTTTAATCCAGGAAAATATTCTCAAAAGTCGGGGGTCGTCTTATACGCCGGGTGGAGAATCTGCGGTCGAGTACATCTCAAAATCTATATTTTAACTGGAAAAGTTGGGGGTCGTTTTATACGCCGGAAAATACGGTAAATAGTGTGCAATAGGTAAAATGGTAAAGTTAAAGGACCCCTGGACGGTTAAGCACAGTCAAAGGCGACTCTGGGGTTGCGGCGCTCATCTCGCTTTCAGGCCGAGGGAGCCGGCGTTTGTCCGCAGGCAGCTTTCCAGGTCATGTGGCCAGCAGGATTAAACCGCTTCTGGCGCAACGGGACACAGTGATAAAAGCCGGAGTGCACAGAAATGCCATTTATCTTCCTACCTATTTATCTACTTGCATCGGCGCGCTTTCGAACTGCTAGGTTGGCAGGAGCTGCCTGGGACAGAGAGGTAGGAGCTCACTCTGCTGCGCGGATTCGAACCGCCGACCTTCTGATCGGCAAGCCTGAGAGGCGCGGTGGCTGAGACCCCAGCGCCACCCGCCGTGTGCAATCGTCAACTAATGTCCCGCTGCGCATCCGCTCACCTCCTGCCACATCCCAGAGCCTGATCAGCTTGTCGGCCCCGCCAGTGGCCAGGACGGATGAATTGGGACTGAACCTGGCAGCGTTGATTTCGGAGGCATGGCCTTCCTGGAGAAAGGGGAAAGGACAAAACAAGGAGACCAGGCAAGGGTGCGATGGAAGTCCAACAAGTTCCTCTTCTGGAGTAGATATGGGAACTCTGTTGGTGGCGACAATTGCAACCCAAACCCTTTCTGTCAGGGCCAGACGCACAAATTATCAAGAAGAATTATTAAAAAGAGCTGGATCCGGCCAATGGCCCATCTAGTCCAGCATCCTAGAATCATAGAATCCTAGAGTTGGAAGAGACCACAAGGGCCATCCAGTCCAACCCCCTGCCAAGCAGGAAACACCACCAAAGCATTCCTGACAGATGGGTCATTTTGAAGTGTGACCCTGTCCTCTGGGGTATTAGCCACCCCTCCCAATTTGGTGTCATCTGCAAACTTCATCAGGATGCCCTCAAGCCCATCATCCAAGTCATTGATGAAGATGTTGAATAAGACTGGGCCCAAGACAGAACCCTGTGGCACCCCACTAGTCACTTCTCTCCAGGAGGAAGAGGAGCCATTGATGAGCACCCTTTGGGTTCGGTCAGTCAGCCAGTTACAAATCCACTGAATGGTCTAGCCCACATTTTACCAGCTTCTTTACAAGAATATCATGGGGCACCTTGTCAAAGGCCTTGCTGAAATCAAGATAGGCTACATCCACAGCATTCCCTTCATCTACCAGGCTTGTAATTCTGTCAAAAAATGAGATCAGATTGGTCTGACGTGACTTATTTTTCAGAAACCCATGCTGACTTTTAGTGATCACAGCGTTCCTTTCTAGGTGCTCACAGACCGTTTGCTTAATGATCTGCTCTAGAATTTTTCCTGGTATTGATGTCAGGCTGACTGGGCGGTAATTGTTTGGGTCTTCTCTTTCCCCCTGTTTTCACGGTGGCCACCCAGGTGCCCCCATGGGAAGCCCACCGGCAGGATTCGAACACAAGAGTCCTCTCCCCACCCACGATTCCCAGCAACTGGCATCCAGACAGCGCTGTCTCCGACACTGGTAGAACCAGGGTGGTGTACTTAGCGGTTAGAGTGTTGGACTAGAACCTGGGAGACCAGGGTTCAAATCCCTGCTAAGCCATGAAGCTCACTGAAGCGCACTCTCAATCTAACCGACCTCACAGGGTTGTTGTGAGGACAGAATGGGCAAGGAGAACTTTGCACACCACCTTGGAGGAAAAGGTGGGGTGCAGAGGCAAAAATAAATAACAGCAATAGTTATTTTCCCCAGTTCATCCATAAAAATGCAGCGAATGGCTAGAAGACACACACAAATTTGCAACACACGAGTGTATAAACGTAGACTTGCCATGGACAAATTTAATGATGTTTGGGATTAATTACTATATTAGGCTAAAACAAAATAAACATTTAAAAAATTCCTTCCAACAGCACCTTAGAGACCAAGTAAGTTTGTTCTTGGTATGAGCTTTGGTGTGCATGTGTTTCAGTGTATCTGAAGAAGTGTGCATGGACACGAAAGCTCATAGCAAGAACAAACTTAGTTGGTCTCTAAGGTGCTGTTGGAAGGAATTTTTTCTTTTATTTTGTTTTGACTATGGCAGACCAACATGGCTACCTACCTGTAACTGGAATCATGTAATGTTTATAAGTTCTGCTTTTGTCTTGTGTTATATATGGGTGTTTTTTCTTTCTTTCTTTCTCCTCTTCCTTTTTCTCACCCCCCCCTTTTCCCAAGTCTTATTTTACCTTGTGCACTTACAATTATATGCACATTAAAGGTAAAGGTAAAGGTAAAGGGACCCCTGACCATTAGGTCCAGTCGTGTCCGACTCTGGGGTTGCGGCGCTCATCTCGCATTACTGGCTGAGGGAGCCGGCGTACAGCTTCCGGGCCATGTGGCCAGCATGACTAAGCCGCTTCTGGAGAACCAGAGCAGTGCACGGAAACGCCGTTTACCTTCCTGGTGGAGCGGTACCTATTTATCTACTTGCACTTTGACATGCTTTTGAACTGCTAGGTGGGCAGCAGCTGAGACCGAGCAACGGGAGCTCACCCCATCACAGGGATTCGAACCACCGACCTTCCAATCAGCAAGCCCTAGGCTCTGTGGTTTAACCCACAGCGCCACCTGCGTCCCTATATGCACATTGCTACTGCTACTACTACTACTACTACTACTACTAATAATAATAATACTAATAATTTATTATTTATACCCCACCCATCTGGCTGGGTTTCCCCAGCCACTCTGGGCAGCTTCCAACAGAATGTTAAAATGCAATAATCTATTAAACATTAAAAGCTTCCCTAAGCATGGCTGCTTTCAGATGTCTCCTAAAAGTCTGGTAGTTGGTTTCCTCTTTGACCTCTGATGGGAGGGTGTTCCACAGGGCAGGTGCCACTACCGAGAAGGCCCTCTGCCTGGTTCCCTGTAGCTTTGCTTCTCGCAGTGAGGGAACCGCCAGAAGGCCCTCGGAGCTGGATCTCAGTGTCCGGGCTGAACGATGGGGATGGAGACGCTCCTTCAGGTCTACAGGACCGAGGCCGTTTAGGGCTTTAAAAGTCAGCACCAACACTTTGAATTGTGCTCGGAAATGTACTGGGAGCCAATGTAGGCCTTTCAAGACCGGTGTTATGTGGTCCCGGCTCACTAGTCTAGCTGCTGCATTCTGGATTAATTGCAGTTTCCGGGTCACCTTCAAAGGTAGCCCCACATAGAGCGCATTGCAGTAGTCCAAGCGGGAGATAACCAGAACATGCACTACTCTGGCAAGACAGACTGCGGGCAGGTAGGGTCTCAGCCTGCATACCAGATGGAGCTGGGAGACAGCCGCCCTGGACACAGAATTAACCTGCATCTCCATGGACAGCTGTGAGTCCAAAATGACTCCCAGGCTGCACACCTGGTCCTTTGGGGGCACAGTTGCCCCATTCAGGACCAGGGAGTCCCCCACACTTTTTAAACATCCAGCCGGCTCTTCTCATGCAGCAGCCAGGCGACAGGAGGTGGCACCTGGTGCTTGGGGATTTCAAATTTACCTGTTCGTCCCTCACTCTTGACGGAAGGCAGGCGGCCGCACAGGAGGGGATGTAATAGGACCGTTCCTCCGACGGGCTGCTGAAGGAGCTGCCACGTTTCATCCTGAAACTAACAAGAGCAGGTGAAAGGTGTGCTCCGTCTTGGATGCAGACATTATCTCCTAGCATTTCTTGCTCTCCCCCTCCCTCCAACTTCCCCACCATAATAAATAATAACAACAATAATAGATATGGAGCAACTAACTTACTCAAACAAACCTTTGAAAACACCCACGTATCTGGTGAGGGTCATGGAAGTAGCAGAAGCAGATCTAAAACAAGGAACCAAGTGGGGAAAGGTGATGAACGCAGAAATTATTATTATTATATTATTACTATTATTATTATTATTATTACTACTACCAGTGCTTTTTTCTAAAAAAAATGTTTAGGGGTACTCTCATTTTGACTCCAGAAAACCACCATTTTCTAATTCCAATTGGGAAAGATAAATACAGTAAAAGGACAGAAGTACAAAGATTCACAAAATGTTTAGGGGTATTCGTGCCCCTGCATCCCCCCAGAAAAAAAGCACTGACTGCTACTATCATTTCCACTACTAAATTTATTAGCTGCACTTTTCCAGCAGGTCCCCAGGGTGCTTTACAACCATTTAAAAATTCAGAATTAAAAACATTTGAAACATTATTAGGCTACACGAACCATTTCCACCCCAGCTGGCTGTAATAAGCACCACAATTTTTAAGAACCTGTGCTTTCGTATTTGTTTTTCTTTTCCCTCCCCATCCCGTTTTCCTTTTGTGTCGTGTATTTTGGGGACTGTCTGGCTGCTGACCTTTGGAAGTCGCTCTGGGCAATGGGAAAATGTGAGGCAGGGGTGAGCCAGCCAATGATGGAAGCTGAGGATGCGCGGCTACGAAGGTCTGTTCTGCGCATAATGCTAAGCCGTGATTTGCTCAACAAGCCGCAAGTTAACCACCAATTGTTCCACGGATGATCAAACAAACCACGCCGTGTTTCTCCAAAGTATAGCTTGTTTTGCACATGGCCTTGGGTCTTTGCAACCTGACGATCGTCTGGCATAAGCATCTAGTTCTGTATTGTTGGCACAGTATAACAGCAGGGGCGAACAGTTTTTTTTAAAAAAATTAAGTCGGATTTTTAAAATAAAATGCTTTCGGAGGAAACATCTTTCTAAAGATAGTTTTCTATTTAGGTTACATTATAGTCCAAAGGCTATTTATCAGGAAATAAGGATTTGTTTTAGAATCTGAGAGTTGGAAGAGACCCCAAGGGCCATCCAGTCCAACCCCCTGCCAAGCAGGAAACACCATCAAAGCATTCCTGACAGATGGCTATCAAGCCTCTGCTTCAAGACCTCCAAAGAAGGAGACTCCAACACACTCCTTGGCAGCAAATTCCAAGTTTTAAGTTTTTCATGTGTGCTAAAACTCAGTCTGTTTTTTTTAAAAAAGAAGTTTAACCACATCAGTTAACAAACATGGATACATATGCTCTAATGTTATCGCTGTACTTAAATAAATTGTTTTTAAGGAAATAATTATTTTTCTCCTTCCAATAAAGCACAGCAGTTGTCCAAATATAAACTTATTAACCCTCACAATAATTTCATAATTATCCGTCTATGTATTTCTAAGCATAAAACCAAATTAGCAATTAACTGTAAAAACTACTCTGAAAATTTATTACTCCAAAAATGAAACTTTCATCTGGTTGTAAATATTAAGATTATACCAGCAAGAATGAGCCTTTCTGAAAGAAAGAAAAAATGATTTAAATCAAGACTTACTGACTAGTGATTTAAATCAAGTCTTACTGACTAGTGATTTCAATCATGATTTCAGTCGTGATCGCCTGTTTTCCAAAAGGCAAGATGTGGACTCTTTTGAAGATGTGGGTATCTCTGCGGTAGTTTTTGTTCCGTGAATAGTGCCACAAAAACCCTCCAACATGTCTCAGCGCAAATCCCAGGGCGCTGGGAGGGAGGAAAGCAGATTCCTCATGTCTACCAGCTTTGGGATGCCCAGAATTACTATGCAAATTATCTGAAGAAGTGTGCATGCACACCAAAGCTCCTACCAAGTACAAACTTAGTTGGTCTCTAAGGTGCTACTGGAAGAAAGGAAAATTATTTTGTTTCGACTACAGCAGACCAACACGGCTACCTACCCGTATGCAGATTATGTTAATGACATGCAAATTAAGTTCACTAATTGCTTGCAGCTGTCTGGCTCTTAATATGTTTGTACTATGTAATCCTCCGTGTTAAATAAACTGCCTGGTGTTTTTTTTTTTTTTAAATCATTATTATGCATCATTCCTGTTTTCCAAAAGGCAAGATGTGGACTCTTTTGAAGATGTGGGTATCTCTGCGGTAGTTTTTGTTCCGTGAATAGTGCCACAAAAACCCTCCAACATGTCTCAGCGCAAATCCCAGGGCGCTGGGAGGGGGGAAAGCACATTCCTTATCAGGCGCGGAGGAAGCCTCCTGGCTACCCGGGGCGGTGAACGGAGGCACCCCCTGGGGGCGGGGCGTCGCGACGTTGCGTCATGATATCATGACGCAACGTCAGGACCGAGTGCGCATGCGCAAAATCTGGCCCATGCGCTCTCCGCCGCCGGGCCCCCGCTGCTGCTTCCACAGCGACCTTGCGAGCCCGCCGATCGCTCAGTGGCATGCAGGGTCGCTGCGGCAGCTTTGGGGGTGCCCCGAATTACTATGCAAATTATCTGAAGAAGTGTGCATGCACACGAAAGCTCATACCAGTAACAAACTTACTTGGTCTCTAAGGTGCTACTGGAAGGAATTTTTTATTTTGTTTTGTTTTGACTATGGCAGACCAACACGGCTGTTGTTGTTGTTCAGTCGTTCAGTCGTGTCCGACTCTTCGTGACCCCATGGACCAGAGCACGCCAGGCACCCCTATCCTCCACTGCCTCTCGCAGTTTGGCCAAACTCATGCCAGTCGCTTCGAGAACACTGTCCAACCATCTCATCCTCTGTCGCCCCCTTCTCCTTGTGCCCTCCATCTTTCCCAACACCAGGGTCTTTTCTAGGGACTCTTCTCTTCTCATGAGGTGGACACGACTGAACAACAACCATGAGCACTACAGTTAATGCCTCACCGAAAGGGCCTTTTCAACATCTTCTCGCCAGACTCCTCCTGGGCATCTCTGCGTGGCATCTTTTGCTCATCAGCCTTCCCATCTTCTGGCTCTCTGACGAACAGGAAAAGTGCAGAAAATTAGGGAGCACAAGATCAAGATCTTCTACAATATTTTAATGTATTTCTTGCATTTATAGATCACCTTCTTTCTCCAAGGGCCTCAAGGAGGAGCACACGGTTCTCCCTATTTAATTCAACAGCAGTGACAACCCTGTCTGAAGAAGTGTGCAAGCACACGAAAGCTCATACCAGGAACAAACTCAGTTGGTCTCTAAGGTGCTACTGGAAAGAATTTTCGATTTTGTTTTAACCCTGTAAGGTTTCAGTGTATCTGAAGAAGTGTGCATGCACACAAAAGCTCATACCAAAAACAAACTTAGTTGGTCTCTAAGGTGCTACTGGAAGGAATTTTTTTATTTTTTATTTTGTTTTGACTATGGCAGACCAGCACAGCTACCTACCTGTACCTGTAAGGTAGGTTAGGCTGAGAGGCAGCAACTGACCCAAGCCACCCGGTG
Organism: Lacerta agilis; assembly: GCF_009819535.1. Lineage (NCBI taxonomy): Eukaryota > Metazoa > Chordata > Lepidosauria > Squamata > Lacertidae > Lacerta > Lacerta agilis. Next base: position 4,353,007 of record NC_046315.1, read on the forward strand.
GCAGAGTGGTGATTTGAACCTGGGTCTCTCAGATCCTAGTCTGACACTGTTATTATTATTATTATTATTATTAGAAAGGTTAAAAACTGTGTCGGTGAATTCAGGAAGTGTATCCACTGGTCGATAGCCAAGTTCCAAATCTGGAAATATAATGACATTTGCATTGCATTTATAAATATAAATATACATACAGTGGAACCTAGGGTTGCGGACATAACCCGTGATGGAGGCACGTCCGCAACCCACAGCGCTCGTAACCTGCAGCGCCGCGTCTGCACATGCATGAGCAGCAAAACCCGCAAGTAACCCTTTCCGGTACTTCCGGGTTTCCCATGGTCCGCAACCTGAAAACACGTAACCCAAAGCGTTTGTAGCCCTAGGTACCCCTGTACCGTACTTTTCCGTGTATAAGACTAGGGTTTCTTTATTATTTAAAAATTCTGTTAAGAAAAATGGGGTAGTCTTATACATGGGGTATTCCCCCCCCCATTTTTTTCTTTTTTTTTTTTTAATAAGAATTTATTGGTATTTTCATAACAAACATACACCCACACCCACACCTACATATATAAATCAAATACAAACACAAATACAATTCTTCTTGTTTATACACTTAAGAAAATATCCTAGTTCCAAATCTTGACAATTGACTTCCCCCACCCTCTCTCCTTCGGTTTTATATCCATATTCTGCTTTAATAACTTCCTTTCTCTAAAAATTTTATTCACTTAATAAAATTCAAACCTTAAACAACAATCTTAATAACAATTCTTTGGATCTTAACAAATTAATCTTATATTAAATCTAAACTATTCTTCTTCCCTTGAACTGCTGCTAATATCAAAAAGTTTCAAAATATCCCTTTTCTTATTAAAGATTAAAATAAAACTTAATGTCTTAACCCTCCGATTTCAGATTACCATAACAAAGCATTTATATTTTATACTTAATATAGTTCACCCTATCCCCCCTCTGTCCCATGTCCTTCTCCATCTTTCACCGGAACCGCTCCTCAGATTGTCCTCTTTTCTTATACATCCACAGGACCAGACACAAAACCAGACACCTTCCCCAACCATCCTTGCATCGAGCATCAGGATACACTGTTCGTCTCTCGGCTTCTCCCATTCAATGCTGCATTCTTCTATTTGTAGATATCTTAATTTCTTGACCATCGCTCCCGAGCTCACACCTCGGGGGCTGGATATAATATTCCTTGCCGTCCTCGGACTGCCACCACCGAGGAACGCTTCTTTTTCCGGGGATCGCCATGCCAGCTCGCTCAATTTTTCAATCAGCTCCATCAGCTCTTTGCCCAAATTTTCTTCCATAGTATCGAGTGTCTGGAAGGTCTCCTCTGTGGGAAATAAATTTTCCTTCAAATCCCCACTCAAAACCTTCAATTTCCGATTAATCAGTTCCAGTTTCAGTATAATAATCCTTTCTTCATCAGTTAGTTCAAAGTCCAAAACAGTTTCAAGAACAAAGCCCAACATGGTGAGGACGGGCATAGGTATCAGATTTCAGTTTCTATTTCAGTGTTGTTCATCATATAGCAGTAATTTTCCACTTCGATTCAGAGTCTTCGCAGCCATTTTTCTCTGAAACCGGAGCGCAAAGACCAAAACTTTCAACCGGGATATTTTCCATCCTCTTCCTCCCCCAAGGGAGATCTATAAAGTCTCATTCCTCAAAAAGTCTTAACAATATATCCATCCGATAGCAACAGTATCACAATCTGTTATTTTTCTCGCCTCCGAAGGGAGACAGGCAGACTCCTTTATCTAAAGCCTCCAGGGTCGTTAAGTCGTTAAGTCTTTAAACTCAGCAGTAAATCCAATCAAGTACTTACGACCTCCAGCTTCTTTTTCTTTCATCTCTCAGGGAGAACGTCTCGCTCACCACGGCCAGTTCTCGCCGCTTTTCCGCCCGGTTGGGGCATTTCCCCTAATGGCCCGGCTCCGCATTCCCTTCACCCCCACTCCCCCTTTACAGGAGGAGCGAGGGAAGGGTGCGTAGCCTAGCGGGCCCGCCGGGGAGCCCGAGGCACGGGACGCTCTTCCCGGCCTCACCGGAGCCCCGCGTAGCGGTGGCGGGGCTCCAACCCCCGGGCTAGACTGGGTGGCCTCGCAGCCGAGGCAACCCAGCAACCGCCCGCGATGGCGACCTCGCCGGAAGTCCCCATTTTTTTCATTTGGAGTCCCCAAATGGGGGCATGTTATACAAAGAAAAATATGGTTCATATATGGGTGTGTGTGTGTGTGTACGCACAAAGGACCGGCACTAGGGCTTCTTGCGCCCTAGACAAACCACCTTCTGCCCCCCCCAAAGCCTGCTTTAGCGGGAGGTGGGACAGGCAAGCAGCAGTTTCTCCACTGTAGCGGAGAATCTGCTGCTTGCCCGTCCCACCACCTGCCCCGCAAGCACCCGGCCGACTGTGGGGGCGGGGGGAGGCTGCCGGCGGGGCTCCCTCCGCTTGCTGCGCTCGAAGACGGGGCTGGACGGGTGGCTCGCAGCTCGCCCGGGAGCAGCATGGGCCGCAGCGGCTGTGCCGCCGGCACGCGAGCGCCCGTCCGTGGGGGCGGTTTGGGGAGGGGGCGCTCGGTATGCCGGCGGGCTCACGGGGGTGCCCCTGGGGGGCCGGCGCCCTGGCGCGCCGCGTCACCAGCCCCAATGGGCGAGATGGGGCTAGCTAGCCCGCCCCGCCCAAGCCTGGCCAGCGCCCCCTCCATTTTGGCGCCCTAGGCAATTGCCTAGTTCGCCTAAATGGACGCGCCGGCCCTGCGCGCGCACACACACATATGTATGTATGTAAGCATAAGATAGCTTGCAAATCAATGTCTATGTTCCAGATCTGCACACGTAATCTGGGAGGTGCAGATCAAGCCAGAGCAGATTCCCCACGACTTCCTAATGACAGGAAAAGATCTCTTCGTCCCAGAGGCCACCCGGAGGGACACTGACAAACCGGCTGTCTTGCGGAGACAGCGAAGTGCCATTTAGCAGCCTCGGATCATTTTAGGTCTGGGCAGAATGGTGTTGCGCACAGCATGAGGAGCATGAGGCCAATATTGCGCATTTCAGCAGCAGTCTTGCTGTCTCCCTTCCCCCCCTGGGTATTCAATTAGCCAGCAGCCCTGGGGACACAACGATCAACGTACCAATTAACTCAGGCTTTTTGCAGCTCCCTCTGCATTGTCACCAGGAGAATCTGGTTTATATACAAACATTTTGGTGGCCAGCCTGACAATTTGTTTTAGCTCAACCAAGAGGAGAGGGGGGCAGGGAAGATGAGGCTAGATAGATGATAGATAGATAGATAGAGAGGTAGGTAGGTAGGTAGGTAGGTAGATAGATAGATAGATAGATAGATAGATATAGATGATGATAGATAGATATAGATAGATGGTAGATAGATAGATAGATAGATAAATAGATAGAGAGAGAGAGAGAGAGAGAGAGAGAGAGAGAGAGAGAGAGAGATAGAAAGATAGATAGAGAGAGAGATAGATAGAGAGAGAGAGAGATAGAGAGAGAGATAGAGAGATAGAGAGATAGAGAGATAGAGAGATAGAGAGATAGATAGAGAGATAGAGAGATAGAGAGATAGAGAGATAGATAGAGAGATAGAGTGATAGATAGAGAGATAGAGAGAGAGAGATAGAGATAGATAGATAGATAGATAGATAGATAGATAGATAGATAGATATAGATGATGATAGATAGATATAGATAGATAGATGGTAGATAGATAGATAGATAGATAGATAGATAGATAGATAGATAGATAGATAGATGATATAGAGCAGGGGTCAGCAACCTTTTCCAGCCATGGGCTGGTCTACAGTCCCTCACACCATGTGGTGGGCTGGACTATATTTTGGGGGAGGAAATGAACAAATTCCTATGCCCCACAAATAACCCAGAGATGCATCTTAAAAAAAAAACACATTCTACTCATGTCAAAACACCAGGCAGGCCCCACAAATAACCCAGAGATGCATCTTAAATAAAAACACACATTCTACTCATGTCAAAACACCAGGCAGGCCCCACAAATAACCCAGAGATGCACTTTAAATAAAAGCACACATTCTACTCATGTAAAAACATGCTGATTGAGCCGACCCACAGGCCTTAGGTTGCCTACCCCTGATATAGAAATATATATAGATATATATTCCGCCTTTCAACCAGGCAGAGGGCCTTCTTGGTGGTGGCATCCACCTTGTGGAACAGCCTCCCATCAGATGTCAAGGACATAAACAACTGACTTTTTACGTTTTAGAAGACATCTGAAGGCCCCCCTGTTTAGGGATGTTTTTCATGTTTGATGTTTTGTTGATTATTATTAATATTCTGTTGGGAGTCGCCCAAAGTGGCTGGGGAAACCCAGCCAGATGGGCAGGGTCTAAATAATAAAATAAATTCATCATTATTATCCTTATGCTTATTATCCGAAGATCTTTGAGGACCCGCAAGCATGACTTACACCTTAATGCCAACCGGGGTCCTTACTGCCTTCTTCAGCTCCTTGGCCAGCCGGTCTTGCTTTGCCCTGCAAGGAGAGGAAGGGCATCAGGGGGTGTGCAAAACATTCTCCTTCCATCTGTCCCGCTTGCAAGATTTTCCAGGTCCTCTGGGGAGACAGGGCTGTGCTCCTGTCAAGGATGGGGTGAGGTCACGGGTTGTGTACTGAGCTTGGATCCTAGAACAATAGGCAGGTAGGATCCTAGAAGTCAGCAACCTGATTGGTCTGCAGGAGCCGCCCAATCCGGCTCCAGGAGGAAGTGACTCAGCCCCATTACCTTCAGTAGCTTAGGGCCTCAACAAACCTAAATTCGTCCCTGGAACCAGGTATCCCTCTTCTCCTTCATCCAGGGGCATAGCAAGGGGGGCGGGGGGCAGGACGCCCCGGGTTCCATAATGGAGGGGGTGACAAATTATCAAGGAAGAATTTTTTTTGGGAAAAAAATTCTTTTTTTTGAATATATTTTTTTTTGAAAATGCCTGCTCCAAAGGTCTTATCTTACTATACTAGGGATTATATAGCTACGGTATATATGAAATTTCATGCATATTGGTTAATATCTTGACCCTCCTCCACCAAAATAGCTGTTTACTTGGCTGTTTTCCTATGTCATGAAGGCTGAATTTTCAGTTCAGTGGAGCACTGACTGTTCTCAACCCTAACCCTGTGGAAAGCCATCTAATTAGACTTTGATTTGATTTTGAGATGTTTTTAGGAGGTAATTTAATTATTGTTTGATTTTATACCAATGTTATGTATCTGATGTTAGCCACCCTGAGCCCGACTTCGGCCGGGGAGGGCGGGATATAAATAAAAGTTTATTATTATTATTACTTGTTATTATTGCTTTGTAAGAAAATATGAAATAACGTAAAACCATTTTTGCGGGGGGGGGGGAATCAATGGGGCGGGGTGACAAGAAATTTTCCGCACCGGGTACCACCTGACCTTCCGACGCCTCTGGGGGGGAGGGTGACAAAAATTTTTTTGCCCCCAGCTACCAATTTACCTAGCTACGCCCCTGCCTTCATCCCTCATCAAACCTAAATTGGGCCCTGTTCATGCTGTGAGCCCCTTCCTCCTGTGCTCAGGTTGTAAAGTAAAAGGTAAAGGGACCCCTGACCATTAGGTCCAGCCGTGTCCGACTCTGGGGTTGCGGCGCTCATCTCGCATTACTGGCCGAGGGAGCCGGCGTACAGCTTCCGGGTCATGTAGCCAGCATGACTAAGCGGCTTCTGGCGAACCAGGGCAGCGCACGGAAACGCCGTTTACCTTCCCGCCGGAGCGGTACCTATTTATCTACTTGCACTTTGACGCGCTTTCGAACTGCTAGGTGGGCAGGAGCTGGGACCGAGCAACGGGAGCTCACCCCGTTGCAGGGATTCGAACCGCCGACATTCTGATTGGCAAGCCCTAGGCTCAGTGGTTTAACTCACAGCGTTGTACATATGTACAAATAAAGCCATATTCAGTTGAACCTTGGTTTTCGAACGGCTTAGTTCTCGAACCTTTTGGCTCCCGAATGCTGCAAACCCAGAAGTGACTGTTCCGGTTTGTGAACTATTTATGAAAGCCGAACATCTGACGGGGCTTCCTACAGCCGACTGGAAGCCACGCTTTGGTTTCGGAACATTTTGGAAGTCCAATGGACTCCCGGAACGGATTCCGTTCGACTTCCCAGGTACAAGTGTATCCTAAAGACTCCGCCGTCTTCATTCCAAGGAAACCAAACTTGGGGAAAGTACCTGAGTTAAACCCTGGAGTTTCTCACTGCTCAAAGACCGGGGTAACTGCATTTCAACCCCCTGATGAAAATTGGGACGTGTCTGTTTTGGTGCCGAGAGAGTCAGCATGTGACATCTCCCCAGTCTTACCCCGTTTTTGGCACAAAGGTTATTGCCGCAAACAGCCAGCAGGGGGCACTTCAGCCCACAGTTTCCCCCGTTCCAGACTCTCCGGATCTGAACTGCTGCTGCCCACACCAGGGCTAGATTTAGGTGTGATGAGGCCATGAGCTACTGAAAGTAAGGGGGCCCTTTATATGTCCAGCTGTCCTTTCTCAACAATGAATTGTCGCTATTTTCAGTGTTGAATATATGCTAGATGGTAATTTATGGACCTCATAGGTATCTCAAGCCATTTGCACATGTTGCCATATAACCAGTCCATGCAGAATGTAGGCACCCTATATATAGAAAGGAGCAAACCAGTGATATTTGAGGGAGCAGGCTAGCAGGTGGGGCCCATGGCTTACATCATAGGAGCCTACACAACACAAAACACTGGCTGTATGTACCATATTTTTTGCTCCATAGGGCACACCGGACCATAGGGCACACCTCGTTTTTAGAGGAGGAAACAAGAAAAAAAATTTTCTGGTTTTCCTCCTCTAAAAGCCCTGTTTTTTTGAGGTTCAACTAAAGGTTTTGCAGCTTTTTTGCAAAGGGAAAAGCCCTAGTTTTTTTTGAGGGTCAGCTAAAAGTTTTGCAGCCTTTTTTGCAAATGGAAAAGCCCTGGTTTTTTGAAGATCAGCTAAAAGTTTTGCAGCTTTTTTGCAAATGGAAAAACCTTGTTTTTGGGGGGATCAGCTAAATGTTTTGCAGCTTTTTTGCAAAGTGGGAAAGCAAAGAGGAAAAGCCCTGTTTTTATGGGGTTCAACTCACATTTCTGCAGCTTCTAAAGGAAAGGGAGCCTTTTCTACAGTTTCCAGACAGATAATCTAATCAGCCAGTCACATGTAGCTGGGGAAACAAATAACCTCCCTCTGCAGCACATTCAACAAAGGAGGGCGGGGCTGAAAGGGAGCCGAGACTCTTATCTCTCTCCCGATCTCTTGCTGATCAGCTGCTGGGCGGGGTCCTTTCAACACCCCCTTTTCTCTTTGTAAAATAAAAAGCACTATCTGCTTTTGGCCCCTGGGCAATTCGGCTCCAGGGACCACTATTTGCTCCATAAGATGCACAGATATTTCCCCTTACTTTTTAGGAGGGAAAAAGTGCATCTTTTGGAGAGAAAAATACGGCAGGTTTCATTTGTTTTTTTGTTACGTATTGAAGTTCTCACCCTGGGCCACTTGGGGTGGTGTGTATATAGTTTCGCTCTGCCCGCCATGACTGCAGTTCTCACTGAGGTCCACAACATGCAAATGAAGGATTGAGAGTAACGTTCACAGATTGGGTAGCTAGAGAGAGAGTTGTTACTGTTGCATGTTACTGAGTACTATATAAACAGGCTGGCTGAACCCTTCAGCTCAGTTCTGTTCCAGCCTGAAAATAAAGAGAGCTGCTTGGAGAATCACTGTGTCGTCTGCTATGTCCACCCACTATTTAATATTTTTCATCTTATATTTTGGAAATGTACATCCAGGTTTTTTCCCCTTTAGATTTTTGGAGGCTTCCAAGAGAGTGGGGCCCTAAGCTTGTTTAGCTTATATGTAAATCCGGCACTTGTATAAGCTTGTTTAGCTTATACGTATATCCGTAAATCCGGGAAGAAATGGAGGCAGAGAGAGATTTTACTTTCCTGGGCTCCATGATCACTGCAGATGGTGACAGCAGTCACGAAATTAAAAGATGCCTGCTTCTTGGGAGAAAAGCAATGACAAACCTAGACAGCATCTTAAAAAGCAGAGACATCACCTTTCCAACAAAGGTCCATATAGTTAAAGCTATGGTTTTCCCAGTAGTAATGTACGGAAGTGAGAGCTGGACCATAAAGAAGGCTGATCGCCGAAGAATTGATGCTTTTGAATGATGGTGCTGGAGGAGACTCTTGAGAGTCCCATGGACTGCAAGAAGATCAAACTTATCCATCCTTAAAGAAATCAGCCCTGAGTGCTCACTGGAAGGACAGATCCTGAAGTTGAGGCTCCAGTACTCTGGCCACCTCATGAGAAGAGAAGACTCCCTGGAAAAGACCCTGATGTTGAGAAAGATGGAGGGCACAAGGAGAAGGGGACGACAGAGGATGAGATGGTTGGACAGTGTTCTCGAAGAGACTGGCATGAGTTTGGCCAAACTGCAGGAGGCAGTGAAGGATAGGGGTGCCTGGCGTGCTCTGGTCCATGGGGTCACGAAGAGTCGGACACGACTGAACGACTGAACAACAACAACAGCAAATCCAGCACTGGCCCCCGCGCCCTGACCGCCCTCCCCGTCGCCCACCTCTCGAGGGCCTTGTTCCTGTGTTCGGCAGCCTCCGCTTTCTTCTGCATGAGGCACGTAAGCAGCTCCAGGCCTCTCTCGACCGCCTGGCGGAAGTCCGCGTCCTGCTGCCGGTAGCGCTGGTGCAGAGAGCCGTAGTCGTCCTTCATGGCCGCGGTCCTGCGGCTCAGCTCCTCCACCTGCTCCCGCAGCAGGCGGTGCTCGGCCTCCAGCTCAGAGACCTGTCCGCTCAGGCCGGCTAGCCTGGAGAAGACCAAAGCAAAGGGTGATTGCAAAACACCGGGAGAACCTGCTGGATGAGGCCAGTGGCCCCTCCAGTCCAGCATCCGGTTCTCACAGGGGCCAACCATTATGGGAAACCCGCAAGCAGGATTCGAACACAAGGCCCCTCTCCCCTCCTGTGGTTTCCAGCAACTGAGATTCAGAAGCATCGCTGCCATCAACTGGAGGAAGGTAAGAGGGTTTTGTTTTGTTTTTGGAGCAGGAATTTGGGGAGGGGGACTGAGTCTCCTTACCTTTTCAAAATTAAATCATTACTGTGTTTTGTCTATGTGAACCATGACTGAACCGAAAAACCACCTACATCTGTAATCAATAAAGTTGTGGCCATTTCTAATCCTGATCATTGCCTGCTGGAGTTTATTAATCACACCTTACATTTAGTTACAGGTGGGTAGCCGTGTTGGTCTGCCATAGTCGAAATAAAATAGAAAATTATTTCCAGTAGCACCTTAGAGACCAACTGAGTTTGTTCTTGGTATGAGCTTTCGTGTGCATGCACACTTCTTCAGATACACTGAAACAGAAGTCACCAGATCCTTAAATATAGTGAGGCTGAATTGCAACTAATCACCAAACTTAAAACCATGGAGAAACCTGGTCTGAAGAAAGACATTGGATTCTTATCTCATGATACATAACAAAGCTATCTTTAGCCATCTCACCCCTTGCCTTTCCCTGCAAGACTAATTGCAGCCGTTCAGAGTCGTCAACAGGTTTCCCACACCTATCAGCCTATCACCCATTCCCACCACCCTTCTGAGTCATACCCCTCCCCACTCCCTCACTATATTTAAGGGTCTGGTGACTTCTGTTTCAGTGTATCTGAAGAAGTGTGCATGCACACGAAAGCTCATACCAAGAACAAACTCAGTTGGTCTCTAAGGTGCTACCGGAAAGAATTTTCTATTTTGTTTTACATTTAGCCACTGCCCCAGGGGGGGGGGGTTGGCACTGCATCGGGGAACACGATAAACAAACAAACAAACACCTCCCCCCCCCCGAACAAAACACTGTGTGAAGGGTAAAGCATACCCATTATGGCTAGAAGATATTGATACCCCCTCCTCCTCTAATCCACCAATACAGGTTGGTGGCCCTCGCTGCCTCCTGTGGCAGGGAGTTCCACAGTTTAACTATGCGCTGCATGAAGAAGGGCTTCCTCTTATGTGTCCTGAATCTTTGAACGACACCCGGAGGGCACCAAGTTGGATTGGTAACACGCTGCTGCAGCACAAGTTAAGCTCCCCGACACAAGACTGATCTCAGGTAACTCGCGTCGGAGCCAACTTCTGTCTAACTATCTATATAACTATTACATTTTATTTAAAATCCCTCCCCCAGAACTATGATACATAAAATTAATTATCACCTCCTTCCCAAAAGATAGGCGCTTCTCCTCCATCCCTCTGTGGCTTCTCTGTCTCTCCTTGTCCTGCTGCATTTTATCCTTAACAACCCTTTAAAAGATAAAGGGACCCCTGACCATTAGGTCCAGTCGTGTCCGACTCTGGGGTTGGGGCGATCATCTCGCTTTAACTGGCCGAGGGAGCCGGCGTACAGCTTCCGGGTCATGTGGCCAGCAGGAATAAGCCGCTTCTTGCAAACCAGAGTAGCGCACGGAAACACCATTTACCTTCCCGCCGGAGTGGTACCTATTTATCTACTTGTACTTTTTGGCATGCTTTTGAACTGCTAGGTGGGCAGGAGCTGGGACCGAGCAACGGGAGCTCACCCCGTCACAGGGATTCGAACCGCCGACCTTCTGATCGGCAAGCCCTAGGCTCTGTGGTTTAACCCACAGCGCCACCCGCGTCCCAACGACCCTTTAAATTACACTAAATATCTGAATTATTTTCCGCTGCTATTCAGAATTCAAATTGTATGGATCTCACCCGCCCCAATAAAATATTTGAGGGGGGCAGGCCCCCCAAAGTTGATGGGCGGCATTGCCATTCAAATGGTCTGTGTGCGCCACATCTTGTGAACAATTATACAGGGTGGGGCTTACCTGCCCCCCCTCCAAATATTTATTTCAAGTTGGCACCCCTGGTAAATCGCAGTCATCACCCAGCCTTGTATACCTGGCTCCTAAGGGATTATGTCCGCCCTGGACCTGAAGGGTAGAACTTCTCCCACCGATGCCCCCCACTGAAAAAGAGAGAGAATCGAGAAGAGGCATTGCGCTATAGAAGCAGCCGGACGGAGGAACGTTACCTGCCCCTCTGCTCCTCCAGTTCGGCATCTTTCGCTTTGAGCTGCAAGTTCCATTCATAGATGCTGTAGGCAAGCTGAAAAAGAAGAGAGAGGGGATCCCCTGCTCAGTTGGCCTGCCAGCTTATCCTTCAATGAAAGACTGGATCATGACCCTTGTGGTCTCTTGTGGTCTCTTCCAACTCTATGATTCTATGACTTGGAGCAGGGGGCTGGTCTACTGTCCCCCAGACCTTGTGGGGGGCCGGAGTACCGTATTTTTCGTTCCATAAGACACACTTTTTTCCTCCTGAAAAGTAAGGGGAAATAGTGTGGTGTAGTGGTTAAGAGTGGTAGACTCGTAATCTGAGGAACCGGGTTCGCGTCTCCGCTCCTCCACATGCAGCTGCTGGGTGACCTTGGGCTAGTCACACTTCTCTGAAGTCTCTCAGCCCCACTCACCTCACAGAGTGTTTGTTGTGGGGGGAGGAAGGGAAAGGAGAATGTGAGCCGCTTTGAGACTCCTTCGGGTAGTGAAAAGCGGGATATCAAATCCAAACTCTTCTTCTTCATCATCATCTGTGCGTCTTATGGAGCGAATGGTGGTCCCTGGAGCCGAATTGCCCATGGGGCCAAAAGCAGATAGTGCTTTTTATTTTACAAAGAGAAAAGGGGGTGTTGAAAGGACCCCGCTCAGCAGCTGATCAGCAAAAGATCGGGAGAGAGATAAGAGTCCCGGCTCCCTTTCAGCCCCGCCCTCTTGCCCATGCTTCCATTGTTGAATGTGCCACAGAGGGATGTTGTTTGTTTCCCCAGCGACATGTGACTGGCTGATTAGATTATCTGTCCGGAAACTGTAGAAAAGTCTCCCTTTCCTTTAGAAGCTGCAGAAATGTGAGTTGAACCCCATAAAAATGGGGCTTTTCCTCTTTGCTTTTCCCCCTTTGCAAAAAAGCTGCAAAACTTTTAGTTGATCCTCAAAAAAACAGGGCTTTTCTCTTTGCAAAAAAGCTGCAAAACTTTTAGTTGATCCTCAAAAAAACAGGGCTTTTCCCTTTGCAAAAAAGCTGCAAAACGTTTAGCTGATCCTAAAAGAAAACAGGGTTTTTAGAGGAGGAAAACCAGAAAAAATATTTTTTTTTCTAGTTTCCTCCTCTAAAAATGAGGTGCGCCCTATGGTCCGGTGTGCCCTATGGAGCGAAAAATGCGGTATATTTTTTTTTGGGGGGGGGGAATTGAACGAATTCCTATGACCCACAAATAACCCAGAGATGCATTTTAAATAAAAACACATTCTACTCATAACAAAATAAAGTAAAAAATTCCTTCCAGTAGCACATTAGAGACCAACTATGTTTGTTCTTGCATATGCTATAATGTTATTGTTTTAGTTAAATAAATTGTTTAAACTGTTACTAATGATTATATTGCTCCTTCCAATAAAGTACAGCAGAAAAGTTGTCCAAATGTAAACAGTTAACTTATTAAACCTCACAATAATTTCATAATTATCTGTCTATGTATTTCTAAGTGTATAACCAAATGAGTAATTTTTGATGTAACTGCAAAAACTACTCTGAAAATTTATTATTCCAAAAATGAAACCTTCATCTGGTTGTAAATATTAAGATTATACCAGCAAGAATGAGTCTTTCTGGGGGGGGAAATGATTTAAATCAAGTCTTACTGACTAGTGATTTAAATCGATTTGATTTAAATCGAATCCACCCCACTCTGGACCAATGAATAATTCTGCCTAGCCCTTTCTGTCCCATTTCCCTGGCCTCTCCTGTTCCTTGGATGTGGGAGAGGTGTGTCGCCCAGATCCGAAGGCCCAATCCTGTGCCAGCTTACCTGCCCATTGATGCTTTCCACCTCCGCCAAATGTCTCTCATGAATCCCCTTCAGGCTCTCCGTCGTTTCTGCAGAGCCCAAGACTGCCCCCAAGAAACAGTCAGGGGTCTCCTGGGTGGGTCTGCAAAAACACAAGCAAATTCAGGTGAGAAAATCAGAGTAGCCACCGGTCATCAACAGCCCTCTGGGAATCCGCCCTATCCTCTTTAAAAAGGCATCCAGGTTGGTTGCCATCACGGCCTCCTGTGGCAGTCAGTTCCACAGTTTAACCACGCACCGCATGAAGAAGCCCGCAAGCAGGGCTGAAAGCAACAAACCATCCCCATCAGGGTGGATATGATTTAAATCAAACTGATTTGAATCACAATTTAAATCACTAGTCAGTAAAGCTCAGGGTGGATTTAAATTTTTTTAAAAAATCCGATTTCAATCAAAAAAATCTGATTTCAATTTTAAAAAAAATCTGATTTAAATCCACCCTGAGCCTTACTGACTAGTAATTTAAATCGTGGTTTAAATCGTGATTTAAATCAGTTTGATTTAAATCAGTCCCATCCTGATCCCCATCATATTCCCTGGCAATAATAATAATAATAATAATAATAATAATAATAATAATAATTTATTTGTACCCGCCCATCTGGCTGGGTCCCCCCAGCCACTCTGAGTGGCCTCCAACAGATATTAAAATACATTTAAAATCACAGGTTACAAACTTCCCTAAACAGGGCTGCCTTCAGGTATTTTCTGAATGTCAGATAGTTGTTTGTCTCTTTGACCTCTGGTGGGAGGGAGTTCCACAGGGAGGGAGCCACCACCGAGAAGGCCCTCTGCCTTTGTTCCCTGTAACCCCTGCTTCTCGCAGTGAGGGAACCGCCAGAAGGCCCTCAGAGCTGGATCTCAGTGTCCGGGCAGAACGATGGGGGTGGAGACTCTCTTTCAGGTATACAGGACCGAGGCCGTTTAGGGCTTTCAAGGTCAGCACCAACACTTTGAATTGTGCTCGGAAACGTACTGGGAGCCAATGTAGCTCCTTCAGGACCGGTGTTATATGGTCCTGGTGGCCACTCCCAGTCACCAGTCTAGCTGCCACATTCTGGATTAATTGCAGTTTCCGGGTCACCTTCAAAGGTAGCCCCACATAGAGCGCATTGCAGTAGTCCAAGAGGGAAATAACTAGATAGCAAGGCTACCAGGCCCGCACTCCACGAATTAATCTGCGCAACCACAGTCTGTGTGAACCCCACAGTTCTTGCAGTCAAGGGAATTAATATTGGGGCATGGAAAATCAACTTCTGGAGAATGCCTTTTTGTGTCTAATTCAAAGCCGCTAACCAGTGAATTCCGTGCATCCGCTACGTGCCGTTTGAAGACAGGCTTCCCTTTGTTTGTGCAAAATCTGTTGCCAATCAATTTAATTGACTCAGTTCCAGCGTTGTAAAAGAGAGAGATTTCTATTAATCCACTTTTCTCCACACACACACAAACACATTGGGTGTGGGTGTCCTGGGTGAACAAAAAACCTCGGACACCCAGATTTCCTTTTAAAAAGGGAAAGTTTCTAGCAGTGGTTAGGCCTGAGGATGGAGGAAAATGTACAAGCACTATACTTCTTCTGTGTGTGAGAAACCTGCATGCTCCCCCTTTCTGGTTGGACACTGTGAGGCAAGGATGCTGGACTAGATGGGCCACTGGCCAGATCCAGAAAACTCATAATATAATACTAATAATTAATTATTTAAACCTCGCCCATCTAGCTGAGTTTCCCCAGCATAGCTGTCAACTCCCCCCCCCCTTTTAAGGGAAATTGCCTTATTCCAAATAGGATTCCTCAGTGAGACAGTGAGAGCTGTTGGACAGTGGAATTTGCTGCCAAGGAGTGTGGTGGAGTCTCCTTCTTTGGAGGTCTTTAATCGGAGGCTTCACAGCCATCTGTCAGGAATGCTTTGATGGTGTTTCCTGCTTGGCAGGGGGTTGGACTGGATGGCCCTTGGGGTCTCTTCCAACTCTAGGATTCTATGATTCCTCGCAAGAAAAGGGAAAAGTTGGCAACTATGTTCCCCAGCCACTCTGGGCAGCTCCCAACCAAATATTAAAAGCACAATAAGACATCAAACATACCATCTCAGGACTATTTAATTGCTCATCTTCCAACATTGTGTATGCCATCAAATGCCAACAGTGCCCTTCAGCTCTCTATATTGGACAAACAGGCCAAACCCTACGCCAAAGGATAAATGGACACAAATCTGATATCAGGAATCACAAGACAGAGAAACCAGTAGGAGAACACTTCAATCTCCCAGTATATTCTATAAAAGATCTCAAAGTAGCTGTCTTAATACAAAGGAATTTGAGAAATAGACTGGAAAGAGAAGTTGCTGAATTGCAACTCATTACCAAACTTAAGTTAAAGCTATGGTTTTCCCAGTAGTGATGTACAAAATTGAGAGCTGGACCATCAAGAAGGCTGATCGCCGAAGAATTGATGCTTTTGAATTATGGTGCTGGAGGAGACTCTTGAGAGTCCCATGGACTGCAAAAAGATCAAACTTATCCGTCCTTAAAGAAATCAGCCCTGAGTGATCACTGGAAGGGCAGATCCTGAAGTTGAGGCTGCAGTACTTTGGCCACTTCATGAGAAGAGAAGACTCCCTGGAAAAGACCCTGATGTTGGGAAAGATGGAGGGCACAAGGAGAAGGGGACGACAGAGGATGAGATGGTTGGACAGTGTTCTCGAAGCTACTAACATGAGTTTGGCCAAACTGCGAGAGGCAGTGAAGGATAGGCGTGCCTGGCGTGCTCTGATCCATGGGGTCACGAAGAGTCGGACACGACTGAACGACTGAACAACAACAAAATCTGCAGCCAGCAGAATTTGAACGCACACCCTCCCAAGGCGACCCTGGTACTGCCAAGGTCCCTGACTCAGCACAGTTTCAGCCAAGAGTGCCCTTTATTTAACTTCTGCCCAGGAGGGAGGCAGAGCTGAATTAGCCTTGCAAAACCTGCGCTTATGGGGAAAAAGCTCCCATTGTAAATGTGCCAAGGCACAGCCGCTGCTATTCTGAGTTACTTTGCGGTTGCCTGTGTGTTTACTTCCACAACCAAGTAAAATTCCTGCACAGTCATCATGAGGGGGGAAGGAGAAGAGGCCCGTGAGCCGGCCAACCATCAGCCAGCGCAGGTGTCTGGAAGGCTTACACAGGAAGCAAGAAAAAGGAAATTCTCGCATCAACAAAAAAAGAGCAGAACAGAAACAGGAAACTCCTGGCTCCTACCCACAAAGCCGGGACTGCCCGGTGGCTAAACTACATATTGACAGTAGCACCTTAGAGACCAACTAAGTTTGTTATTGGTATGAGTTTTTGTGTACCAATAACAAACTCAGTTGGCCTCTACAGGACCTACAGGAGTCCTGGTAGACCACAAACTTGACATGAGTCAACAGTGTGATGCAGCAGCTAAAAAGGCCAATGCAATTCTGGGCTGCATCAATAGGAGTATAGCATCTAGATCAAGGGAAGTAATAGTACCATTGTATTCTGCTCTGGTCAGACCTCACCTGGAATACTGTATCCAGTTCTGGGCACCCCAGTTCAAGAAGGATACTGACAAGCTGGAACGTGTCCAGAGGAGGGCAACCAAAATGGTCAAAGGCCTGGAAACGATGCCTTATGAGGAACGGCTTAGGGAGCTGGGTATGTTTAGCCTGGAGAAGAGAAGGTTGAGGGGGGATATGATAGCCATGTTCAAATATATAAAAGGATGTCATCTAGAGGAGGGAGAAAGGTTGTTTTCTGCTGCTCCAGAGAAGCGGACACAGAGCAATGGAGTCAAACTACAAGAAGGAAGATTCCACCTAAACATGAGGAAGAACTTCCTGACAGTAAGAGCTGTTGGACAGTGGAATTTGCTGCCAAGGAGTGTGGTGGAGTCTCCTTCTTTGGAGGTCTTTAAGCGGAGGCTTGACAGCCATCCGTCAGGAATGCATTGATGGTGTTTCCTGCTTGGCAGCGGGTTGGACTGGATGGCCCTTGGGGTCTCTTCCAACTCTAGGATTGTAGGATTCTAGGATTCTACAGGGGCGTAACTAGGTAAATTGGTACCCGGGGGCAAAAAAAAATTGTCCCCCCCCCAGAGGTGTAAGAAGGTCAGGTGGTACCCGGTGCAGAAAATTTCTTGTCACTCCCCCCCCCATTGATCCCCCCCCCCGCAAAAATGGTTTTACGTTATTTCATATTTTCTTACAAAGGAATAATAACAAGTAATAATAATAATAATAATAAACTTTTATTTATATCCCGCCCTCCCCGGCCAAAGTCGGACTCAGGGTGGCTAACATCAGATACATAACATTGGTATAAAACCAAACAATAATTAAATTACCTCCTAAAAACATCTCAAAATCAAATTAAAGTCTAATTAGATGGCTTTCCACAGGGCGAGGGTTGGGAACAGTAAGTGCTCCACGGAACTGGAATTTCAGCCTTCACGACATAGGAAAATAGCCAAGTGAACAGCTATTTTGGTGGAGGAGGGTCAAGATATTAACCGATATGCATGAAATTTCATATACAGCTATATAATCCCTGGTATAGTAAGATAAGACCTTCGGAGCAGGCATTTTCAAAAAATAAAAGCTTTTTATGAACCGCCCTAGTAGGGCAGTAATTGTTCCTTGATCATTTGTCACCCCTCCATTATGGAACATGGGGCAGCCCACCCACCTACGCCCCCCTTGCTACGCCCCTGGGTCTCTAAGGTGCTACTGGAAGGAATTTTTTTATTTTTTATTTTGTTTCGACTACGGCAGACCAACACGGCTACCTACCTGTAACAGGAACTATGGAAGGCACCACATTGAGCCGCGTGAAATGGAAGTCCATCATTCTCACCAAGAAACTTGCACAGGTACATACTGACATCATCTTTCTGACCAAATGCAAGAACCTGGACATTATACCTAAAAGTCTGTGATGTATGTAAGGCAACCCAGGCATGTGACCTCATATGGCAGGTGTGTGTATATGCCTCAAAGATATATGTTATGACCTTGGTTTTAATATGTGTGTTTATTATTGTAATTTTGACTTTTCCTTAACTTCAGTGTAAGAAGGAGATGTGATGTATGTTTCTTTAAGTGTGGAATCTCATTGTGTACACCTGAATCCTATTAGCTGGGATACAGGTATTTTAGTTGTAATCTGTTCCCCTCCCATTCATTCATTTAGTTGTTTTCCTCCCTCCTCGGGAGGGATGTCGTCGCTGTGTATGATTCTTTAATAAATAATGGCTGCAGTTTAGTAAGGACTGTTTTGGCAGCGTTGTTTCCTCATTGCCGAGGTCCAGGGTTTTCTCAGAGACATCACAGGGTCTTAGAATTAAGAGCCCTCTACAATCCACTTATCTGACTGAATGTGCAAGGAAACAATGCCACACTTTCTCCAAGAAGCTGCTCAAACATCTGCAAACATCTGTACTCTAAACAGAGGCTAATAAAGGAGGAACTCTCTGTACTGGACAACTCTATTGGGAATCACCCAGCTTGGCAACAGTTCCACAAGGAAAAGCAAACCATTCACTGTATTTTTCGCTCCATAAGACGCACCTGAACATAAGACGCACCTAGTTTTTAGAGGAGGAAAGGGGGGAAAGCCCTGTTTTTTTGAGGATCAGCTGAAAGTGGGGCAGCTTTTTTGCAAAGGGAAAAGCCCTGCTTTTTTGAGGATCAGCTGAAAGAGGTGCGGCTTTTTTGCAAAGGGAAAAGCCCTGTTTTTTTGAGGATCAGCTGAAAGTGGTGCAGCTTTTGTTTGCAAAGGGGAAAGCCCTGCTTTTTTGAGGATCAGCTGAAAGTGGTGCAGCTTTTTTTGCAAAGAGGAAAAGTTCTGCAGCTTCTAGTCCTATAGCCATTTCTACAGTTTCCAGACAGATAATCTAATCAGCCAGTCACATGTTGCTGGGGAAACAAACAGCCTCCCTCTACATTCAACAATGGAGAGGGGGCGGGGCTGGAAAGGGAGCCTTATCTCTCTCCCGATCACTTGCTGAACAGCTGTTCAGCGGCTTCCTTTCAACACCCCCTTCTCTCTTTGCAAAAAAAAAAAAAAGAGCACAATCTGCTTTTGGCCCCTAGGCAATTCTGCTCCAGGGACCATGCATTCGCTCCATAAGACGCACAGACATTTCCACTTACTTTTTAGGAGAAAAAAAAGTGCATCCTATGGAGTGAAAAATATGGTACCACTCTCAACTGGAGTTACTGAAAAAACAGGGGGAAAACGGTATCTGAAGAAGTGTGCATGCACACGAAAGCTCATATCAATAACAAACTTAGTTGGTCTCTCAGGTGCTACTGGAAGGATTTTTTTTTAAAAAAAAAAATATTTTGTTTCAGCATACGGCAGACCAACACGGCTACCTACCTGTAACTACATATTGACACAAAGACAGAGGGAGAGCTGAGGTTTTGATACCTGGGAGGGAATCCACGCAAGTTATCCAGAGATTTAGCTTGCAGCTTTGCAGTGAGGTTTTCCAGGTTGGATTTTTCCAAGAGCTTGTTATCTGCAAGAAAATAAAGAAGATGGATGCTATGAAAGGGAAGACCAAGATAATAAGATCCCTAGAGAATTCATGGCAACACATCTACCACTAGGCAGCGATGTGGGGCGGAAGACTTTCCCATCGTATTTTTTTCTGCCAGAAATATTCTACTTTTAGAAATGCATTGTTTCACGTGCTGGGTTTACGTATAAGCTAAACAAGCTATCGCTTGGGGCCCCACTCTCTTGGGGACCCCCAAAAAATGTAAACGAAAAAAACACCACTGGATGTACATTTCCAAAATATAAGATAAAAAACAAATAAAATAAAACCTACATACAGCAACAGTGTTTTGTGTTGTGTAGGCTCCTATGATGTAAGCAATGGGCCCCGCCTGCTAAATAAAGGGCCCCATCACCTTCAGTAGCTGTAAGGGTGTTCAGTGGTTGCTCATGAGAAATCAGCCAAACGCAGAACTTCTAAAAACTAAGTTCTTTATTGTGCAGGTATTTACAGTGGAGCAAAAGTACGAACGTCCATCTCATCCCTCTGCAGAGTCCGGGAATGAACCCTTCCGGTTCTTTGTCCAGCAAAAGAGGCGCGGGATCCTGAACCCCCGCCTCCCCCTTCCACGTCTTTCCTGTCTGCGAACTCGGGGCGCGGGAAACTGTCCCTGCTCCCCGCTTCCCCCTTGGTGCTCAGGCTCTGCGATCTCTTCACAGCCCCTGCGCCGACTTCCTGCCTCTAACTCCCCCTCCTCACTGGAGGAATGGTCGCTTCCTGCAGAGGAGGGGGATGACAAACTGGCGAACAAAGGGGGTGGTTCCCTGTACTGCAAGCGCTCCCGGGATACTACCTGTCGTGGGGAGGGGGGTTTCTGACAGTAGCTTAGGGCTTCATCAAACCTAAATCCGGCCCTGATTGCTTCATAAATTAACAGGTTGCATGGTGAATAGAACACAGGTCAAAAAGAGGAGTCAAATCTAAATCAAATTGATGATTAACTTTTTCCAGATGCCTATTTCTAGGAAGCAAATATAATTGTGTGCACAGCTCTTCAGGAAGTGCAAAATTGGTGCGTTAACAGTTTTCAATCCTCTCCCCCCCCCCCGAAATCTAACATAGGAAAACGCTTCAAGTAGCTGCAAGAATTCTAATTTTTAAAAGCCAAGCAAAATTTTGAATTTGTTCAAACATAACACTGAAACCCCACCAAAGCTGCAATCCTATATCCATCTACCAGCACGTAAGCCGATTTATCTCAATGGAACTTACTCCTGAGGAGACATATTTGCAAGTGCGCTTTATTGATCGCCCTTACCCCCACCCGCAATCTAATATTTTAGTGCAACTCCTTTTCCAAATGGGAAACGTTTTTCACCACTGTATTTCAAATCAATATACAGAATTATCAAGACATGACTCTCCTTTACTGAAGTCTCATTAACACACTTCATCAGATCTATGCTGATATAGGGCAATAGAAAATCCATATATAGAGAGATATATCTTCATGCCTGTCCATGGAGTTTTCTTGGCAGGGATACTGGAGTGGCTTGCCAGTTCCTTCTCCAGGTGGATCACATTTAGTCTAAACTCTCCGCTATGACCTGTCCATCTTGGGTGGCCCTGCATGGCACAGCTCATAGCTTCCCTGAGTTATTCAAGCCCCTTCGCCACGATAAGTCAGTGATCTATGAAGGATGACAAACCTAGACAGCATCTTAAAAAGCAGAGACATCACCTTGCCGACAAAGGTCCGTCTAGTTAAAGCTATGGTTTTCCCAGTAGTGATGTATGGAAGTGAGAGCTGGACCATAAAGAAAGCCGATCGCCGAAGAATTGATGCTTTTGAATTATGGTGCTGGAGGAGACTCTTGAGAGTCCCATGGACTGCAAGAAGATCAAACCTATCCATTCTCAAGGAAATCAGCCCTGAGTGCTCACTAGAAGGACAGATCCTGAAGCTGAGGCTCCAGTACTTTGGCCACCTCATAAGAGAAGACTCACTGGAAAAGATCCTGATGTTGGGAGAGATGGAGGGCACAAGGAGAAGGGGACGACAGAGGATGAGATGGTTGGACAGTGTTCTCGAAGCTACTAGCATGAGTTTGGCCAAACTGCGGGAGGCAGCGAAGGATAGGGGTGCCTGGCGTGCTCTGGTCCATGGGGTCACGAAGAGTCGGACACGACTGAATGACTGAACAACAACAAATCTTCATGCCAGCTCAGCTTTTAACAGCCATGGTTGCTCTTAAGTTCTTAGTATCAAAGAATTATAGGTACTGTAGGTACCCCAAGGGTCATCTAGTCCAACCCTCTGCAATGCAGCTTCTTATTTCATACAATGCAAAATTACTTACTTTGCCGGCCCAAAGCAAGAGGCTATTTATTGTTGAACAGGCCAAAACAACAACAAACAAACAACAACAACAACAACAACGGGAGATGTAAGGAGCCAAAACAATGAGCTAAGGATGGAATCAAAGCTGCAACCCGTAATAACTGGAGACAGTATTTCACTTTCCAATTGTGCATTACTACAATTGCCATGACACGTGTGCCTTTTTTTCTGCAATAAGGACTTTTTATTCTCCCAGACTTAACAACGGCCATATTTGTCTGCTGCCTTTGAAAATTTCTTCCACCAACTTCTCTCCCCTTGCTATTAAAGCTGGTTTTATGCTGCTGCGATTATTCTGTTTTCTACGTGGCCTTCCCTCCTGCTGTTGTTTTGTGTAGCTTATAACTGGTTTTATTGTCGGAAAACATCGGCCTGCATTTTGTCATTTCATAAGCCGTAAAAAAGGGCGCAGAGGACGAGAAGGAACACAAAGTCACTCGCTGAATAAAAGAACCTCTCCCCAGTCTAGCAGAGGACTGAATCCTGCCGATTCGGACAGGTTGCTATGGTTACGAAGCCGCACAGAGCACTGAATGCTTGCACGTAGCACGAATGGGGGAAACTTCCTTGCAGCAAAAAATACGACAAGTGACATTAGCTGTATCTGGACTAGTGCAAGTTTTAGAGGTG
Organism: Lacerta agilis; assembly: GCF_009819535.1. Lineage (NCBI taxonomy): Eukaryota > Metazoa > Chordata > Lepidosauria > Squamata > Lacertidae > Lacerta > Lacerta agilis. The sequence continues at coordinate 4,375,608 of NC_046315.1, forward strand.
GAGGAAGAATTTAGCAGAGGTTGCACAGCCACCTGTCAGGGATCCTTTACCCGCGATTCCTGCATTGCAAGGGGTTGGGCTAGATGACCTTTGGGGATCCCTTCCCGCGCTACAGTTCTAGGATTCTAACAACGTTCTTTTGCTGCAGTGCAGAGTCATCTTATTGCAGCATGGAATCATAGAATCCTAGAGTTGGAAGAGACCCCAAGGGCCATCCAGTCCAACCCCCTGCTAAGCAGGAAACACCATTCAAGCATTCCTGACAGATGGCCGTCAAGCCTCCGCTTAAAGACCTCCAAAGAAGGAGACTCCACCACACTCCTTGGCAGCAAATTCCACTGTCCAACAGCTCTTACTGTCAGGAAGTTCTTCCTAATGTTTAGGTGGAATCTTCTTTCTTGTAGTTTGAATCCATTGCCCCGTGTCCGCTTCTCTGGAGCAGCAGAAAACAACCTTTCACCCTCCTCTACATGACATCCTTTGATATATTTGAACATGGCTATCATATCACCCCTTAACCTTCTCTTCTCCAGGCTAAACATACCCAGCTCCCTAAGCCGTTCCTCATAAGGCATCGTTTCCAGGCCTTGGACCATTTTGGTTGCCCTCCTCTGCACACGTTCCAGCTTGTCAGTATCCTTCTTGAACTGGGGTGCCCAGAACTGGACACAGTATTCCAGGTGAGGTCTGACCAGAGTGGAATACAGTGGTACTATTACTTCCCTTGATCTAGATGCTATACTCCTCTTGATGCAGCCCAGAATTGCATTGGCTTTTTTAGCTGCTGCATCACACTGTTGACTCATGTCAAGTTTATGGTCTACCAAAACTCCTAGATCCTTTTCACATGTACTGCTCTCAAGCCAGGTGTCACCCATCCTGTATTTGTGCCTTTCATTTTTTTTTTTGCCCAAGTGTAGTACTTTACATTTCTCCCTGTTAAAATTCATCTTGTTTGCTTTGGCCGAGTTCTCTAATCTGTTAAGGTCATTTTGAAGTGTGATCCTGTCCTCTGGGGTATTAGCCACCCCTCCCAATTTGGTGTCATCTGCAAACATGATCAGGATGCCCTCAAGCCCATCATCCAAGTCATTGATGAAGATGTTGAATAAGACTGGGCCCAAGACAGAACCCTGTGGCACCCCACTAGTCACTTCTCTCCAGGATGAAGAGGAGCCATTGATGAGCACCCTTTGGGTTCGGTCAGCCAGCCAGTTACAAATCCACTGAATGGTAGCATTGTCTAGCCCGCATTTTACCAGCTTCTTTACAAGAATATAATGGTACTTTTATAGGAGAAAACAAAGCATACATACCTAAATCAACATTCCCCCAATCCGCTCCCAGGAGACCCTTAAATGGGTAGCAAGGACACACAAACAGACTCACGGCACCCTCACCCTGGGTCCGTGACGAGGCATGCCTGCCTTTTATAGGGAGCTTGATCTTAATTAGCAACATCTGTGGTCAAACATCCAAGCTCTCTTTCCTTAAAGAAACATCCACACAGAAGCTAAGTTTGGGGCGCGGCTCGGATATGGGGAGAACTCCAGGACATGCCACTGTATCTCCTCGTGACAATATCTTCCGGGTTGTTTCCCATTCAGGACCTGGGAGCAGTGGCAGAGCCGCATGCTCCGGCACCGGGGGCGGAGGACAGGCGGGGGTGTGGCTGGCGTGTGTCCCGTGGGTGTGGCACACTGCCCGGGGGGGCGTGGTGCCTGGCGCAGGGTGGTGTGCGGCGCGTGTGCGCCTGGGGGGCGGCCACAATGGCACCCCCCTCCCGGGATGGTGTAGTGGAAACTCGCGGAAGATCTTTGTAATCACGAGGAGTCAGGTTACATGTCCTATTCCCTTTTCCTCCTCTAATTAGCAAAGTAAGGTTGCTTGTGAGGAGGATGCAATTAGTCGAGAACACCTTCAGCTGCCAATGACCTTGGCCAAGCCACACTCAGGTGCCTGATTCCCTGACCATTCGGGAATGGTGCATGATGGCCAGGTGAAAACAATCAAACTTAAGTCAGCTATATAAGCAAGGGAATGGAGGGGACAGATTGGGGCTTCGCCACAGACTAGGTCTTGGGTGCTGTGGGGTTTCTGGTGTGAGGGATCTCTCCCGCTGCTCTCTTGAAGCCCCGGGCGGCAGAAGAGGAGGAGATTTGTGTTTGGGCGTTGGTCAGGTACGCTACGTTTGTCTGATTGTATCTAGAAAATTAAAGCATACTTTTTTTGTGTTCTTCTTCCATCTGTGTGTTTTATTGGATCCAGATTCAAAAAAAAGAGAACCCTGCCCCTTGGCAGAACATTTGGCGCTGTGAGCAGGATCTGGAGACAATGCCCTGGTGGAAGAAGAAAAGCCCTAGGCAGGAGGATGGCCAGAGCCATATCCCTGGTTGGCCCAGCACTAGTGCTTGGGCACCAGTGGCTCAAATTTTGAACCAGTTGACCCCACCAGTGTCATGGGATGCTGAGATGGCTGGGTTTGGAGGTGCTACCCCTATGGCTGTGTCTAAGTGTTTGCAGCTAATGGGGATAGAGAAAGGTGCGGGGCAGAAGACAGTGGGGGGGCTTGGATGGGTCCTACTCACTGCGCTCCGGAGTGTTTGGGAGCAATTAGAAGCCTCTCAGAGGAAGGTACAGCAGCAATTAGAGGACATCGCTGCTTTAAAGGACCAGCAGGCAATTCTTAAGGAGGTGCTAGAAAGCGCTCGGGGGAGGGAAGAACTGGCTAAGGAGCGGGCTGCCACTATGGCTATTCGCTTCGCTAAAATGAAACACCCAAAGCGGGTAAGAAAGAAGTGTATCCCTAACCCTCGGAAGGTTAGAGCCCTCATTGCTTCCCGGGAATGGGACCCCAAGACATGGAGTGGGGACATTTGGGATTCTAGTGATGAGGAGTCAGAATGGACAGAGGGAGAAGATGAGGGGAATGAAGAGGAATGGGTTGCTGAGGCACGTCCTCTAGTGACCAACAAGAGTAAGGGACCGCCAGGTAACCCACAAGCGGCCCAGGCCACCCGGATAGTACGGGATTACACTCAGCAGGAGTTGGCGGAAATGGCAAAGACAAACAGGCAAAAACCCGGGGAGGGGTTGAGCCAATGGCTGGTTAGGTTGTGGGACCAGGGAACTACCAGTCTTTACTTGACGGGGGAGGAGTTGGTAAAATTGGGGACCCTATCTCGTGATACATTGGTTAATCAGTTTTTGCGCATGCCTAATTTGGGTGCAACAGGTTCCCTATTTCAGTGGTGTGTAGAGGCTGTATACGCCAGATACCCCGCCCCAATGGATTGGGAAGAACAGCCAGGCCCCTGGCAAACCATTGAGGAAGCCATAGAACAGCTGCGTGGCATGGCTTTGCAGGCTGGGATCTATCAGCAAGGGTTCCAGGGACCAGAGAGTCAGCGTCTCACTGCCGGCATGAGGGCGCGGCTGTTAAAGGGCGCACCTTCACATATGCGTGGCCCATTGTTAGCGCTGCTGGGCCCCGCCCAAGGGAGACCTGTTGGTGAAGTTGCTCTCTTGATAGGACAATTAGGGGAGGCAGAGAGAGAAAATGTCGCTAAACCCCGCGCCCGAATAGCACAGGAGAAGGGAAAGTCAGGGACTGATAAGAAGTCCTTCACCAGGACAGATAAAACATCCTCCACCCCTAAGGTGACGAGGAAGCAGATGTTTTTGGAATTATTGGAAGCAGGGGTTCGCAAGGAAGATATAGATGGCATTCCCACTGCAGAAATGTACAACTTGTGGAAGCAAAAATGTGCAGGGAAAATTAAAAAGGAGGGGACTGGCCCCCGGGTCAGGGGCACGGTTACGCCGACTGCCCCACCCCCGGAGTCACTGTACCCCTCTTTGTCAGAACATAGGTGGGAAATACCCCAACCTACTGGATAGGGGTGTGGCAGGGCTCCAGCGGTGAGGCCAATAAAGACGGCTATCCCTGGGGACCCGCGCCCACACATTCCCTTAACCATTCATTGGTCCAAAGCAAATGTGCAGCGAGTGTTAGCTCTCATGGATACTGGAGCTGAGGTCACTCTGATATATGGTAATCCAGCAAAACATAAGGGAGAGATTGTATATATTAACGCGTATGGGGATGGGGAAGAACTCACCACCCGAGTAAGACTGCGTGTGGCTTTGGGGGATTCGCTCCCCTTTTGGGCAAGAGTCTACATATCCCATGTACCAGAGTACATCATTGGGATAGACCTGTTGCAAGGTCGGGAGTTTTATACCCCGCTAGGAAGATACGTTTTTGGGGTCAGAGCAATCACAGTAGGTAGGGCCAAGTGGACCCCACTCAAGATACCACCACCTGCCAAGCCTGTAAATGTTAAACAATATCGGCTTCCAGGTGGCCATGAAGAAATATCTCGTACAATCCAAGGGCTCCTTGAGGTGGGGATATTAAGGCCGGCTGCATCTCCCTTTAACGCCCCCGTGTGGCCAGTGAAAAAGCCTGACGGTACATGGAGGATGACGGTAGATTATCGTCAACTGAACAAACATGCCCCGCCCCTGGCCGTAGCTGTACCTGATATGGTAACTTTGTTAGAACATATTGAGAAGAACGCCGGGGTGTGGCATGCGGTAATTGACTTAGCAAATGCCTTCTTCTCTATCCCAATTGATGCAGAATCGCAAGATCAGTTTGCTTTTACATGGGAGGGAAGACAGTATACTTTCCAAGTCTTACCGCAAGGGTATCTGCATAGTCCCACCTTATGTCATGGGCTAGTGGCTAGGGACCTGCAGCAGATTACACTGAGCCTAGCCCTGTTTTTAGCCCACTACATTGATGATGTCTTTATCTCGGGACCCACGGAAGAAGATGTGCAGCAAGGGTTAATAACAGTGATTGACCATATGCGGTCCCGAGGGTGGGAGATCAACCCCAAGAAAATTCAGGGCCCTGCTCAGCAGGTACAATTCCTAGGGGTGGTGTGGGCTGGACCAGTGAGGCATATCCCTGAAAAAGTTCTGAATGTAATCGCTACCCTCCAGGCTCCTACGTCCAAAACCGAAGCCCAGCGGCTGGTAGGACTGATGGGGTACTGGAGACAGCATATACCACATCTAGCCCAGATACTAAGACCCGTGTATAACGTGACACGAAAGAAGGCTCAGTTTGAATGGGGGGAGCTGCAGGAGAAAGCTCTGTCTGATGCCAAAGCGGCCGTGGCAGCTGCTATGCCTTTAGGTCCTTACCTTAAAGGGCAACCATTTGAGTTACAAGTCTCTGCAAATAAGGAAGTTGCAGTCTGGAGCTTGTGGCAGAAAAGCCTGCAGGGGAAGCGCGTCCCCCTAGGATTTTGGTCTCGTAAATTGCCCACGGTTCAGTACACCCCTTTTGAAAAGCAGCTTTTAGCATGCTATTGGGCCTTGGTTGAAACTGCTAGGCTAACTGGATCCGACCCTGTTGTATTACGACCAGCCATTCCTATCATGGCTTGGGTGAATGATGATTCTACCAGTCCCAGGGTAGGGAGAGCTCAACAATCTTCCCTTATAAAGTGGAAGTGGTATATTGCAGAAAGAGCTAGACCTGGTTCTCATGGGGTGAGCGCACTGCAGGAGCAAGTGTTGGCTGTGACTCCTACAGGGGAAGAAATCCAAGAAATTCCTAGCTTAGAACTTAAAGATCCCCCAGCACAGGAAGCTCCCCCGTATGAGCAGGTTACTCATGACGAAGTCTGGTTCACCGATGGCTCCGCCCGTTACCAGGGAAATGAGCGAGTCTGGCGTGCCGCCGCTTTAAATCCTCGAAAACAAATTACTCTGACCAGAGGAGGAAAAGGGAAGTCCAGCCAATATGCTGAGTTAATGGCTGTATTAATGGTCATGGAACATGCAATTGAGCAAGGAGGGGATGTTGTATATATCTATACTGATTCTTGGGCTGTGTTTAAAGGGCTGACTGTATGGTTTCCAAAGTGGAAACAGGATGGCTTTTGCATCCACAACCGACCATTGTGGGGGCAGGACCTCTGGATAAAACTGGATCAAATGCTCTCAAAAGTACAAATGCACATTGGACATGTAGATGGACATACAACAGGGACACCTGTTGCCCTGTACAATCAGGCTGCTGATCGGTTAGCAAGAGTACGGACAGCTACTCCAGAAGACGAAGACGAAGAGTTATTGGTATTAGCACGCTGGGCGCATGTCAAGGCAGGGCATCTGGGGGCCAAAGCCACCAAAGAATGGGCCATCAAGAGAGGCATTCCATGTTCAGTGAGTGCCGCTGCCACAGTGGTTGCTAATTGTCAAGTGTGCTCCCAGGTGAGACAGATGCCTCTGTCTAAGACACCCATGGGAAAATTACATCGGGGAAGTGGTCCTGGGCAAATATGGCAGATTGATTATATAGGACCCTTACCCAAATGTGGACGTTGGCAGTATGCATTAACCATGGTAGACACCTTTTCAGGGTATCTTTTGACTTACCCCTGCGCACGAGCGAACCAGCAGAACACCATAAAGGGGTTGGAGATGTTAATACGGAGGTATGGAGCGCCCCTTCAGGTACAGAGTGACAATGGGAGTCATTTTGCAGGGGGAGAGGTAAAAGATTGGGCAAATGAATGGAATATCCAGTGGATATATCATATTCCTCACCACCCACAGGCTTCTGGGTTGGTAGAACGGCTAAATGGGTTACTAAAGCAAAAGCTTAAACAGTTGACCCCCACCCATACCCTGAAGGGGTGGGGTAAAGTTCTAGATCAGGCGGAATTTGAACTAAATAGCCGTCCACTATGCGCTGGCCAAACACCATTGCAACGAATGATAAGTTTGCCAGCGCCAGCACCAGTGGAGTACCTAAAGGTCTGGAAACTCCAACCTTATGGCCAGCCACCCCTCCGAGCGACGCCCGATAGTGCTGGGGCTGACCTCATAACCCCTAAGGATGTGGTGGTACCAGCCGGAGGGCAGGTACTAGTACCCTTGGGGATTGGGGTCACCGTTCCCCATGGAACCTATGGGCGCATCACACCTCGATCCAGCCTAGCCTTAAAAGGCTTGCAGGTTTTAGGAGGGGTGGTGGACGCCGACTACCAAGGAGAAGTAAAGGTGCTCCTCCATAATGTCAGCACTCAAGATGCATCTCTGCTAACAGGACGACGAATAGCGCAACTCATTTGCGAGCGTATCAGTGTACCCGATATTCAGGAAGCACCAGGTCCACCTCCATCTACTGTCAGGAGGAGAGGAGAGTTTGGATCTACAGATACCACTCTCACCTCTGGACAGAAGGTATGGGTGGTATACCCCGATCAGCCAAACAGACCTGGAGAGATTGTTAGTAAGGGACCTGGGGCTACCTACTGGGTGCTTTTGGCAAATGCTACTGCACCCATATGTTTAGATGCAGCCAAGCTGAAGCGGCGAGAATAATGACTCTCCTATTTCTTTGTAATACGCCATAATAATTTTCTTATTATATGCTTCTAGGACACCATGAATTGGTGGTGGTGGGTAATAGTCTGCCTCTGTGCGCACATCTATGATCAATCGAATCCTCCTGAGTTGAACACGACTACGCTGCTGCTGTGTGAACAACCAGCTCTGTCTCAAAGGCGATGGCTCCCCGGCATCCATGGCAGATGTATGAATGTGACTGGACAGGGGACATGGATGATGTCTGGCAAACGACTGTACTTCTCCATCCCATGGACGTATGATAATTTTACGCTGTCATGGTCCATCACATGGAATGTCACTTTCCAATATTTTAATGGCCAACGATGGATAACGCAGGGGAGTTGGCAGGATATCACTAGGTGGAAAGATTCCAGAGAGGGCAGATTGAGGGGGGATCATATAGATAGTCATGAGTATAGTTTTTTCTTTGTAAATTTGATTAGAGGAATGATGTTAAAAATTAGACATGAGGGAGCAGAGTTAGTGCAAGTGATGCGAGATATTAGGGATCTCACTGTGCATCATTGGTGGGACATATTCTCCGGATGGAGTCCCACCATGACCAATATTTTAAACCTGGCCTTGCATCCGGTTATCATTGTTTTGGTGATTATATGTATTTCCATGATCTTCACTTGTTTTTTGTTTGTTAAAATTAAGCAGCTGTATGCAAAGGTGCAACCTATGTGGGCTATACTCAATCAAATGACACCGAGGATGAAAAGGAAATAGGATATGTTAAGGGGTGGAGTGTAGTGGAAACTCGCGGAAGATCTTTGTAATCACGAGGAGTCAGGTTACATGTCCTATTCCCTTTTCCTCCTCTAATTAGCAAAGTAAGGTTGCTTGTGAGGAGGATGCAATTAGTCGAGAACACCTTCAGCTGCCAATGACCTTGGCCAAGCCACACTCAGGTGCCTGATTCCCTGACCATTCGGGAATGGTGCATGATGGCCAGGTGAAAACAATCAAACTTAAGTCAGCTATATAAGCAAGGGAATGGAGGGGACAGATTGGGGCTTCGCCACAGACTAGGTCTTGGGTGCTGTGGGGTTTCTGGTGTGAGGGATCTCTCCCGCTGCTCTCTTGAAGCCCCGGGCGGCAGAAGAGGAGGAGATTTGTGTTTGGGCGTTGGTCAGGTACGCTACGTTTGTCTGATTGTATCTAGAAAATTAAAGCATACTTTTTTGTGTTCTTCTTCCATCTGTGTGTTTTATTGGATCCAGATTCAAAAAAAAGAGAACCCTGCCCCTTGGCAGAACAGATGGTACCCGGAGAGAACCGCTCCCCCCGCCCCCTTCCTCCGCCAGTGCCTGGGAGAGCAGAGTTCGAATCCCCACTCAGCCATGGAGCCCAGTGGGTGACCTTGGTCTATGCACCATCTCTCGACACACCTAGTCTCCCTCACAGGGTTGTTGTGAGGCTCAAAGACCAGGCGGGGAAGCCTTCACACCATCTTGAGCTCCTTAGAGGAAAGGTAGTGTGAGGTTTGAAGCTTACAGGGTTAATAAGCTCAACAGGTCCGCCCTGCCCCACAGGGAATACGTTTCACACGTCCGGGACATTATTGCTGTAAACGGAAGCCTGTGTGAAATGTGACACTTTTGATTTTCTGCCTGTACATTCTGACTTTCGGTTTTGACCGGAGACCGGACAAGCTGTGTTCTGTCTCCCCAGGAATGTTCTGTGATTTATGCATGTAAATAAAGCTTCTAGATTAGGAACAAGCTTGAATCCGCGGACTTTATATTGCTGGCAAGAATCTTTGCTGCACAAAGAAGAAAACCTGCTCTGCTGATTTAACCGCTGTTTGCTGGTAAGCACAGACGGAAACCTGCTGGACTCCATTGTTTTGCTTCGACTTCTTGAGGTTTCCCAGCCCCAAATGCTCAGAGGTAGGGGGCAGATGTATCAATAACAGCAACACTGGTCATACTCAGAGTATACCAACTGGAATCAATGGACGGAAACAGTGAAGAAGAAGAAGAGGAAGAGTTTGGATTTGATATCCCGCTTTTTCACTACCGAAGGAGTCTCAACGCGGCTCACATTCTCCTTTCCCTTCCTCCCCCACAACAAACACTCTGTGAGGTGAGTGGGGCTGAGAGACTTCAGAGAAGTGTGACTAGCCCAAGGTCACCCAGCAGCTGCATGTGGAGGAGCGGAGACGCGAACCCGGTTCCCCAGATTACGAGTCTACCACTTTTAACCACTACACCACACTGGCTCCACTACACCACAGTGGTTTAGATCGGGATGCAGAAGCTGCTTCTCGACTCCAACTCACGTCAAGCCCCAAATACCTGTGAGACCAGCTCTTTCCCTACAGACCCTCTCGGCTGTTAAGGAGGCAGTGGCGGCCCCTAACCTGAAAGGATTTTAAAGAGGTTGGGACAAGTTCACAGGCTATCAAAGGCTACTAGGTTATGCTGAGAGGCACTGACAGGGCTCCCTAGGTCACCCAGTGAGCTTCACATCCACAAGTGGGGATTTGAACCCAGGTCTCCCAGGTCTTAGTCTGACACCCTAACCGCTAGACCACCCCAGCTCCTATCCATACCTGGTAAGCAGCCAGGGCCGTTTTAGAGGGATCGGCCACCGTGGCGCGGCGATCCCTCGGCGCCCCTGGCGTACCGCCTCTCCGCCCGCCTCCCTCCTGTGCTGGCCGCCCCCTCAGGAGGGGGGGGCGAGCAGGGGATGAGGGGTGTGGTGCTGGAGTGGAACGGGGCTTTGCGCGCCCTTCCCAGCGCTCCAGCTGGGGCTCCGGAGGGCGGCCGGTTTGCAGCCCACCCGCCGGCACACGAGCGCCCGCCCGCCCGCCCGTGTGGGCGGGTGTGGGTTGGGGAGGGGGCAGCCGGTATGCCGGCGGGCTCGTGGGGTGCCCCTGGGGGGCCCGGCGCCCTGGCGCGCCGCGCCTCCCAGCCCCTATGGCGAGATGGCCCTGTCAGGAGCAGGTCTTGCTGAGCTCAATGGGACTTTCTGAACTCTCAGGTGCACGCATACAAGATTGCAACCTCCTTGCACAATCTTTGCAACGTCTTTACGAAAACAGAAACTGAGCAGTGCCGGCTTTTGAAACTGCACCGGTTCCTCCAAGGAACGGCGGCTGTTCCTACTTCCCGGGAGGCTGGCTTACGTTGCACTACATCGTTTCCCTACTGCTCTTTCGAACGTTGCGACATTCTGCAGAAAAGATGCTAAAACGATTTCCCCTTCCGCATTTTGGTGTGTGTGGTCTCACCCCAAAATGGAACCTGCACGCCCGTTTGTCTGCGGTTCGCCAGAATTTGTCATGCCTCCCTGTGTCCATCTGCCTTGGTGGCGCTGCAGCACATTGAGAGGGGCTGGTGATGGCCGGCATCTGGCTGCCAGAGCCCTGGGGGTTCAAATTCACAGAATCATAGAATCCTAGAGTTGGAAGAGATCCCAAGGGCCATCCAGTCCAACCCCCTGCTAAGCAGGAAACACCATCAAAGCATTCCTGACAGATGGCTGTCAAGCCTCCGCTTCAAGACCTCCAAAGAAGGAGACTCCACCACACTCCTTGGCAGCAAATCCCACTGTCCAACACCTCTTAATTCCCGGCAATGAAGATCATAGGGTGACCACGGGTCCATCACTCTCTCTTACAAGGTGCTTGCGAAACCCTCATATACTGCACTGAGCTCCTCAGAGAAAGGATGAGGAACATATTGGCATCTGTCTGCCTCAAGAGGCAATGGAGTATGCCTCTAGGGGTGAAGTCAAACCACAGTGACCTCCCAGGAGATCCTGGGCTGCCTCGCTGATGTGGTCCAAAGAGCAAGACGTTTGGCACCAGCTTGGCTGCAGGAGTTGCTAGAAGGAGGCATACAAGGCACCATCCAACTGCCTTAGGGACTCCGCTCCAGATTTGTGTAGGGTTTACCCCTTAGCCTTTTCTTCTCCCACTAGGCAACAGAGGTTTAGGATCAGAGTTTTCCTTCTCCTAGGTGGGCTCTCCTCCCATGTGGACGAGCCCCACCCGCCCCTCACTTCCCTCTACAGCAGGCGTCGGCAAAGGTTTACCTCGCCTGGGCCGGTTCACTCCAGCGGAGATCCCTCCGTGGGCTGGATTGCGTGCACAGCCGCGATTTTCTTTTTTTTTTCTTTTTTCTTTTATTAACTTTATTGTATTAATACGGAAGAAAAAAAACCAATAAAATATAAACGTCCACTCCAAAAAAAAGAAATTAAAATTAAAAGTACCAAATTAAATTATTCCTTAGATAAAACCTCACTATATATACAAATAGCACAAACCATACATCTGCGATGAAAATAATATAAAACCCACATAATAACATCCTATTCAATATTCAATAATCATATATATCAGTTTCTACTAACCTTTAGCAATACCTCTTTATTGCTTCTTCTGTCCATTCTTATCTATTCCTTTTCTATGTTATCTCCTCCTCATTCAAAGCTTCCACTTGTCATCGTCCCAGGGCATCAATCTAACACTTCTTTTTTACTACTCTGATATTCTTTATAATCCCTCTATTCTTTTTCCTTCTATTTTTCCTTTTTCACTTTTGTTCACAATACAGAATGCCTAGAAATGGAGCCATTTCACAGTGGGGCATTGCTTTTTAAGGTATTCTCCAAATTTTCCCCAGTCTTGTTGGAATTTTTGGTCGCTACTTCCTCTAATTTTATCAGTTAGTTTAGCCAGATCAATATAATTAAATAATTTTTCTTGCCATTCTTTAATTCCTGGCATTTCTTTCTTTTTCCAATATTGGGCTATCAAAGTTCTGGCCGCAGCAGTAGCATAATGGAAAAGTTTTTCATCTTGCTTGTTTATTTCTCCATCTAAAATTCCCAATAGGAACAATTCCGGGTTTTTCTTTATATTATATTTCATCATTTTTTAAATGACTTTCTTACACATGTGGTGGCATTGCGGGGTGATTCAAAAATTTTGGACCCAGGTTTTAGAAGAAATTTAAAAAAACACAGCCGCGATTTACAGCGGGTGCGTAGACACGATTTCCAGGTGCGATTTTCAGCATCTGAGCATGCGCAGACAGGATTTCCAGCACCATGGAAGTGAGTCCCCGCGCACAGGGGCGAACGGTGCATCTCGGGTGCCCAGGGCAGCAAAAAGGAGGCAACCCCAGGGGCGGAACATCGCCCTGCAGCACGCTCCTCCCCTCCGCTGCTGCATCCACCCAGCAGCACAAAGGGAGAGCGCGCGCAGGCCGGCCGAGTGAGGCTACTCTGCCCCGTGGCCCATCCGGGCCCGTCGGCGGGGTGGGGTGGGGCCAGCCCAAGTGTCACCCCCTCCCCTGGAACCCGGGCCGGCCCGCCCCTCCACCCCCTTGCTCTGCCCCTGCCCACGCCACGTTGCACCAGTTTAGCGCAGCGCACGGGGACTTTCCTAGTGGGCGGCTCGGTTCGGGGGCGGCTCGTGGGCATGTTAAATTACCCCATGGGCCATTTGTGGCCCATGGGCCTTAGGTTGCCTATCCCTGCTCTACAGCATGTGGAGAAGCCGCTTTCTTGACCGTTGGACCCACTCTTAGTCTTGTCCGCTCCATGTTCAAAAGCCATGTTCAAAAGCCATGTTCAAATATATAAAGGATGCCATATAGAGGAGGGAGAAAGGTTGTTTTCTGCTGCTCCAGAGAAGCGGACATGGAGCAATGGATTCAAACTACAAGAAAGAAGATTCCACCTAAACATTAGGAAGAACTTCCTGACAGTAAGAGCTGTTGGACAGTGGAATTTGCTGCCAAGGAGTGTGGTGGAGTCTCCTTCTTTGGAGGTCTTTAAGCGGAGGAGGCTTGACAGCCATCTGTCAGGAATGCTTTGATGGTGTTTCCTGCTTGGCAGGGGGTTGGACTGGATGGCCCTTGGGGTCTCTTCCAACTCTAGGATTCTAGGATTCTATGATTCTATGATCCACCGGAGCCTGTCTCCGCATGCAGGGGAGGGCCCTCACTTCCTCCATTTCAGGGTATTAGGTGACTATCAGGGTCCCTTCCAACTCTACAGCTCTATGATTCTATGCCCACCACCACAGATTTAAGACCTCCTTTCCCTGGACCATCTTTATTTATCCAACTTGTTCCTCATCCCCGTCGATAGGTCTCAAATCCTCAGGCTCCGGCAGATGCTCCAAGATATGAAGCACAGGACTTTGATCAAAGAATCCAGGCAACTGTATTTCCCAGGGTTCGTTGCGTGAAGTCAGATGCATAGACAGACTCATTTGAAGAGACCACTGCATGCAAAATGCATTGCCAGCATCTTGAGGAAGGGCTGGGAACGGACCCTGTTTGTACAGACGTTGCCAGCCTGTGTAAACGAAAAGGAAAAGGACCCCTGGATGGTTAAGTCTAGTCAAAGGTGACTCTGGGGTTGTGGCACTCATCTCGCTTGAGGCCGAGGGAGCCGGCGTTTGTGGCCAGCATGTGGCCAGCATGAGTAAACCGCTTCTGGTGCAACGGAACACCGTGATGGAAACCAGAGCAGCGCACGGAAACGCCGTTTACCTTCCCACCACAGCAGAACCTATTTATCTACTTGCGCTGGTGTGCTTTCGAACTGCTAGTCTCAGGGATTGCCCGGCTCCTCGCGAGGAGAGGGAGAGGGGAGGACCTACTCGGGAGGAGAGCCGGGGCAAGGGTATTCCTTGGGAGGAGCGAGGGGAGAGAGGTCCTCCTCTCGAGGAGGAGAGGGACAGGAGGACTACTCGAGGGGAAGGGCTGGTTGGAGGTCCTGCTCACGAGGAGGAATGGGAGAGCAGGTCTTCGCAAGAGGAGGGCTCTCTACGTTACAGGGAACCCAAGCCGCTTCTGTCGACGGACTCCTCCTCCTCTAGCAGTTCCCCTGAGCTCTCTCCAAGGGAGGAGGAGGTTTCAGGGGCTTGGAGACTCTGGGCAAAGACCCAGCACCGCCAGCCAGAGAGGATCTGAGGAAGAGCTGCCGCTTCCAGCGCCAGGACAGCGGGGGGTCAGGAGGCACCACAGACGTTGTTTTAGGGTGCCGAGACTTTGGTGCTGGGCGGGAAACTGGAGAGGGGCACTTCCGGATTCTGCAAGTGACTGAGCGGTCATGTTTTGAACAAGCTCCACACTGTAAATAGCAATGTACAATAAATAGCCTTAGCTACTGAAGGCTCTGTCGTTACTCGTGAGCAACACTTGGGAAGATCCTGACAGCTAGGTTGGCAAAAGCAACGGGAGCTCACCCCGTCACGGGGATTCGAACCACCGACCTTCCGATCGTGTAAGAAAATATACAGCTAGATGGATCAAGGGACTGGCTGGGTAGCTCCCGATGTTTCTGGGCCGACTGTCCAAGACCAAAACGAAAGCATAGCTATTAGGAAAAGCCATGCTTGGCTTGAGCCCGCTCAGAGGAAGAGGGGCGTTCCCCAACATTTCCAAGAGTTGTTTGCCGTTGTTCTGCCTTTTCAAAGAATGTCCTTTTACACAGATTATTATTATTATTAAAAGGAATGTTCCCTTCATTGGTCTACTAATCCGCAAACAGTACAAATTAGCAATGCTTTTAGCAGGCAGGAAAACAAAGATGATCTCATTGCCCTTTTCGTAAGCGGGGGAGGGGGTGATTTTGATGGAGCTACAGCAGGCATTTCCTGCCTTAGTTTAATTGCAACCATCAATATTTTAAATGATGCAGGATAGCTCAGGAGAAATCATGCTAAGCCTGTGAAGAGAGATAGCAAGATGCCTTTCAGGCAGGACTGAGTTCTTCAGCTTGTAGAAGAAACACAAACTTGACATGAGTCAACAGTGTGATGCAGCAGCTAAAAAAGCCAATGCAATTCTGGGCTGCATCAAGAGGAGTATAGCGTCTAGATCAAGGGAAGTAATAGTACCACTGTATTCCGCTCTGGTCAGACCTCACCTGGAATACTGTGTCCAGTTCTGGGCACCACAGGTCAAGAAGGATACTGACAAGCTGGAACGTGTCCAGAAGAGGGCAACCAAAATGGTCAAAGGCCTGGAAACGATGCCTTATGAGGAACGGCTTAGGGAGCTGGGTATGTTTAGCCTGGAGAAGAGAAGGGGGAGGGAGGAAGGTTGTTTTCTGCTGCTCCAGAGAAGCGGACATGGGGCAATGGATTCAAACTACAAGAAAGAAGATTCCGCCTAAACATTAGGAAGAACTTCCTGACAGTGAGAGCTGTTCAACAGTGGAATTTGCTACCAAGGAGTGTGGTGGAGTCTCCTTCTTTGGAGGTCTTGAAGCGGAGGCTTGACAGCCATCTGTCAGGAATGCTTGGATGGTGTTTCCTGCTTGGCAGGGGGTTGGACTGGATGGCCCTTGGGGTCTCTTCCAACTCTAGGATTCTATGATTCTAAGATGAGACGGAGCAGACCCTTCCCAGGGAGCGAATATTGCAAAATATTGCTTCAGACACGGGCAGGTACTTTTGTCGAGGATCTTTGCACATGGGCAGGATCACATGGGTGGAGGGGAGGGTCCTTCCAGCTAGCAGGACATACACCCATTTGTGGTCACAGAGCAGCGAGGCCAAACGAATGCCAACTGCTCACTTCTCCTTTCTCTAGCGATGTCGAAACCAGGGGATAAAAGCGTTTTTAAATCACACCGGGAAATGAATTAATGGGCCATTCCCCTTGTGACAACTCTTCTTTGTTAGCCAGAGTCTCTATTTACTTTGGCGAATGTTATTTCTTAATCGCACAAGAGAGAAAGTGAAGATTGGATCAGTGCACTAATTGAAGAAGTGATAAGGTAATTGATGGGGTTTTCCACTCGCGTCATCTTTTATATAGCTGTAGATAAAACAAAGAGACCTTTGAATATGTGGATTACCCGGAACCAGAATCAAGGCCTGGATAGAAACCAAGAGATCTTAATCACAGGCTTCCTGCAGTTTTTGCTTTGCTAATTAGCAAACATGTAGGGCTGAGAAACAGCGGCCTGGTGGGAATATTCAGCAACCCATCCCTCAACAAAAACTCCTTGACTTGCATGAATGAATTAAGTGGATGCTAGTCAAATTTTACTTTCTTGGGCTCCATGATCACTGCAGATGGTGACAGCAGTCACGAAATTAGAAGACGCCTGCTTCTTGGGAGGAAAGCAATGACAAACCTAGACAGCATCTTAAAAAGCAGAGACATCACCTTGCCGACAAAGGTCCGTATAGTTAAAGCTATGGTTTTCCCAGTAGTGATGTATGGAAGTGAGACCTGAACCATAAAGAAGACTGATCGCCGAAGAATTGATGCTTTTGAATTATGGTGCTGGAGGAGACTCTTGAGAGCCCCATGGACTGCAAGAAGATCAAACTAATCCATCCTTAAAGAAATCAGCCCTGAGTGCTCACTGGAAGGGCAGATCCTGAAGTTGAGGATCCAGTACTTTGGCCACCTCATGAGAAGAGAAGACTCCCTGGAAAAGACCCTGATGTTGGGAAAGATGGAGGGCACAAGGAGAAGGGGACGACAGAGGATGAGATGGTTGGACAGTGTTCTCGAAGCGACTGGCATGAGTCTGGCCAAACTGCGGGAGGCAGTGGAGGATATGGGTGCCTGGCGTGCTCTGGTCCATGGGGTCACGAAGAGTCGGCCACGACTGAACGACTGAACAACAAAGTCAAATTTGCAGACGACACAAAAACTGGGAGTGGTAGATAATCAGGTGACAGCATTAGGGTTCAAGATGCTCTTAACAGGTTGAAGAGCTGGACCCAAACCAAGAAAATGAATGTCAGTAGGGACAAATGTCAGGTTCTGTACTTAGGCAGGAAGAACCAGATGCACAAACAATGGGGGCCCACACCTTGCTTGCCAGTAGTACATGTGGAAAGGATCAAGGGGTCTTAGTAGACTACAAGCTTAACTCAAGCCAACAGTGTGATGCAGCAGCAAAAGAAGAAATGCCATTCTAGGCTGAATCAACAAAAGTCAAGGGTCCAGATCAAGGGAAGTGATAGTCCAACTCTACAGAGCCTAGGGCTTGCTGATCAGAAGGTCGGCGGTTCGAATCCCCGCGACGGGGTGAGCTCCCGTTGCTCGGTCCCAGCTCCTGCCCACCTAGCAGTTCGAAAGCACATCAAAAGTGCAAGTAGATAAATAGGTACCACTCCAGCGGGAAGGTAAACGCCGTTTCCTTGCACTGCCGTGGTTCGCCAGAAGCGGCTTAGTCCTGCTGGCCACATCACCCGGAAGCTGTATGCTGGCTCCCTCGGCCAGTAATGCAAGATGAGCGCCACAACCCCAGAGTCGGATACGACTGGACCTAATGGTCAGGGGTCGCTTTACCTTTACCTATTCGGATCACACCTGGAGTCCCGTGTCCAATTCTGGGCACCACAATTTAAGATGGTTGTTTACGGGCAAAAGATGTGGGTCATAATATTATGATGGATGACTGGGAGAGATTGTGGCAGAAAGGTATCAATTTTACTGCATGCAATAGTTTAAGAGAAAATGTAATGAAAATGATATATAGATGGTATCTGACACCAGTTAAGATAGCTAGAATGAATTCCAAAATGTCGGATGTGTGTTGGAAATGTAAATCGTCGAAAGGTACCTTTTATCATATGTGGTGGTCGTGTTCAGGGGTAAAGGCCTTCTGGGACAAGATTTATAATGAGCTTAAAAAGGTAATGAAAATTACCTTTTGTAAGAAACCAGAGGCATTTCTTTTGAGCATGACCAACGAAGAGATACCCAGTCAGGATAGAGTGTTTTTTATGTATGCCACGACAGCGGCTAGAATCTTATTGGCAAGAGCCTGGAAGGGCGAAGAGATACCAACAATTGAAGAATGGCAGATGAAGTTGATGGAGTTTATGGAACTCGCAGACCTGACCGCCAGAATCCGAGACCAGAGGGAGGAGAAGGTGTCGCAAGATTGGAAGAAATTTAAGGACTATTTAGTTAAGCACGTGAAATTGAATGTCTGAATATTTGAGCAGAAATATATATAAGAATCGGCTTTAGAAGTATAAGGTTAGTTATAATGGTTATAAAAGAAATTTTGATGTGATGGATTTATTGGTATAAGAAAGTGTTAAGATATAGAATATAAGTTAAGAAATATATTGGTTTAGATAAATTTAAAGAACATTAGGATATTGAGTATAAGATAATGGAAAAAAGAAAGGAAGCTACCTTAAAAAGTATATATGTTTTTGAAGACAGAGGAGGGACCAGGGGAAGTCCCCTTAAGAAGTATAAATAAGTAGAGTAACAAAGATAAGAATTTGATAAGGTTTGTATAAGTTCTCTTTTTTCTTTGGTATGTTAATGTTGTGTTTTTTATCGTTGAATTGTTTATTATGTTTTTCTATGTTTATGTTTATGTATGTTTAATGTTGTTTCTTTTTTGTTATATGATAAAATAATAAAATCTCTTAAAAAAAAAAATAAGATGGTTGTTTACAAGCTGGAAGGTGTGCAGAGGAGGGTGACCAAGAATGATCAAGGGTCTAGAAACCAAGCCTGATGAGGAACGGTTGAAGGAGCTGGGTATGTTTAGCCTGGAAAAAAGGAGACTGAGAGGAGATATATCTAAAGAGCTGTCACATGAAAGATGGAGCCATCTTGTTTTCTCCTGCTCTGGATGGTAGGAGTCAAATTAGTGGAATCAAATGGCAAGAAAGGAGATTCTGACTAAACATTCAGAAGAGCTGTTCACAGTGGAACAGACCTGCAACACGAAAGAATCTTTCCCAGGTGCTGGTGACTTGCAGGGGCGTAGCAGGGGGGGGGCCTAGGGGGGGCGGGCCGCCCCATGTTCCATAATGGAGAGGGTGACAAATTATCAAGGAACAATTACTGCCCTACTAGGGCGGTTCATAAAAAAAACATTTTTTTAAAAAAAATGCCTGCTCCAAAGGTCTTATCTTACTATACTAGGAATTATATAGCTATATATGAAATTTCATGCATATCGGTTAATATCTTGACCCTCCTCCACCAAAACAGCTGTTTACTTGGCTGTTTTCCTATGTTGTGACGGAGCACTTACTGTTCCCAACCCTAACC
Source organism: Lacerta agilis (assembly GCF_009819535.1). Lineage (NCBI taxonomy): Eukaryota > Metazoa > Chordata > Lepidosauria > Squamata > Lacertidae > Lacerta > Lacerta agilis. The sequence goes on from NC_046315.1 coordinate 4,395,071, forward strand.
CTGTGGAAAACCATCTAATTAGACTTTGATTTGATTTTGAGATGTTTTTAGGAGGTAATTTAATTATTGTTTGATTTTATACCAATGTTGTGTATCTGATGTTAGCCACCCTGAGCCCGACTTTGGCTGGGGAGGGCGGGATATAAATAAAAGTTTATTATTATTATTATTACTTGTTATTATTCCTTTGTAAGAAAATATGAAATAACGTAAAACCATTTTTGCAGGGGGGGGTCATTGGGGGGTGAGAAGAAATTTTCCGCACCGGGTACCACCTGACCTTCCTATGCCTCTGGTGACTTGGTCTTACAAACAAACTCTTCCCATGTATAAATCGCCAACAAGCTAGTCCTCAGGGCTCTGCAACCGCCCCCCCCCCCCATCCTCAATAGAGGAACCGAAAAGAGTCACACTAGGATGAATCAGGAGCACAAACTTAGCTACTCCCACAGAGCCAGCGGCAAACAACATCCTTTAGCCTAAGGTTACCAAACATCCCCGTTTCCAAGAGACAGTCCCTGGATTTACAAATCAGTCCCCATACAGAATCCATTGAAGTTGAAAAGTGTCCCCGGATTCATTGAAAAAAATCTGGTAACCTTACTTTAGCCATGAGGCCACCCGCTCTCTGAACTGTGCAGATCCTCATTTCTCTGGCAATTATTTATCCAGCAGCCGTGACTAGGGGACACTTCCATCAGTGAAAGCAAACAGCAGGCTAAAAAGGAGAGATTGAAATCCCTTCTTTGCCGTTCACCTTCCCAATTTCTTTTTCCTAACGACTGATGAGAGGGACAAAGTGAGTGCAAGCGTTGCACTCGGACAGGATTCAAATAGTCGTTCAGCCAAGCACCTAGTTCTCATTGAGGTGGCAAACTTGTCTCCGGGCTGTACCATTTCAGACTGTGAGGGAAGAGCATACTTTGTGGAATGTTCCTACATTTAAAAAAAAAACACCTTGCAGACGGAAAGCTAGCATGCAAGCAGAGGTGCCAAGTTGAATAACATATTGGGTGGGTAGGGGGACAGATAAGCCCTGCCCCGCATAATCAATCACATATTAGGTTAGAGTCTGAGGGTGGGTTGCTGCAATGGACCAGCCTCTGGGGGAGCCATATGATTTCTGCAAACAAAGTAGCTGTGTGTGTGTGTGTGTGTGCCATGACTCTGCTGGCCGCAACAAGGCACCAACTTAAAACCAAAATGCCTGTTTAGTTCTGGGAAATCTTCTGGGTTTTGTTTGGTTTCCTCAAAAAACAAAACAAAACTATATTGATTTTTAAAAATAAAATTAAAAAGCTACCAAGCACACAGTATTGTCTTCCAGGACAAATGCACGCACAGATGTTAAAGTCTTGCAGGCACTCATGTTCCCAAAACAAACTTGGAAAATCTTTTTACATAAAGCTCGCATCCAGAGGGTAACCACTTCAATCTAGTGTCAAGGTAATTTCTCCTTAGCAGCAGCTGTGACTGAGACGGACAGCAAATCACTGTGCTGCTATTAAAAAGGGGGTACTGTACTGTGCTTCTTGTTAATAAAGGAGATCCTATGGAGTCAAACCCAACTTTCTTTGTTATGACACTTCCCAATGGGGAATTAAACATTCCAGTGCCACAAATCACATGGTCATTGTCAATCCAGGCAGCAAGCAGGTGTCAATCTGGAGGGAAAGGGGAGATGGAGGGGTCCAAAAATTGGACAAGGATTCAGGAGTTGCATCCTCTGCAATATGATGAGGAATCCTAGGATCCTGGGGGGGGGGGGGTGGTCCTTTTGGATCTTGCTAAAAATAAAAACTGAAAGATATTCCCTGTTACAAGGGATGAGGAAGTGGGGAAGAGAAGCACGCAGAAGACAGCAAGTATAGAAATGTTTTCTTTTAATTCCACCCTCTCTCCTTTTCCTTATTCCTCCCATCCTTTTAAACACCTCAATTGGTGGCGTTGTCTTCCCGTATGGCTGCAATAAAAACGTTGCCTTGTTAAGAAGAGCGCAGAAAATGTGACGTTTACCTTTCTGGGTGGTGGTTGTGGCTCACGGCGCTTTGAACAAAACACACGCACACACAAAAAAAATATTAAAAAAATATATGCCGGAAGCAAAATAACTCTGCATTATTAAGGGTTTGGGCAGCAAATGTCCGTCTGTGCAAGCGGCGCTGCTCCCTCTCCCTGCTGCCTTTTCTCGGACTAACTTTCTCTGCACTCTGCACATGCTCGCGCGCCTCCCGGGGCTTGGTCCCTAAGCACGGGAGCCGGCTGGGCACCTGCGGAGATCAGCGGCGCAAACCTGCACGCCCACACCTCGGGACCCCTGGCTCCCTCCGCAGCCGCCGCTCCCCGGAAGCGCAGGGGGAGTGGCTGGCAAGAGTGCCTCTGGGCACGTGCAGAAGGCCCCGCCGGCCCTGCCCTCCCTCCGGGCCCCGGCTGCGCCCCGCCGACTCACAGGCCTGCACCAGGTCGAGGAAGCGCGCCTTCTGCGCCCGATCCCGCTGCTGCAGCTGCCGGACGATGTGGCGCTTCCAGCAGCGGCGACACAGCCGGGCGCTGCCGCCGCCGCTCTCGGCCATGGCGCCCCGCCGCAGTCCCGGATGACAAAAGGCGACGCGCGGCCAAAGGGGGAGGGAACTCCCAGTGACGTCGACGCCTGGAGGAGGGGCCAGAGCGGGGGAATCCCCCCGGAGTCGCCGCCCCGAGGAAGAGTCGGCGAGGCTTAGAGCGCTGGAAGTGGAGGATTTACGTATAAACTAAACAAGCTATAGCTTAGGGCCCCACTCTCTTGGAGGCCCCCCAAAATTAAAGGAAGAAAAACTAGGTGTACATTTCCAAAATATAAGATAAACAGAACTTCCTCTTAATTGTATTTCAGTTCAACAATTACTTTGATAAAATACGTATTTTGTTATGTGCAAATGGCTTTAGAGACCTATTAGGTCCATAAATTACCATATACCGGTAGCATATATTCAACACAAAAAACAGAGAACATTTGTTGTTGACAAAGGACAGCTGGACATATAAAGGGCCCCATTATCTACAGTATCTTAGGGCCTCATCAAACCTAAATCCGGCCCTGAAGACATCGCAGAAAGCAGAATGAGGAAAGCATTCAGAGGGAGACCGTTCCCCTGTCAATCAGCTCTGCCAGAAAGCTTTTTCTGTACTTTTAGTCAGAATTTACATTTGGTAACTTGAAGCCATTGGTTCGAGTCCTACGAGACTCAGCTAGATTGGTAAAGAAAAAGCGTTTTATAGGCGTTGTATATGCGATACAGGGACACGGGTGGCGCTGTGGGTTAAACCACTGAGCCTAGGGCTTGTCAATCGTTGGCAGTTCGAATCCCTCTGCGACAGGGTGAGCTCCCGTTGTTCGGTCCCTGCTCCTGCCCACCTAGCAGTTCGAAAGCACATCAAAGTGCAAGTAGATAAATAGGTACCACTCAGACGGGAAGGTAAACGGCATTTCTGTGCACTGCTCTGGGTCACCAGAAGCGGCTTAGTCATGCTGGCCACATGACCCGGAAGCCGGCTCCCTCGGCCAGTAAAGCGAGATGAGCGCTGCAACCCCAGAGTCTTTTTATATGCAATATAACCCTTTTTATATGCAATATAACACTGTGGCACCAGATAGCGCTTTGGAGTCCTGCCTTTCCCTACCGGATTTCACTGTATGAGTTTGCAAGGCGTTTAACTGAATTGCTTCTTTGACGTGTCTACATCCAGCCCTACCCTCTAGAGCAGGAGAAAACAAGCTTGTTCTCTCTTCCATGTGACAGTCCTTGAGATATTTGAAGACAGCTATCCTGTCAGTCATGCAATGTCAAACCTAGACAGCAATCACAAACCTAGACAACGTCTAAAAAGCAGAGACATCACCTTGCCGACAAAGCTCCGTATAGTTAAAGCTATGGTTTCCCCAGTAGTAATGTACGGAAGTGAGAGCTGGACCATAAAGAAGGCTGATCGCCGAAGAATTGATGCTTTTGAATTATGGTGCTGGAGGAGACTCTTGAGAGTCCCATGGACTGCAAGAAGATCAAACCGATCCATTCTGAAGGAAATCAGCCCTGAGTGCTCACTGGAAGGACAGATCCTGAAGTTGAGACTCCAGTACTCTGGCCACCTCATGAGAAGTGAAGACTCCCTAGAAAAGACCCTGATGTTAGGAAAGATGGAGGGCACAAGGAGAAGGGGATGACAGAGGACGAGATGGCTGGACAGTGTTCTCGAAGCTACCAATATGAGTCTGACCAAACTGTGTGAGGCAGTGGAACACAAGAGTGCCTGGCGTGCTCTGGTCCATGGGGTCACGAAGAGGCAGACACGACTGAATGACTAAACAACAACATCCTGTCAGTCCCCTTTTTTCGAGGCTAAACATACCCAGTTCCTTCAACCGTTCCTCCTAAGGCTTGGTTTCCAATATTTTCCTCACACAGAGATCATGCTGGTGAGAGTTGACCTGCTGATTTTCTTTTTGTCACATGACTGGGATACATACAAGATTCCTGCAAAGGGGGGGGGGAGGAGAGAAGGCAGCCCAGCTTATTTCCCACTCCTGCCTTACAATCCTAGAACTGTAGAGTTCGAAGGGACTCCAACAGTCATCCAATTTAGTTGTCTCATAAGCTCTCCAGGGAGAGATTGTGTCATTTCTTGATGTTCTGTACAGAATACCAGTGATAGTAAGAGATGTGGCATTTTTGAAGGAAATTGGGGGCTCATTACATACAGCCACGCCTCCATGTTTTCATCTCTGAAAAATGCTCTCAGATGGTCAATATAAGGCAACTGTGACACCTGGTGGCCGGATAGATGAATGCACTTGGAGTATTTCCCCACGCTAGTAACATACTGTACTACAGTATTTTAAAACCAGGAGATTGAAACATTGGAGCAGATGCATTGCCCGTGCCTTTTCTTCAGAAGTAAGGAAAACACTGGACGGCTTTAAAGCAGTGGCCAAACTTGCCCTCCAGATGTTTTGGGACTACAACTCCCATCATCCCTAGTTAACAGGACCAGTGCTCAGGGATGATGGGAATTGTAGTCCCAAAACAGCTGGAGGGCAAGTTTGGCCATCACTGCTTTAAAGGATCACATACATTTTTCCTGTGGCATTAAAAGTCGGTGGCTTAGAACCTGCTTCTTTAGATGTTTGTGGAAGTAAATCAGACATCTTCAGCCAGATTTGGAAGGGTGGGGTGGGGTGGGGTGGGGGTTATTTTGAAACAAATCCCTTGGAACAGAAGAATGCAACATGTTGTTTTCTCCAAGTCACTGTGGCAGCTCATGCCTGACATACAGTGGTACCTCAGGTTAAGAACTTAATTCGTTCTGGAGGTCCGTTCTTAACCTGAAGTACCACTTTAGTTAATAGGGCCTCCGGCTGCCGCGCAATTTTTGTTCTCATCCTGAAGCAAAGGTCTTAACACGAGGTACTATTTCTGGGTTAGCGGAGTTTGTAACCTGAAGCGTCTGTAACCTGAAGCATCTGTAACCCGAGGTGCCACTGTACACACATGCAGAACAAACCACATAAATGGCACATAATGTGCAATGTTCAAAAGAGGGAGCTCATTTTATTTGAAGTGTGGGAAGGCAAAAAAACAAAGATTCAACAACAGAAAAGCTTCAAGCAGACCAAACAACACTGAGGAAATTGATGAGACACAATACATCTCTCTTGGGAGCACCTGTTATTTTCTTCTGTCTAGCAGCACACTCTAGTTTCAGTTGTTATGTCAAAGCCCGACTCTTGGCTTTTCAGTGACATGCTACATTCTGACCCGAGGCTTGCTTGTGATCCCTAAAAGATAAGAAACAAGGGTTAGTATATCCCATTTGGCTCACAAAATGTCTCAGCTGGGACAGTGATGAGGTAAATTTATAGGGCATTTTCCAGAGAAGGTGGGTGGAGAATTTCTTCCACTTTTACAGAACTCTCACAAAGGTTGTAAAAAGTTTGGGGTGTGAGGGTACTCACTATTAGACATGTGATGGTGAGGGGATGTGAGGGGACTCACTAATAACTGGCTGTTATTGAGTTAAAAATCTCTTTTAAGGATGGTGCAAGAATGTTACTAGTCCCTGCAACATTGTACAAACATCTTTTGTTGTTTGTTTCCTATTTGAAGGAGCAGTTGACTGCTGCTGAGTTCAGAGCCTTTCCTAGTTTAACTATTTTTCAATCATAAAGAAAGCATAAATCTGCAAGATAAGGTACAGGAAGCCCAGTGAAGCCACACTTTATGGTACCTGGCTCAGGACTTTTTTTTATTATTCCAAAGATTAAAGTCTGGCAAAGGTAAGTGGAACAGATATAGAATGTTTAAAAGAGAACAGATTTGACCTTAAGATCTATGTTTTGCAGGACAATGTTCTAAAGGAAATATTTGAAATTTTGGTGGATCATCGACATTCACAGACTTCCTCCTCTGTGGTCAGTAATAAGAATCTGGATTTGTAGGTCTTTTGGACTAGCACCTCCCAGAAAAGAGCTTTCGGTAACTTACTGTATCTCCTGATCCTATTCTTTTCCAGATCACTCTAGCAAACCTATTGATGAAAACCACAGAGAAGTTAGTAGCCCTTCAATATGGTTCCAGTGTTGCAGCAAAACAATGAACAGCTGTCTTTTCTTGTCTTGAGATATAACCACACAGTTATATCACAGTCAGCCTTATCCTGAAGGAAACATTTACTTACCAAGCCCCCAATTGCATTCTCTTAAGTGTGGCAACAAAACCCAGAGCAAGGAGAAGCAACCCAGCCAGGGTGCCCGTCACAGTGACAAGACTGGTAGCCACTGCAGGCAAAAATGAGAAAGAACAAAGTATTTTATATGTTCAGACCTGCAAGCAGTCACGACTTCCAGCTTTTGTAGGGCTGGGGGATCTGTAGCTGAAGCACAGGCAAGAATGTCCTTTAGTGACTGGATCTGGCAAATCCCCTTGAAAGCAAAGAGCCAAAGTACCAAACCCAATGGATACTTACTCACATTACTCGGAGGCGGCCCACTGTCAATGCTCCCACCGAACCCTCTGCCAGAGCAGAAGGGAGGGGCCCATCCATAAGAACAATGGCAGTTTCTCTTGCTGTTGCACACCTGGAAAACATAAAGGGTGTTGTTATGGACTGAGTTGAATAGGATCCAGAATGCAGCAGTCTGATTGGTCATAGAACAATAGGATTCAGAATGCAGCAGTCTGATTGGTCCTAGAACAATAGGATCCAGAATGCAGCAGTCTGATTGGTCCTAGAACAATACGATTCAGAATGCAGCAGCCTGATTGGTCCTAGAACAATACGATTCAGAATGCAGCAGTCTGATTGGTCCTAGAATAGGATCCAGAATGCAGCAGCCTGATTGGTCCTAGAACAATACGATTCATAATGCAGCAGTCTGATTGGTCCTAGAACAATAGGACCCAGAATGCAGCAGTCTGATTGGTCCACAGGAGCCACCCAATCTAGCTCCAGGTGGAAGTGAATCCACAACCTGATTGGCATACAGGAGTATCCCGGAATTAGGCAATTATGTGGGGCCCAATGTTTAAATAATGTATATAATGCAGATGTTTTGGAGGTGTCAGGCAGCAAGTGGCACATATAACGTTTCCTGCTTGGCAGGGGGTTGGACTGGATGGCCCTTGTGGTCTCTTCCAACTCTATGATTCTATGATAACCTACTTGGCCAATACTGCATTCAAACAAGAACTTCCACAAGGATGGAAAGTGCAGGTTTGCCACTGGGAAAGGCAGCAGATGTAAAACAAACAAACAAACAAACAAACAAAAAAGCCTGTTGTAAAAGGAATGTTCTTGTCAACGTGTTTTTGTTTTGCAAATCATCATCATTTTTAATTTGTATACAGGTACCGTCTTTCTATCTTACAATGCTCAAGGCGGTTTACAAGCTGAAGAAACAAAAAATGTACATCTTATAACAATTTAATACAATACAAAATGTGATAATAAAACAAAACTTTAAAATAAGCAACCTACATCAAAAAGTAACATTCAACAATCATTAGAACAGTATAAAATAACAATAATATCAACATATAAAAGTTAAACAGAAATCCACTCAACAATTGCAATAAATAATTTCTAAACTATAATCAATAAAACAACAGGAAGCCACATACAATACAAATTGAGAAGCAGAGACTAGAGGATGGAGCTAGGCAGGTGGAAGGAGGCCTTGCCCCTCACACTTCTTCCTCCAAATGCTTCATAGGAAGTTGCTACAGGCTCCCCCTTGCTGTCCTGGGTTCCAGAATGCAACAACCCCTCTACCACCAACAACTCTGCCTGCAACAGTACTGAAAACAACTCCTTTGTTACCCTCATCACAACGCAATAGGCTTTAAAATGGGCTCTAACCCATAGTCTGGTGCCTTTCCCCACCATCACTCTAGCCACCTACCTAAGCACTTCACAGCAAGGAGCCCATGTTCTGCATCACAACGCAATAGTCAAACACTGAGGTTATCTCCTCTTTCCACAGATAAATTGGGGGTTCAACATTAACCTGAGCAGGTCTCAAGGGATGGCATATTTTCTTCTTTTTTACTACTTACCCCTCTGTTGCTACATTTTGAAAAATCACAGTCATAATTCAAAACGGCCCGGTCAACACAAGATCTGTTCATGCATATCTGGAAAGGGATGTATGATATGTTAATTTTATATAGTGCACTGGCAGCCAAAAACCTTTGATTCTGACAGTTTGGAAGCCAAGACTCCTGGTAAATACTCCTAGGCCGTGCATAAGCAGACCTTCAAACGGGAGGTGTGGGTTCTCCTGCTGTGCTTCCCCTAGTATTTCCTTCAGTAATGACACAGATAAAGGCTCCAGATCCAGCATCGCCCCACAACCTTGTTTCAGGTGGCCTATCCACTTTTGTGGATTTCTTTTTTTTAAAGCTCCTTGCATGGCCAACTGCTTGAACATTTGTTCTGTGCTTTATTTTTTATTATTGCTTTTAGACCGTTCATTTTCATATTTTGATAACTGCTCTGAGAAGCAGAGAGGAAGCTGCCTGATTGACCTAAGGACCAGCCAGTCAGCAAAGTGGTCTGAAGACTAAAATGAACGGTAGCCAATCAGCGCAGAAGGACAGGTTTTCCCTGTCCTAAGTCTGGCAGAGAAGAATGTATACATGCCTAAAACGTGGGGACTTGCACTTCCATAGTGGGCTCACTGCTCAAATTGTGCATGCTGCTCTGTACACGCTCTTAACTAAGTGTTATTAAGTAGATACTGCTGCTGCCAAAGGCCAACCAAATGACTTGCCACATCAATCAATTAATAAATAAAAATTGGGAAACCATATTCGGAGAAGACTGTACTCCCTAGCAAAGCAAATTGCCAAGCAAGGGATCCAGCCAAAGTTACCTTGTCAGTTCCACAGGTTGTTCCGTCTCTCACTGCTCCAAGATCATAAACATGCTGGCCAAGATGAAGTTCAAAACCCCAGCAGATTGTACCTTCCACTGGAGTCTGAACTACACTTTGTCCTGTTAACATTTTGGGAATTTTATTAACATGAGTGCACTGGAGCCTTCCACAAAGAACATCTCTGAAAGAAAAGCGAGGAAGGAAACATGTTTGGGCAGATCCATACCAGACATTTAAAGCACAATGAATGCACATTTAAAGTATGTGACTTCCCCAAAAGAATTAGGGGAACCTTTGTTTCCGCTTCACAGAGCTACAGTTCCCAGGACCCTTAATGAAAGTTTGCAGAATTCTTTGGGGGAAGTCATGTGTTTTAAATGTGCATTGTGTTGTTCCGGCGGCTGACGCCATTATGGGTGGTCGTGGGATGCTTCGGCTGCGAAGCACCCAGTTCATTCCGGGGGTTAGGAGCCCTGCAGCCGCATAGCGGGGCTCCGGTTGGGGTGCGGGAAGAGCGTCCCGCACCCTGGGCTCCCCGGCTGTGCCCGTTGTGGCTCCGAACCCTTCCCCCGCACCCCCTGTAAAGGGGGAGTGGGGGTGAAGGGACGACGGAGCCGGGCTATAGGGGACATGCCCCAACCGGGATGGAAATGCGGCGGCAAAGCCTGTGATGAGCGTCTAAGTTCTACCTGTCATTAAGGAGCTGATAAGAACCCAGAGGCTGTGAGTAATTGATTGTTTTCCTGGAACGCTCTGGGGGAAAGAAGAAAGGCAGCCCGCCTCCCTCCCTTCGGCTGGTGAAAGAAATTAACTCTTTAAGTGACTGCTGCCACAACAATCAATAGAAAGTATTTGGAATTTGAAAACTGAGTCTGTTGAGATCTCCCTTCGGGGGTTAATTGGGGAAAAAATATCTCCGCTTGAAGTTTTGGTCTTTATACTCCGGCTTCGGAGAAATGGCGGCGACTTGGTTTGTCATGGGAAAAATTTGAAACAAAGGAAGGAAGAGACAGGAACTGAAATCTGACACTCACCCTCTCTCTTAAAATGCTGGACTTCGCGCTCACACTGGCATCGAACTCAGATTTAAAGGATGAGGAAAAGCTCACTGTCTTGCAGATGGAATTGCTTAATCGGAAACTACAAGTCTTGAGTGGAATTATTCATAAAAAAGATCTACTTTCCACAGAGGAGGCTTTTCAAAAGTTCTACACAATGGAATCATGCCTTGGCAAAGAGCTGGGAGGGGCGTTTGAAAGATGGTCTGAGATGGCTGGGCAAATCCGGGAAAAGCAACCGGAAATGGGAAAACTTACAATATCCAGACTCCGAGGTGGCAGCTCGGGGGCAAGGGACATGGAATTAGAATTTTTACAAGAAGAAGAAGCAAAAGAAACGGAGGAGCCCAGAATGCAGATGAGAAACGCCCTGAGGCTCGATGCGGGGTTTGCTGTGGATGCTGCCTGGATCTGTGGACACTTGGAGGAAGACAATGGGAGATTTGGCGCTGGAGAAAGACAGAAAAAGACAATGGATAGAGGGGGAGTGGGTTGAAGTATTAAATGTATAATCTAAATGGTCTGCCATGGTATCCGAAGTCGGAGTGTGAAGTCTGTTAATGATATGTTTATTTTAAATAAGTAAGGAGATATTGAATTTTAAGTTAAAAGCAGCATGATAAAGGACAGAAGAAATAAGTTTAGCTATAAGAATATTTGGTTATGATTTAAGGTATAATGCAAAGATTGAGATAAGTATGTTTTCTTTTTTTAAGTAAAGTTAAATTTTTTACAGAGAAAAGTTGTTAAGGAAATAGTATATTGAATTAAAACCGAAGGTGAAAAGGCGGGGGAAGTCAAACGTCAAGATTCAGAACTAGATTTTTTTTTTTTTGTAAGGTTATAAATAAGAAGAAGAATCCTGACTTTATGTGTATTTGTATTTGTTTTTGTATTTGTAGGTGTGGGGTTGGGTTTGTGTTATATTATGAAAATGCTAATAAATTCTGTTTAAAAAAAATTAAAAAAAATAAATGTGCATTGTGTTGGAGCAGAATAAAAAAATAAAGGTAGAAAGGAAGAATTCCTGGATGCTAAGATTCAAGTTGGAGGTAAATACTTTTGGTGAGAGAACCCCAGCAGAGATTCAAAATCAGAAAATATGCAGCAAAGTATAGTGTGGAAATATAGGCTGTTAGACCAGGGGTCAGCAACCTAAGGCCCATGGGCCAGAAGCGGCTCACGGAGTTCATTTGACCAGCCTGTGAGCCTACCCCAAACGGAGGTGCCCGCTCACGCACTGCGCTAAACCAGTGCGGCGCGGGGACTCGCTTTGGTGGCACGTGCAGATGCCGGAAATCACAGGCGCACACACAATCCAGCCCACGGAGGGATCTCTGCAGGACCAATCCGGCCCAGGCAAGATAAACCTTGCCTACCCCTGTGTAGACCTTTAAAAAATGCCCTTCCGAGTCCATCCCGAAGTTTCCCACTCCCCCTAGCATAGAAAAAGACCACACATTTGGCAAGTTAAAAATGATTTACTTACAAACTGTTCCAAGGTCAGGTTCATGTGCTTTTCCATGGAGAAGTCAGAAAAGTTGCACAGGCAGTAAAACGTGGCTTAGTTACTTGGTGAATGTTCCTAAATTATTGGTATGGAAACTCTAAAGTGACTTGTAAGAGTCATGAGTTCTGACTCCCTCTCACACTGAGCTTCTCAGGTAGATTGGCAGAAAACAATATGTCTGATTACCTAGTTCCTGCCAAGGTAAGCTAAGCCTGGCAGGACAGTTTACTCTATGGTCTTAACCCCTTCATGCATTAATTCAACATAAGCATGTTGGTGATGTGAGGCTTGTTATCCCACACACTGGATGTGTTTTAAAAGCATATCTCCTCCATTCTCAGTGTCAGCTGCTCTGGCCACCCAAGAATCCAGATGAGGTAGTTTACAATAAGGAGGAGATAACAGCTCACTGAAGAGGCAAAAGGCTGTGAGGGAAAATACACACACTTAAGGGCTCATCCACACTCAACTTTTCTCCACATTTCAAGGCACAGGCCTGGGCTTTCCAGGTCTGTGTCCAAGCACTTTTTTGACCCAGCGTTCTCCCTGTGAAAACCCACTCTTTACCACTGAATTGATGGAAACAGTAATCCGTGGAAAACTCAAATTGCTGTCTGTTCCAATTCAGCATTAAAGAGCGGGTTTTCTTGGGGAAATTGGCAGGACCAAAAAAGTGGCAGGAAAGCGCAGGAGAAAGGGTAAGCATGGATGAGCCCAAAAATAACAGGAGAGGGGCATACCAAAGGGACCATTTTCATAATTCCACTGCTTTCAGAAACCTGGCAGTAGGGTTGCAAGAGGGTTACAGCCGCTGTGCTGTAACATTCCCTCTCCACACAGGTGCATGTGGCACCTTCATTATACAGTTTTTGCCATACACTGATGATGAGCATCTTCACCATGGCCTTTGACACTTGGGAGATACACACACACACACATTTGGGCCCATCCTATTGTGACTGCAATTCGTCTTGAACGATTTTTAATGTTATGGGAAATGGAATGAATAATCTAAGAAAATAAGATACCTGCCCACAGGTATAACCTACTCTTCATAACATTTCCTGTATTTTAGTCCATCCTTGCCACAGTTGCCAGCCTGGTCGCCTCGCATATTCACTTTCTTGAAACAACTCAGTGGGGCCTGTTTTGCACCTGCAGAGAGGGAAAGAGGAAGCAGTGAAAAAAATGAGGACTGGCAAGAACTAAATTAAGGCATATAAAAGAGGCTACCTAAGTGTTTAATGTTAAGATCTTGCCACAAATGTTATTTGGAGCAGAAGTGTGTGTGTTTAACAGTTTTGAGGCTCCAGAATCTGTCCAAACAAAATTTCTGAGAACTGTTCTCAGCCTTCCAAAATGTGTGCCTGTCAGGGAACTGTCCCCGGCACAGCGCAAGGTGGTGGAAGGGCTCTAGGGATGCTACAGAGAGCCCCAGCCCCACCTGACCAGCAGCACCTCCTCTGGCAGCAGCGGAAGCAGCGAGGCTTCCAGTGGGGAGGGGCATGGGACTCAGGGGATGGAGGGTCGAGGCTCTGAGGATGATGGAAAGACCCAGCACCCCCCTAGCCCAAGGGGCGAGGGAGGAGGCATGCAATTTCCGTCGCCCCAAAGGCGTTGATGGGTGAAACGAAAGGATGGAAGGCGGGGTTCAATGTGCTCCCATCTGCAGTACTGAAGGATAGATATAACTGTGAATGCTTATGCCCCTGTGAAGCAGAGAAAATAGAAATTGTATGACATGATTTATTGTACTGTTCTTTCTATCAACTTTCAATGTTCATCTTAACCGTTATTTAAATGTTTCCTGCAAACCTGCACATGAGCGTGTAACAAATCATCTGGAGTTTCTGCACCAGAAATCTGTGAATTTGGCTGAGCTGGAAATTCAGTATCCATAAAGTTGGCTCACTGAATCTCCTCACCAACACTTGTTAGCAAGCTGGACTGAAAATTCTCAAGAAATGATTCTATTGTAATTTTTTGGAAAACAAAACTTTTTTGAGTTCCTTCTCAACTGTTGAAGACTTTCCATTCTTCCCTGAAGAATATTCAGCAAAACCCACACCTCCACATTTCAGCATTTGTTAATAGGGTGGGTTGTTTTTGTTTTTTTTTAAAAAAAGATAACTGTGGATTCAGTTTCAGTGTTATTTAATACTATTTTAATATTGTTGAAGGAATCAATGGGCTTGGCCCCCCGCTCCTTCAAATCAACCTGTTAGACCACCACTTCTTTCAGCCACCAATATTAACCAACAACAAAGTTGCATTAATCATTAAGTGGCCTGCAATTTCTCAATGGAGGCTTTTAAAAGTATGTTTCTGTTCCACCCACCACCAAATGGTTAGAGAATTTCAACTCTCTCCTCATTATACCAACAAATAGCATGGATAAATTTGGGACAACCCTAGAGTCTGATATCCACTAAGGGAAGGCTAAAGAGAAAAACCACTCAGCACACACAACGTAGCAGAAGATTCCCGAAGCCCTCTTCCCACATGGCACTCATGTTAAGGAATAAAGCAGATTTTCCCTTTTCTTCCCAAAGCGAAGGTTAATCTTGCCTTGGCCAAAAAGAGATGTGCAGTGTTTGTGGAGGTCAATGCAATTCCCCATAAAACAGCTGTTACTGTTGCTACAAGGCATTCCATCTTGTTTATGGACGTCTGGCGGGCAAACAGGAGAGCTCCCATTGCAGTACTCCGGAAGGTCACACTCGGAAACAGCTCCTCTGCACACTGTTCCCTCTTCTAACAACTGTTGGAAACAACAATTGAAGCTTCTCATTCTGACTCTTCAACAGAGGCATGTCATGTTTCCCCCACAGAAACTGAAATTACTTGTGGAGCTAAATTACACAAATTAAAGTCCCAATGTTGGTTGGATTGACAATGGCAAAGCAACTCAGGCAGGGGTGGGGGAATAAAATTCTTTCTTTATCTGCCATTTCTCTGGTATAACACTGGCTTCCCCAAGCAGCTCCCCAAATGAGGTTTAAAACTCATGCATGTCCTTGGAAGTGCATTGAAAATATATGCGCCTGCAGTGTGCATGGGTGGACAACTTACAGAGGAATTTAAAGTACAGGAAATTGCAGGTGGGGAAAATGTCAAGTGCTTCCTTCCGTCATAAATGTCATTTTCTATCTGCCTTGGTGAGTCTGAGCGCAAAGCACCATGTAAGTGAACCCCCAGGTCTCATTTTTAGTGCTTTTCTTGAGCTCAGTGAAGCTCCTGAAATGCCTCAAATAGGCAAAACTGGACTCCCAAGATTTCCTCTTTCACCATAGAATAAAAACATACTCCCATGTCCCCTGGTGCTGAAGCACAGGGTTCTTAGAATTATAGAATCGTAGAATCCTAGAGTTGGAAGAGACCCCAAGGGCCATCCAGTCCAACCCCCTGCCAAGCAGGAAACACCATCAAAGCATTCCTGACAGATGGCTGTCAAGCCTCCGCTTCAAGACCTCCAAAGAAGGAGACTCCACCACACTCCTTGGCAGCAAATTCCACTGTCCCACAGCTCTTACTGTCAGGAAGTTCTTCCTAATGTTTAGGTGGAATCTTCTTTCTTGTAGTTTGAATCCATTGCCCCGTGTCCGCTTCTCTGGAGCAGCAGAAAACAACCTTTCTCCCTCTTCTATAATAATGTCAATAATGTACAGCTTCTGGTGGTTTGGCTGCTGTTGCAAGCCCATTCTGCAATCTGCTGGAAGCCCAAGTATCAAGGGGAATTATGCTGTGTGCAAAATTCTGTGGGAACCCCAGCCAAAGACCATCTTATTAAATCAGACAAAGCTGAAGTGAATTCTTGCTTTAGCTATAAATTGCTCTTGGAGCTCATGGGGCACAGTGGATAGGGACGTGAGAATTCAAGGCCTAACAGCCATTCATTCACTAGGTGGCCTGGGGCAATTCACCATTGCTTTCTACTCTCCAGGATCATTGTGTGGGCAAATAAGATGACAGCTAGGAAGTACTCTATGTATTCAAAGTACAGTACAGGCTAAATGTGGGGGGGGGGCAGGCGTTTAGGAGTTTTCTAAAATGACTGAATTTTTTCCTTGAAAGGGATAAAATTTCAGACAAATGGAGGCAATGACAGGGGAGCAGAGTCCTCTCATAAATTCTGTGGGACAGGGGACCAATTGAGGAAAGGCAAAATTCTCCATCCTGGTATGGGGCTCCTCACAGTGGCCACAGGTGAGAGCCACCATTTTCTTTCCCCCTCCTCTAATTCCTGAGAATGACACTAGGAGAAGCTGCTGCTAGACTGCTCGCTCGCTCACGAGTAGCCTAACCAGTCATCAGCCAGGATGGCTGGATGTTGACTATAAGCATAGCTGTCAACTTTCCCCTTTTCTTGCGAGGAATCCTATTCGGAAGAAGGGAATTTCCCTTAAAAAAAGGAAAAAGTTGACAGCTATGGCTATGGGTGTCGGTGAAAAGAGGCTGCAAGACTCTAGGCTCCTGATGATTGATGGCTATATGATTCAGAAAGAGTAAGGGAAAAGAAAGACCTAAGAAGGTAAAGGCCGGCTCTTGAGGGGGGATATAGTAACTGGTGGTAAGTGGCAGGCTGCTTCATCTATCCTCTCCCCTCCTCTCAAGCAGGGCTTTTCTGGTCTGAGGGGAGTATGGAGCATGGAGTTGCAGCCAGCTCTTGAATAGGAACTGGGATACAGCACAAGATGTTGGCATAGCATTCCTCTGACAAGGCTTTGGGGATAAAAGAAAAAAGGCCACACCCAGTACTGGCTGGGGATGGGAATGGGTGGGCATAAATGCCTTCATCCCAAAGCCATAAGAACAATGCTATATGATGATGTAGCATTGCTCTGACAGGGGTAAACATATATATAGTGCTCCACTTTGGGCAGAAATATGCGTTGGGCTGGCCCAGGGGTGGGTGCGGGAGGGGAGTTCAGGGCATCCCTAGTTATTGCATTTATTTGAAATCTGCTGTTTTTATACTACCTTACATCTCTCACAGCAAAGACCATAAAGACATTCGATGCCTGGTGATAATTTACAGTCCTTTTGGCAACAGCCATTCCTTTGGCATTCCTGCAAAAGAAGGAATTATCTCTCAATACTGTACTTTAAATGCAGTCTTTTAGACTATCTATGACATTGGGTGTATTCATTTATGACATTTGCCAAGCTGCCTTGACCACCAGATGTCCTCCACCCTCAGTCTAAACTTAAACTGCAGATTTCTTTTGTGGCAAGGGCTTGTCTTTTTTATTTTATTTTTGCTTATATGAGGTCAAGAAACTGGGGGGTTGTGGACAAAAGCAATTTTATCTGACTTCCTAGCAGGCGTACCATATTTTAATGAAGAGATTGTAAAATGTTTAGTCACCATTGCACTTGTAAGGAAAAGGAAAATCTTGGCATTATAACATTATTTAATCCACAACTTACACTGGGCCCTTGGAATTCTGGAAAGCTGCTATCCGTTAATGAATTGATGATCCCTGATTCACCCTCTTCCTATAAAAAATGAAAGAGTTGTGGTATGGCTCATAGTATCTACTTTCAAATATCAGAGCAACACATATTGGTTCCCGAATGCTTCATGGTATAGAAACAAGACACCACAGATACCTTTCTTGATCTAAACATGGAATGAAGGAGTAAAGGTAAAGGTAAAGGGATCCCTGACCGCTAGGTCCAGTCGCGGACGACTCTGGGGTTGCAGTGCTCATCTCGCTCTATAGGCCGAGGGGGCCGGCATTTGTCCGCAGACAGCTTCCGGGTCATGTGGCCAGCATGACTAAGCCGCTTCTGGCGAACCAGAGCAGCGCACAGAAACGCCGTTTACCTTCCCGCCGGAGCGGTACCTATTTATCTACTTGCACTTGGACGTGCTTTCGAACTGCTAGGTGGGCAGGAGCTGGGACCGAGTAACGGGAGCTCACCCCGTCGAGGGGATTTGAACTGCCGACCTTCTGATCGGCATGCCCTAGGCTCTGTGGTTTAACCCACAGCGCCACCCGCGTCCCTGAATGAAGGAGTAGGCAGTGCAATTAACCAACTTTAGAAAGGTCACAAAACCAGGAAGGATTACAGATATTTAAAAGGATCAGCCATAAACTAGAGGGCTGACATATCACAAGTGACACTACAAAATTCAAGAAAGGCTATACTGAAGAATCTATAAGAGCTAAGAGATGAAGTGGAAGAAATAGTGGGGAGAGCAGTATGTGACTAAGTGGGTCAGAGGTGCAATAAATGTATCGTTGAGTTTACACTTCTTTTATTTATTGAATTTGTATACCACCCTTCATCCATAGATCTCAGGGCAGTTCACAACATAAAAATACAATAAAAACAACACAAAATATGTATATAATATAAAAGCAAAAATTAAACACACACACACTAACCAATACCCCCCTTTCCACCCCTTCCCACAAACACATTTAAAAGGGGTATAAGATGTTGATCAGCCAAAGGCCTGGTTAAAGAGGAACATTTTTGCGTGGTGCCTAAAGATGTATAATGAAGGCACCAGATGAACCTCCTTGGGGGGAGCATTCCCAAGTGGGGAGCCACTGCAGAAAAGGCCTGTTCTCATGTTGCTACCCTCCAGACCTCTCTCAAAGGAGGCACATGAAGAAGGGACTCAGAGGATGATCTGGGAGTTCGAGTCTGCTCACATGGGGAGAGGTAGTCCTTGAGGTTTTGCGGTATATTATATATTGTCTCCCTGCTTATTTAACTTATATGCAGAATTCATCATGCGAAAGGCTGGACTGGATGAATCCCAAGCTGGAATTGAGATTGCCGGAAGAAATATCAACAACCTCAGATATGCTGATGACACAACCTTGATGGCAGAAAGTGGGGAGGAATTCAAGAACCTCTTAATGAGGTTGAAAGATGAGAGCGCAAAATATGGTCTGAAGCTCAACATTGAGAGCCAGTTTGGTGTAGTGGTTAAGAGCAGTAGACTCGTTATCTGGGGAACCGGGTTCGCGTCTCCGCTCCTCCACATGCAGCTGCTGGGTGACCTTGGGCTAGTCACACTTCTCTGAAGTCTCTCAGCCCCACTCACCTCACAGAGTGTTTGTTGTGGGGGAGGAAGGGAAAGGAGAATGTTAGCCGCTTTGAGACTCCTTCGGGTAGTGAAAAGCGGGATATCAAATCCAAACTCTTCATCAAAAAAACTAAGATCATGGCCACTGCTCCCATCACCTCCTGGCAAATAGAAGGGGAAGAAATGGAGGCAGTGAGAGATTTTACTTTCTTGGGCTCCATGATCACTGCAGATGGTGACAGCAGTCACAAAATTAAAAGGCGCCTGCTTCTTGGGAGGAAAGCAATGACAAACCTAGACAGCGTCTTAAAAAGCAGAGACATCACCTTGCCGACAAAGGTCCGTGTAGTTAAAGCTATGGTTTTCCCAGTAGTGATGTACGGAAGTGAGAGCTGGACCATAAAGAAGGCTGATCGCCGAAGAATTGATGCTTTTAAATTATGGTGCTGGAGGAGACTCTTGAGAGTCCCATAGACTGCAAAAAGATCAAACTTATCCATCCTTAAAGAAATCAGCCCTGAGTGCTCACTGGAAGGACAGATCCTGAAGTTGAGGCTCCAGTACTTTGGCCACCTCATGAGAGGAGAAGACTCCCTAGAAAAGACCCTGATGTTGGGAAAGATGGAGGGCACAAGGAGAAGGGGACGGCAGAGGATGAGATGGTTGGACAGTGTTCTCAAAGCTACTAACATAAGTTTGGCCAAACTGCGAGAGGCAGTGGAAGACAGGAGTGCCTGGCGTGCTCTGGTCCATGGGGTCACAAAGAGTCGGACATGACTAAACGACTAAACAACAACAGCAACAACAGTCCTTGAAGTTTTGCTGTCCTTAGCTGTTTAAAGCTTTATAGGTCAAAACCAGCACTTTGAATTTGGGCTGGAAACTAATTGGCAGCCAGTGCAGTTGGGCCAGGATTAAGTACATTGTGGAGTACTGGAATATCCAAGTTCCAGTACTGATGACACCCCACCACAGCTGGAATGGCTCTCTTAACCAGGGTTACCTGGTAGCAACAGGGAGTCCCAACATCAACCTTGTCAAGTTGTTTTAACATTTTTTTTCAAAAAGCCATTCACAATACATGAGTTAACATAGTAGAAAACATTCAATGAAGCATTATGAGCAACAAGAAATGACATAATTTGAATAATATTTTACTAAAAACTTACAGACATAAGTTTAGACCGTGAGTCATCAGCAAACAAATATTGGTTCTCTGATCTTTGCATCCACTGTCTAAAAAACTAAAAGGGAGTTACAAAATACTTTACTTCATTTACTCTTTTATACTGCTGCCTGGCTTCTACCACTGAATCAATTTAAATAAATCTAAATATTGCAAAACCTCTGAAACATGTATTGGCTGACTAAATCACTTTCTTTCAAATATATTAACGTAACCTTTACAAGATATAGAAACTATCATTCATTGTAAAGCCATTACTACAATTTTCATTAACTGCGTGAAGCAACTTCTGAGGCAAGTGGAATGCTTTTAATCTTCCAAGCAATGTCATTAAAGGCAAGGCTAATATATTTAAAATAAAGTGATTCCGCCCCCCCAGACAATGCATGTCTCCTCTCCTGTGAAGATGTTGGCTGCTGATGTAAGTCCAGCTCTGTATCTGTTATGTTAACTGAAATATACTCGGAGTCCAGTGTGAATTTCATGCTCTTTATTCAGCTCATAGTAGTGAGGAATGCAGTTCCCCCAAAATGTTTGCTTTATATACACTATTTACACAATGGGCCCCACGTGATTGGCTAATTCCGGGATACTCCTGTATGCCAATCGGAGTGCGGATTCACTTCCACCTGGAGCTGGATTGGGTGGCTCCTGCGGACCAATCAGGCTGCTGCAATCTCAATCCTATTGTTCTGGGACCAGTCAGACTGCTGCAATCTCAATCCTATTGTTCTAGGACCAATCAGACTGCTGCAGTTTGGATCCTATTCAACTCAGTACATAACACTAACATTGGCAGAGTCACAAAGCAGCCCCCAAGTTTCTTCACAGCTTCCAGGGGTCTGTCCTGTAGAACTTCTTGGCAATGGCTTAGACACTCAACATGTTGACTGCTTTCTTACTGCTAAGGGAATTTTCGCGTATGAGGCTTCCATGACGAACAAATCCCATTATGAAACTTTGGAGACTGCTAGTATGGTCCACAGAACATCTGATCTTTATGTGGGAACATGTTAATAAAGCTGAGAACTTCAATGTCCAGCTGGGACAAAACATCTTTTTGTAATCACATGCTTCAAAAGGCAGCCAAACTTCCTTGTACTTGCTTTCATACAGGGCAAAACTGAATGGCCTATCTATGTGGTGTTAGCCAGCTGGCATTCCTCAACACACAACCAAAGACCCTACAACTACTGGGAGACCCAAAGTCATATAGCAAAATTTGACATAGGAAATAGTGTAATTCTACTAATATTTTATCCACTCACCTGAGACTGTATCTTGGCTCCTGAAAGTTTTGTAATTGGCTGCAGAAATAAATTCAGGATCCCTGCCTCTTCTAGTTCCTGATAAAAGAAGACAAATATACTGAATGCTATAGTGTAGCAGCTCTTTCACGGTTGTTGTTGTCTTGAGAGATTTGCAAAACAGAACTTTGTGGGGATGATGGCCGTTCTCTGTACCTGTGCTTTTCAAACCTTCCGCCTCTCAGGGACAGGGTGCCACTGCAATGAGTTTCTCCAGGGCTGAAGCAAAATTCCAAGTATGTTGGTACTTGGCCAATAAAATTATTCCTATTCCTATTCCTATTCCAGACTAGCAGTTTTAGTGAAGTAATTTGGTCCTGGAAAGTAAATGATCTAGGCGGCATTCCTATATGCATTTCCTTGGGGAATAAGTCTCATTTAACATAACAAGACTTATATCTGAGTAGATAGTACAGTATAAGGCTATGCTTGTCTAAATAAGCCCTGTTAAGTTTGGTGGGACTTATTTAAGTATGATACAACTGTAGCATTGATTTGCTAAGAATACATAACAGAAGATTTCGGAGCAGACTGAAAAGTTAGAATCAGTCATTGTCCTCCACAGCAATTCAACAGCTGGGAAAATATATACACCCACACTTTATTAATTCTTCTGTGCACATCTTTCAGAGCAGTCTTAATTCCTAACCTCATCATGGCCGCAGTCACACTCTTCGTCATCCTCAATGACACCATTTCCACACTTCTTTCTGCTAATTAGGCTGCTAGGTATGTCAATAAGACATTCTTTTCCTGGTTTTCTTATTGCATCATAATATACCTTCCTGCTACAGTTACTCAGCCTGGAACATGTTCTGTAACAGAGAGGAAATTATTATCCAGTATGATGAAATGATTTATTAAATATATTTACTATATTAATTTGTATCTTGCCTTTCTGGGTACAAATTCTTCTAAGGTGCTGTACAACAATAGATAGAAACAAAAATGAATAGTTAAATTATTTCAAATCCTCAAAACATTGAAACACACTAGGAGAAAATGTATAAAACCACTTATTCCTTAATGCAGGTTACAGCCAGATGCTTAGGCTAAGGAAGCCAGGAAATAACTACTCTATGAGGAATGCCATCTCATACCGGCTTCCTTTGTTCTAATGGCTCATTGCCCCACACAGGAGGCTAATCTGACTTAATTAGCTATTAACATACACTGATTCCAGGTGATTTGGAAGTATCTAGTACACATCTTATGGGGCACAGGTGGCGCTGTGGGTTAAACCACAGGGCCTAGGGCTTGCCGATCGGAAGGTCAGCGGTTCAAATCCCCGTGTCGGGGTGAGCTCCCGTTGCTTGGTCCCAGCTCCTGCCCACCTAGCAGTTCGAAAACACATCAAAAGTGCAAGTAGATAAATAGGTACTGCTCCGGTGGGAAGGTAAATGGTGTTTCCGTGCGCTGCTCTGGTTTGCCAGAAGTGGCTTTGTCATGCTGGCCACATGACCCAAAAGCTGTACGCTGGCTCCCTCAGCCAGTAACGCGAGATGAGCGCCACAACCCCAGAGTCGGACATGACTGGACCCAATGGTCAGGGGTCCCTTTACCTTTACCTTAGTACACATCTTAATACACAAGGTATAATCTTATATCACCTCACACAGGAGACTAGCTTAGCTTTTGACACCCCAAGCCTTAATTAAATTCTGTCATCTACTGGACCCAGGAATTTAGGGTGTCTAGAACCCATAAACTCATAACAATACTTTGTTAAAAAAATTAATTTTTTATTTCACCTATCTGATAATGAACAACAATTCCTATCTTGCTTATCTTCTCCAAAGAAAACTGTGTACTGTAGAAGGTTCTTCCAGTGGGAAATCTACCAATAAACTGTTCTGTTCTCCACAAAATTATTGGGAATGACGTACTCTAGCACAGCTCCCATTTATTTCAAGAGGGATTACAAGATAACTTTCAGGTGGATCTGCCTGCAAGTTACATGAAGCACATAATTAGCAACTTCATCATCATGCTTGTTTTTCCCTTCACTAAATAGCAGGAGCTGAGGGAAAGGGCAATTAAGATCAGGGTTGCAGCAGGGGAACGAAAGCCAAGCACACAACACTAATGGGATACTTAATGTAATCTGTAGTTTGACTCTAAGAAGGACAACTGAGCAGAAATGTCTTTAGTGGCAAGAAATGAACTGAGCAAAAATATAACGTGACCAGCTTTTCTTTCCAAACCCAGACAAAAACACTAGGAAGGAAGGAAGAAATCAATTAAGGACTACTCACGGATTGCCGGTTGCTGCCATTATACACCTGCCAGGGTTGGTGCAATTACAGTCACAGCCCTGAGCTTGGTTTAAGGGTGTGTCATCATGGCCAAAGCCAAGAGAATGACCCAACACATGCGCAATTGTTTCAGCATCAACTTTAGGATTTCTGTACGTCTGCATACAATGAGGAAAAGGAAAGAAGGGACTGAGGTAATCAGAATATCAAACACTTTCATTAAATACACACTTCATTTACATCCTTTGAGTATGAAACAAAATTTAAAAAAATTCCTTCCAGTACCACCTTAGAGACCGACTAAGTTTGTTATTGCTATGAGCTTTCGTGTGCATGCACACTTCTTCAGATACCTGTAACTAATCCTTTGAGTATATTTCATCTGCTTAAAAAAATATATAAATTGGGTACTACCCTACAACTATATTTTTTGGAAGATGATTTCAGCATTTGTGCTATTGAAAGGAAGTAATTTTCTCTCCCCCCCCCCATGTTATGCCTTTATACATTTTGAGACCTGGATTCATTTTGTCTTTGCCACTTTCCTCTTTTTCAACAGCCCACTCCACCCCCAGTCCCAAACTGAGTATTTCACATGGAGGCCTGAAGAAGAGCAGCTGCTTCCTCCACTCCCTCAGCAGGGATTGGCCATGAGACGTAAGACCAAAAGCCCCTGCTGACCTGCCTGTCCCATTTTCACCCCACTTCCTAAACCAACAACCATCAGATTTCATCCTCCTTCGCATCAACACCCCCTCAAGTCTTACAGAGAAGACACAGTTACAGGTAGGTAGCCGTGTTGGTCTGCCATAGTCAAAACAAAACAAAATAAATTCCTTCCAGTAGCACCTTAGAGACCAACTATTAAGTTTGTTCTTGGTATGACAAAGCTATCTTTAGCCATCTCACCTCTTTCAGTCGTTAACAGCCGTCAACAGGTTTTCCACACCTATCAGCCGATCACCCATTCCCACCACCCTTCTGAGTCAAACCCCTCCCCACTCTCTCACTATATATAAGGGTCTGGTGACTTCTGTTTCAGTGTATCTGAAGAAGTGTGCATGCACATGAAAGCTCATACCAAGAACAAACTTAGTTGGTCTCCAAGGTGCTACTGGAAGGAATTTTTTATTTTATTTTGTTTAGAGAAGACACACATTCAGTCATCCACCACCTCCTGTGCACCTTTCCAAACTACACAGCAGTCCCCAATGATTCCGCCCTTGGTACCAGCACAGGCCTAACCCCAAGCTAAGGCCTGAGCCCAGGCTGCTCCCTTCCCAGACACTCACCCACCCCACCCAACCCATGCTCAAGGTCTGATGCCAGACATGGTCCTATCCTCCCGGTCAATCACTCTTTTTCCTCCCCATCACTTTCACTCAGATGGAGCTAGTCGGGACCTTTCCCATGGCACTGCAGCCTCATCACTTGACTAGCAGCCCCTGTGCTTGCCCATGCAGGCCACCTCCATTTTCCTAACTATGGCACTGGGCCAGGTTAGATCCAGCTGCTAATGATGGATGGACATTGAAGGCTGTAACCAAGTGCCTACTCAGCATAAGTCCAGTAAAGATGTTCTCAATGGGGATGCACTCACCCTGAAGGATCAGGTGCACTGCTTGGGGTTAATTAATCTTTGCCACTGGATGTACAACTGGTCATATGGCCAGTATGTTTCAGCTGGTGGCCCAGCTGCAGCTCTGTCTGGATGGGAATAAACTCGCTTCAGTGATCTGTGTGCAGCTAACCTCATGGCTGGGTTACTGCTATGTGTTGTAGCTATGATGGCTCTGCTCTGCTTCCAGTCAAGGGCAGTATGCTTCTGAGTAATAGTTGGAAACTGCAGGAGGGCAAGGTTCTGCTGTACTCAGGTCCACTGGCCTGATCCAGCTGCCTATTCTTAGATTGTTATGAGACATTTGTGTAAAGCAACTAATAAGTTAATTAAATAATAGTATTATATTTGTACAAGGGGTGAATGGTGATAGAACTATCATTCTTGCCTCAATCTACAGTCCAAATATCCTTTCCCCGACAGCTGTGTTATTTACATTTAAAAAAAAAAAAACTGCAGCAAATTTCTTGAGGTCACAGGTAGCTTGGCCCAAATGGAATGCAATGGAATGGAAAGGAAGGTCTGGAGAACTAGTGGCTAAACCCCTATTTACCTTCCTCCCTCTGGCAGCCTACTAACGTTAGGAATATATTACAAAGACAAAAATAAAGATATTGATAATCACCTACATGAATAGCAGACACTGAAACTAGAGTGTAAAGACAAAACCGGTCCCCCCAAGAAAGTCCAGCAGGAAACCCTTTAGCCCTACAACGTAACAGAAGATATTACTGCACATGTTATAGTTATAAAACACTGCAAAAGTTACAGAGCACCTATATTGCCCAAGTTTATGAGCAGAACATTTTAATCTTCTTTTAATCTACAGATTTAATGTGAGCTTCCTCCCTGTGTATCTTTTGTAAGAAGCCGTGGTATGAATGAACAATAATAATCAAGAATAAATAAGCTAAGACCAATGACAAGGGAAGGGTCCTTGCTAGGGATCCTACTATAAACGGATACAGATGCTAAGGAATTTTTTAATGTTTTGTTTCATTACTTGTGTATTTGCCACTCTGGGCTTCTTTAGGATAATGATAATAATGATAATGATGACGATGATGTGACAATGTAATAATAATCTGGCCTTTTCATACTGTTGAAAAAGAAGGCAGACAATTTCAAGAAAGAAACTGTAGAGTCTTACGTAATTATTCCTGAATGATCAAAATGCACATTTTGTTGAAGCTCAGTGATGGCATATTGGTGAAATGCAGCTAAAGTCACACTAATATTCTCAGTACCAATTGTTATGTAGTCTCTTTCTGTCCACAACTCCAATCCTACCAAATAAAGGTGAAGACCCAATGGCAAGTATATCTGAAAACAGAAAACACCAAATTGTGCGGTTATAACGCATAGTATTGTTGCCAAAGTGCCTCCATTTTGGCCCACTGCCTCCAGCTTTCCCTTTCATAGTTGTTATGGTGTCAAGAGGCAACAGCAATGTTGCCTGGTTGTCAGGAACAGTGCTCATCCCTCACGGCTATGATTAATCAAAGAAACCTAGAATTGTGGAGTTGAAAGGGAACTGTTGAGAAAGAACTCTTACGCAAGTTACAAGAAAGGAGATTCCGACTAAACATTAGGAAGAACTTTCTGACAGGAAGAAGAAGAAGAAGAAGAAGAAGAAGAAGAAGAAGAAGAAGTAGTTTGGATTTGATATCCCACTTTATCACTACCCGAAGGATTCTCCTTTCCCTTCCTCCCCCACAACAAACACTCTGTGAGGTGAGTGGGGCTGAGAGACTTCAGAGAAGTGTGACTAGCCCAAGGTCACCCAGCAGCTGCATGTGGAGGAGTGGAGACACAAACCCGGTTCACCAGATTATGAGTCTATCACTCTTAACCACTACACCACACTGGCTCTTGTAGCTTGACAGTGGAACAGACTCCCTCAGGAGGAGGTGGACTCTCCTTCATTGGAGGTTTTTAAGCAGAGGCTGGATCTCCATCTGCCAGTGCATGCCCAACTACACTCAGTTTTCTCTTATATAATGAAACTGAAGAGAACATTATCACTTCCTCCCAAGGTTCCCAGTACTTCCACTTTGTCCAGCAGTTCCTTCTTGTTGGAGAGGAACAGGTCCATGAGAGATTATCTCCTTGTTGCTTCTTCCACCTTCTGGGAAATGAAATTATCAGCAAGGAAATGGAGGAATTTGTTGGACCTTACATTCTTGACAGAGTCTGAGTTCCAACATATATTGGGGTACTTGAAGTCTCCCATGACTACAATATCTCTCCTTTTTTAAATGTTTGGTAACCTGCTCTAGGAAGGCATCATCTAAGTCTTTAGTCTGGCTTGTGTTCTACAGCAGACACCCACAGTAATGTCACTATTTCTCTCTCCTACAATTTTTACCTATGTACTGCCTTCTATGCTCCAAGTCATGAATTGCTTCTCACATGTACACTTTTACATATTTATCTACTTGCACTTGATGTGCTTTCAAACTGCTAGGTTGGCTGGAGCAGGGACCGAGCAACAGGAGCTCACCCCATCGCGGGGATTCGAACCGCCAACCTTCTGATCGGCAAGTCCTAGGCTCTGTGGTTTAACCCACAGCGCCACCCGTGTCCTCAATTTTTACATCGATGCAAATGTCATAGCACTTGTACGCTACAGAACAATGTCTTGTTTGCATTTGGGTGTCAGGGAAATGGGACATTAGGGTTTGAACTAAATGACCCTTTGGGTCCCTTCCAACTCTACATTTCTATGAAGGCATCACTCTGCCACTTTTCGATGAAGTATACCAAAACCTTATACACAGCCTTTATTACAATTTTCAGAAACCATCCCTGGCACTTTCCACCCATCTGAATCCAATGGAACTTCTTTTACAGCAGACAATTTTTAATATACTTTTGCTTTCCTAAAGTTATAATTGTTTTTGGACTCCTGTATTTGATGTATTATTAAGAGCAATCTGCTTGATTGACTCTTGGAACCTCTAGCTGGGTGTACACCCTGCATTCTGCCCACTGAAAATCCTACTGCGGTTTGGGGGTGCCTGCTCTCCCAGTCATGGACATAGCCTTGGGGGCAGATGACCCCCTAGATCAAGTAAAACAATAAAAATATTTAACTAACTGACCAATCACATTGGTTCTGCTGCCCCCAACAAAGTCCTAACCCCTCCTGGTTATACCTATGTTCCCAGTTGCTCCCAAGCATACTCACCATACTTCTTTATTTGTTTCAACAGATTAGGGACAGGTAACAACCCCCTTTATCTCTTTGTCTCTCTCCCCTCACTTTTCTTCTTTGTCTTCCAGCACATTCTCTCTCTCTGTCTGTCTCATTCACTCCTTCAAAGATAGCTTTCCCAATTTATATTTCTAACAATGGTTCAGAGATTGATGCTTTTTAGTATTTTCCCCTTGTCTTCAAATTCCCTTTTGGGGTTAAGTTCTGTAGTCTTGTATCTTTTTTTCCTTTTTCTTTGTTAAACCCTTCTCTTCCAAAAAAAACAAACAACTTATAGTGGTACATAGAATCCTAGAGTTGGAAGAGACCCCAAGGGCCATCCAGTCCAACCCCCTGCCAAGCAGGAAACTCCATTGTCGGAATACGTTTCATGGATCCGCCATGGATTCATATTTATTTAGTTATTTAATGAGGTTTTCAAGATCTACTTTTGGTATAACTGCGCGCAAAAGCGAAAGTGAAAGCATGAATGAATAGTGTGGTTCACTTACGAGATTAATCCGCCTTTATTTTATAGTTCCGGTCATGTTCAAAGTTGTTAATGAGCGTTAAACTTGCTTCCCGCCTTTTTGGAGGGCAGCAACAGTGATTTTATTGGTTGAGGCATTGATGATGATGTCACGTTTGTTCCCTAATAAAAGGCAGAGGCACCCCCGCTTAGGCACGTTCAGTTTTGGGTTAGGCACGTTCGTGCATTCTTTCCGTTTTGCTTTAGTTGGGTTTTAGTTGAAGTCAAGTTTAGTTTAAGGGATTAGGAGCGGGCTGGACGGGTTGGATGGGTTTTCTTTTAGTTAGAGTTAGATCGCGGAAGATCATTCGGTTTAGCCTTAGTTAGGTTTTCTTTAGGTTTAGCCTAGGGCTAGAATTGCGGAAGATATTTCGGTTTTAGTTTTATTTAGCTAGCCTCGCGGAAGATTGGGCGCGCAGGGACTTTAAGCTTAGGAGAACTTAGCTTAGGGGACGAGCCTACGCGGGTTCTGCCGAAGCCACTAAAGATACAACCGGTGTCTGTCTTCCTTTGGGGTAAAAGGGGGGAGTAAAAGGTTTAAAGTAAAACTTTAATTTCTTTAAGTTGGTCCGTCTATTCAGAGTCAGGGTATATATTTTATTTCACGAGGCAACTTTTCATTAAGAAGGCAATTAGGAACTCACACACCTTCGGAGTCGTCAATTGGCTTACTCAACCTCCTTCAGATTGTGAGACTTGGCCGGCGACCGTGCTCAAAAGCACGCGGAACGCTGGCCGCTTTCCCCGCAACTGGTACCTCGTGCATAACCAGTCCAAGGCCGTGCACGAGGAGCTCCAGCACCCAAACCCCGACAAGTGGTGCCCCGTGTGAGGCAAAGCGTAGTCGAAAATCGCTTCCACGAAGACTCCGGTTAAAGGCAACATATCGGAAGTGGCTCGGAAACAGACGTTGAGAGGTGAGGTATAATGGCCCGGTTTATCCAGGATTTCGCTGCAGTAGTGCGAATCCACCGCTTGCCCAAAAATAGAGTAAAATTTTGCCCCAAGGGGTCCCCGGGTAGAGCGGCAAGGAGTTTAGTGTAAGCCTACGGGCAGGGTAAGGGTCTTCCCTAAAGCCTACGGGTGGGAAGGGTTTCTGGCAAAAGCCTACGGGTGCCAGGGTTTTTCGGTCAAAGCCTACGGGTAGGGCCGGTGTCTCCCGAAAAAGCCTACGGGTGGGGGTGGAGGTTTTCTGGCTAAAGCCTACGGGTGCCAGGTTTTTCGGTTAAAGCCTACGGGTAGAACCGGTGTCCCCTAGTAGAAGCCTACGGGTGGGGGAGGAAAAGTTTTTGGAAAAAGTGTTAAAAATGGGCTCCTCACTCTCAACTGCTCAAGTTAAATTTTGTGAAGATTTATTGTACCTCTTGAAAAGAAATGGTCACCCTGTCTCTGAATCAGAAGTAGAGCTTTTAGTTAAAACTATTGGGGAAGTTTGCCCTTGGGTCCCTAAGGAGGGAACGAAAGATCTAGCTTCATGGGAAAGGATCGGGTTAGAATTTATGGCCAACCCGAAAATCGGAATTCCTGTACAATTGGTATGGAGCAAAGTAAGAAACTGTTTTCAACAAATCGCTCCAAGAAATGTTTTGCTTAATGGAACAGTGAATTTAGGAAATGCTACTCTTAATAGTGCCCCTGTGCTGCCGCTTGCGGTTGTGCCATTTTCGGCCCCCTCGCAGCAGCCAGTTCAGGCCCCGTTGTCGTACACGCACTCGCCCTTGTCCAATTTGTCATTGCCAGATTCATTGCCGCCTGTGCCGGTGCAGCAGACGCCGTCGGCCTTTCAAGCCCCGCCGCGGACTGCCCCACCGCCAGTCGCTCAGCAGTCATCGCAGGCCTTTTACCAGCCAGCGATCTCAAGTCAGCAGCAGCCGCGGACCTCGCTCCAAGCAACGGTCCCGCTTCCTCCATCGCAAGCCGCGCTTTTGCCAGCGATCCAGCAGCAGCAGCAGCAAGCAGCTTTTTTGCCAGCAAACCCTGCTGCCCTGCAGGCCGCGCTCAAGCCAGCAGCTCCAGTTTTGCAGCAAGCTGATTTCCAATCAACAGCAATCCAAGCTTCAATGCAAGCAGCACAACAGCAATTTACCAACCCTTCAGCACCTCCAATGCCAATGCAGATTCCAAGACAAGAACAAAGCCAAACAATGATGATCCAGATGCCAGGACTTGCAGTACAGAGCCAACAACCTTATGCTCCAACTTCAAGTCAGCCATCTTGTCTTCATCCAACTTCAAGTCAGCCATCTTGTCTTCATCTAACTTCAAGTCAGCCATCTTGTCTTCATAGTCAGCCATCTTCAAGGCATCCAGATGTCAAAGACTCTTTAGCACCATCTAGTGGCTCATCATTTGGAAAGCATCAAGAAGATTTAAACTCACTGATGCCACCTACAGATCCAACAGCAATGCAACCCATCTGCAGAACTCAAGCTTTGGAAGCAGCTTTGGGACAAATAGATTTTAGTGCTGATCCAATGCACATCTTTCCAGTGATTCGTGCCAATGGAGGACAACCTGCAAGATATCAAGCCATCCCTTTTGAAACACTACGTGAACTGCGAAAGGCCATACGCAAAAATGGACTTCAAGCTCCTTACACTAGAAGTTTACTTGAAGGACTGTCCACTAGTAGACTTCTGCCATCTGATTGGAAGTTGATACTTCGCACCTTCCTGTCGCCTACAGACGCTCTTCTGTGCCTGCAAGAGTGGAAAGAAGTAGCAGCCAGACGTGCAACACCACTCGCCACAGAAGATATGCTCACAGGATCAGGACATTACTCCAATCTCAATCAACAGCTAGCCATACCTGATGCTGCACTCGTCACCATAGCAGACATCGTAGTCAAAGCTTGGCGCAGATTACCCAATCGCACAGATGCCAGCTCAGTATCAGGATTCGCTGCAGTTAGGCAAGGTCCAAAAGAGCCTTATGGGGACTTCGTGGATCGCCTGATTGTTGCAGTGGAACGCCAGATAGAAGATCGTCATGCCAGAAACATGCTGACAAAACAACTTGCCTTTGAAAATGCTAACGATGACTGCAAGAATGCCCTAACAGCAGTTGCAGCTCGTCCAGATGCCACATTGACTGAGATGCTACGCGTCTGTCAGAATGTTGGTACCCACTCCTACAAAGCGCAACTCTTGGCAGCTGCGGTACAGATGCCACGTCAAGACAGCTCTACGCCAGTCAAGAAGTGCTATGGGTGTGGGGGCGATGGGCATTTCAGGTCGCAGTGCACGGCAACACCAAGGCCTTCTGCCAAGCCGCCAGAGAGATGTCCCATCTGTCAAAAAGGATTTCATTGGGCGAATGATTGTCGTTTGAATCCACAAAATACATCACCTACCTCATCTCCAGTTCAGGGAAACGGTTCTGCGGGCCGCGCCCCGGCCCCGGTAAAACAATAGGGTGCAAGTTCAAGAACATCATGAAGGTCAACCATCCCAGAAAGATGAACAACGCTACTCCTTATCCAGGTCATCAGGAAAAGAGAGTGATCCAGAGAGATGTCTACTCTTCAGATGTCCAGAGAAAAGATGTGACCTCATCAGACATTCAGGTTCCAGAGGTTTCATCGTCTGCCTTACCTATTCAAAGGGTTCCAGTAGAGAACATAGCATTCAGTTCACCTTCTGCTAATAGCCTTTCAGTTCCTACTGATGTCACCCCCGCTTCACAGCAAGCAATCACAGTCAAGTCTCTGATCGCAGAATTGCCTTCAACGTTGAGAAGACATCCTACTGAGGTCAACCTTGCAGCACCTGAGCTTTACTCACCTTTAAGTCAAGGTCAACCTATCGTTAAAGGACATTTGCCCTTGATGAAACAGCAATATCCAGGTAGCAGCCCAGCTGATGATCACTTTCCATGTGGCCAAAGAATACAAGTGAGTGAGCCAGCTCCATCTTGTGGAAGCTTAAACATCACTCCGGTTAGCAATGTCCACACCTTTGTGTCACCTCCAGCTTTTAAGCTCAGCCCGCCACAACCAAACAATTATCAGGAACAACAACTTCGACTGCCTTGTGTCAAAGAAGAGGTTCCATCCTGTCAGCTTGATGCACGACTGACTGAATGCCAGCAGGTTCAACAGCATCAGCAACTCTTGCCAACGGAAGAACCTCAAGTTTGCCAACTCAATGCCAAGCAGCTTCAAAGTTGCCAACTTCAGCAGTGCAAAAAACCCGAAGCCAAAAAGATGTCTTCAGACACTGCCAATGAGGAACAAGAAGAATCTTCTGTCCCAGGTATACCACTCTTCTTAACAGAGGACTGTTACTTTTCAAATCCATGGTTTGCTCAGCAATTGCCAACATCTATTCGTGGTCCATTCCCAGACACTTCGATTTGCCTTATTCTGCCTAGGATGGATCGCCTCCCTGCCACAGTCACACTGACTGCAGGCCTAGTTCGAATTACAGATTCATCGCAGTTGCTGATTCCAGGATTCTCAACAGTTCCTTGTGTCCTAACAAAAGGTTTGGAAATTGCCAGACTCTATTTGCTTACTTCTACGCCTACAGCTCCTGTAGACTCTTTGCCTCCTCAGGCAGCAATGGCACTAATCAAGATTACAGAAGAACGCCCTCATCTCGTCTTAGAAATGGGTGGACAAAAGATCAAGGGTCTTCTTGATACAGGCGCAGATGTCACAGTGATCGCCAGAAAGGATTGGCCTGACCAGTGGGCAACGACTGTCACCCAGGAAGTCCTCGGAGTCGGAGGTTTCGAACCCGCCCACCAGAGCGTGCATCCGATTACCTTCCAGTCAGACTCAGGCTCCATGGTGCAGCTCCGTCCACTCGTTATGGATGTGCCTATCACCCTTTGGGGTAGAGACTTATTGTCTAAAGCAAGAACTGTTGTCCATACACATTTTTGATGTGGGCCTTTGCATCAGCGCCAGTACATGCTCTTCCACTCACATGGAAGGAAGGACCCCCTGTATGGGTCGACCAATGGGCACTGACGTCAGAAAAGCTCGCTGCAGCAGAGGCCCTAATCAAAGAGCTGCTACACCAGGATCGTGTGCAACCCTCTAATAGCCCTTGGAACACTCCAATCTTCGTCATCAAGAAGAAAAGTGGAAAATGGCGTTTACTTCAAGACCTGAGAAAGATCAACGAGAGAATTGTTCCAATGGGTCCCCTTCAATGTGGACTTCCTAACCCTAACCTCATTCCTAGAAACCATCAGCTCGCAATCATCGATCTCAAAGATTGTTTCTTCACTATCCCGCTAGCACCTGCAGATCAAGAAAAGTTCGCTTTCACTCTACCTGTGTTCAATAACACCAGACCAGCCTCCAGGTACTCTTGGAAGGTACTCCCTCAAGGAATGGTGAATTCGCCGACTCTCTGCCAGAACTTTGTGGATAAAGCATTACAGCCTTTCAGAGCACAATACCCAGCCTTAGAAGTTTGTCATTACATGGATGACATCTTGATCCATGGAGAAAAGGTCTCAGAGCATCATATTGAGCATCTTACGCGCATCCTGAACTCTTTTGGGCTTTGTATTGCCCCAGAAAAGGTACAGCGCACTGCTCCATTTCATTACTTGGGTCACAAACTGCTTCAGGATACAGCCCTGCCAGAGATGCCAAGCATAGTCATCCCAGAGTCCTTTACCTTGACACAACTGCAGCATCTCTTGGGACAGATAAATTGGGCTCGAAAGTCTCTAGCAGTTCCAACATCCGAACTCTCACCATTGTTTTCTGCTCTTAAGGGACATACATCTCCTTCAGATGTTATTCCGTGCACCTCTGAGATGCGTCTTGCTTTACGAGGGGTAAACACAAAACTGCACCAGATAGCTGTAGATCGTGTGCCAACAGCTAACTGCACTCTTTCATGTGCCATCTTCACTACACCAAGATTGCCTACAGCGGCTTTATATGTTCCGGATACTTCCTCAAAAGTGGCAATCGTGGAGTGGATTCATCTTTCACACACGCCTCAAAGGAATGTGTACCCCAGTATGGACGCTGTTGCTGATCTCCTTGTTAAGTGCAGAGGCCGCGCAATCCGCCTGAGTGGAAATGATCTGCTTTCTATCTACCTTCCTTTCTCTCAAGAACAAGTGCTGACTTTGATTCAGTTTTCAGATAGTTTCCAGATTGCTATTGCAGATTTTGTCGGTTCATTCTTGTATAATCCTCCTAAGGACAAAAGATTCACTTTGTTGCAGCAGGTAAACTATCACCTTTCATCCATGTTGGTGCTTCAGCCTATTCCCACTGCAAAAACTCTGTTCACAGACGGCTCCTCTTCCTATGGTGTCCTTGCATGGCGGGAGGATGGACAATAGAAGACTGTGTTTACAGAGAAACAACTTTCAGCACAAAGATCGGAACTGGCAGCAGTGATTCTCGCTTTTCAGACTTTCACTGCAGAAGCATTCAACCTCGTTGTAGATTCTCAGTATGTATATAGGCTGTTATCATCGCTTCCAGTTTCTTATCTGTCTCCGTCCATGGACGAAAATCTCTTTAATTTGTTCGCGCAGCTTCAAGAACTATTACAGAGACGTTCATTTCCTTTTTTTGCTGCACACTTGCGCTCTCATTCTAACCTTCCAGGATTCCTGGTGGAAGGAAATGCAGTAGCAGACGCTGCCCTCAGGACTCTAGCTTTCTCCTTGTTCGACAATCCTGTGACAAGCCATGAAACTTTCCACCAATCAGCAAAGGTTCTACACAAGACCTTCAACATTCCAATGTCACAGGCAAGGGACATTATTTCATGCTGCCCTTCGTGCTCCAAGTCTCCTATCTGCTTGCCATTTGATGCTGTAAATCCTCGAGGCACGGAGGCGAATCAGCTGTGGCAGATGGATGTGACACATGTCCCAGCCCTTGCTCCAATGTCTAAGTTGCATGTCACAGTGGACACTTTTTCAGGTTTCATTTGGGCTACAGCACTGAAGGGAGAAACTACGAGGCACGTCATACAACACTGCATGAGAACCTTTTCAGTTATGGGAAAACCTCAAGCTATTAAAACAGATAATGGCCCGGCCTATGCTTCTCAGGCCTTTAGTGACTTTTGTGTGCAATGGAACATTTCCCTATCCCATGGGATTCCGTTTAATTCGACGGGCCAAGCTCTCATTGAAAGGACGCACCTCACTTTCAAAACTCTGCTCCACAAACAGACCGCAGGACGTCACCTTCCAGCCTCGGAGATCCCTTTGGCAGTTGCAAAGGTGCTGTTCACCTTGAATTTTCTTCTCTTTCCACATAACAAGCCTCATTCCCCAGTGGATCTCCACTTCAAGAAAGAAGAACAGCTTCCTCGACCTTTGGTCTCTTATCGCCTCTTGCCTGACATCGAATGGCGAGGACCAGTTCCACTCATCACCTGGGGTCGTGGGTATGCTGCAGTTGCCCTTGAAGAAAAGGCTGTTTGGGTGCCTGCCAGATGTGTGCGCCCTTGGAGAGCCAAAGAGCCAGCTTGAGAATATCCAATTCACTATCTGACTGCACCAGTTTCCAATGTCAAGTGCAGCAACTTTTCAAAAGTGCTCAACAAACAGCACCAGTTGAGTTCTGGGCAGTTTGCTTTACCCTCCTACTGCCTAGGCCCTTTGTTTGCTTCTGGGCGGCCTCTGGTTCCTGGCTGCCTGGATTTGTTCCAGTTTCACTCTTTCTCACACTCACTAGCAGATCACCATGATTTGCTTGCTTAACCTTCTTTCCTCTACAGATGTTCCTGTATCCCTCGTATGCAGAACTTTATTCAGGAACTTTTCCTGTGTTCCATGAACTTTTCCTGACTTCCAGGATCGTATAAACCTGAGTAGAAGACGACCGGCAACTCATTCATCGTCTTCATCTTTCTCTCCAGTGTATTTTGCAGTTCTAAAACTGTCCTGTACTTTGTTGTATTTACAAAAATTGCATAT
Organism: Lacerta agilis; assembly: GCF_009819535.1. Lineage (NCBI taxonomy): Eukaryota > Metazoa > Chordata > Lepidosauria > Squamata > Lacertidae > Lacerta > Lacerta agilis. Next base: position 4,432,101 of record NC_046315.1, read on the forward strand.
TCAATTTTGTATGCTTCTTGAAATATCCGCCTCGCATGTTACATGTGTTTTCAATATAGCTTGATAATTAATGATATGGATGTTTATATTTACAAAGCTTTTCTGAAATGGTTTCCATTTAGAGCGTCACAATTTTGATGATATGGAAATGTTTATGTAAGGTCAAAGCATCGTCTTTGTGCAGTTCTAGTCATAGACATATTCATATATATATATGTTTCATTCCAAGAATCTTAAATCTCCACGTTGTGCTTACAAAAGTTGTAATCTAAAATGTATGTTTTGATACTTGTATACCTTATTTGAAATGCTTTCCTTTGGTCAAAGAATTGGTCATTCTCGGATTTGTTCAAAGTATATATGTCAAGTCTGGTGGCATCCTACCCTTTTGGTACCCCTATTTTCTTTTAAAGAATCCCCCTCTATATGCTACCTTTGGCAGTAAACCAGGTTCCCAGCTTTTCCCTTCGCTCTGTTTCCTGCGGTTGATGGGAGGCCCTACATAAGGGGAGGCCCTTATGTAGGTGGTTTAAATCCCATCTCGTCTTTTCTGAAAACCCTTGCATAGATGGTTTAAATCCTCATCCTGGCTGGGACACCTTTACTTAGGTGGCTTAAATCCCCTCTCTGGAATCGGACCCTAGTTCCCCGTTACCTGTGGTCGCTGTGGTAAGTCCAGATTCTACCTTCCTGAAAGTTCCCTCGATTCTGTAGCCCAGAGCCACGAACCTTTTACTTTACCTTATCCATTTTCCTCAGTTTTTCCAAATAAAAAATTAAAAAAATGGGGGAGGGGTCTGGGTAGGCCATGAAGCCCCAGCTCTAGTTATATTTTATTTTGGGTCCCGGATCGGGACCTCTCTTATGTTTGGGCAGTCGTTATCCGTTATTTTTAATTTTGGACCTGTATCAGGTCCTCTCTTGTGTTTGGGGAGTAATTTGTTGTTTTACGCTGCACGCGAAAGTATGTATGCTTATGAAGTGATTTGTTGTTTTATGCTACATGATATATATGCCTAGAAAGTTTATAGTGTATTGGATTGATCACCTTTTATGTTCGGCCAGTGGTTTGTTATTTTCATGATTTTATTGCTACATTATTGTACAAGTATTTCCTCCTATGAAAAGGTGAATGTTGATAATGTTGATAGTGTTTATATCTAAGTCTATATCATAACAAATGGTAATGCTTATGTCAGGATAAATGCTTTTGATATCTTTAACCTTCTTTTTTATATAACTAAAACAAAATTAATTTAATTTAAAACAAAAAAAGAAAGATGATATGTCGGAATACGTTTCACGGATCCGCCATGGATTCATATTTATTTAGTTATTTAATGAGGTTTTCAAGATCTACTTTTGGTATAACTGCGCGCAAAAGCGAAAGTGAAAGCATGAATGAATAGTGTGGTTCACTTACGAGATTAATCCGCCTTTATTTTATAGTTCCGGTCATGTTCAAAGTTGTTAATGAGCGTTAAACTTGCTTCCCGCCTTTTTGGAGGGCAGCAACAGTGATTTTATTGGTTGAGGCATTGATGATGATGTCACGTTTGTTCCCTAATAAAAGGCAGAGGCACCCCCGCTTAGGCACGTTCAGTTTTGGGTTAGGCACGTTCGTGCATTCTTTCCGTTTTGCTTTAGTTGGGTTTTAGTTGAAGTCAAGTTTAGTTTAAGGGATTAGGAGCGGGCTGGACGGGTTGGATGGGTTTTCTTTTAGTTAGAGTTAGATCGCGGAAGATCATTCGGTTTAGCCTTAGTTAGGTTTTCTTTAGGTTTAGCCTAGGGCTAGAATTGCGGAAGATATTTCGGTTTTAGTTTTATTTAGCTAGCCTCGCGGAAGATTGGGCGCGCAGGGACTTTAAGCTTAGGAGAACTTAGCTTAGGGGACGAGCCTACGCGGGTTCTGCCGAAGCCACTAAAGATACAACCGGTGTCTGTCTTCCTTTGGGGTAAAAGGGGGGAGTAAAAGGTTTAAAGTAAAACTTTAATTTCTTTAAGTTGGTCCGTCTATTCAGAGTCAGGGTATATATTTTATTTCACGAGGCAACTTTTCATTAAGAAGGCAATTAGGAACTCACACACCTTCGGAGTCGTCAATTGGCTTACTCAACCTCCTTCAGATTGTGAGACTTGGCCGGCGACCGTGCTCAAAAGCACGCGGAACGCTGGCCGCTTTCCCCGCAACTGGTACCTCGTGCATAACCAGTCCAAGGCCGTGCACGAGGAGCTCCAGCACCCAAACCCCGACAATCCATCAAAGCATTCCTGACAGATGGCTGTCAAGCCTCCGCTTAAAGACCTCCAAAGAAGGAGACTCCACCACACTCCTTGGCAGCAAATTCCACTGCCGAACAGCTCTTACTGTCAGAAAGTTCTTCCTAATGTTTAGGTGGAATCTTCTTTCTTGTAGTTTGAATCCATTGCCCCGTGTTTGCTTCTCTGGAGCAGCAGAAAACAACCTTTCTCCCTCCTCTAGATGACATCCTTTTATATATTTGAACATGGCTATCATATCCCCCCTTAACCTTCTCTTCTCCAGGCTAAACATACCCAGCTCCCTAAGCCGTTCCTCATAAGGCATTGTTTCCAGGCCTTGGACCATTTTGGTTGCCCTCCTCTGGACACGTTCCAGCTTGTCCGTATCCTTCTTGAACTGTGGTGCCCAGAACTGGACACAGTATTCCAGGTGAGGTCTGACCAGAGCGGAATACAGTGGTACTATTACTTCCCTTGATCTAGATGCTATACTCCTATTGATGCAGCCCAGAATTGCATTGGCTTTTTTAGCTGCTGCATCACACTGTTGACTCGTGTCAAGTTTGTGGTCTACCAAGACTCCTAGATCCTTTTCACATGTACTGCTCTCAAGCCAGGTGTCACCCATCCTGTATTTGTGCCTTTCATTTTTTCCCCCAAGTACTCAACTATCTAAATCACCCTTCTCCTTCAATAATTTGAATGCTAGTGCTGTTCTGTTTTTATTATGCTGTTGCTTTTAAAGTGTTTGTTTGCAGTATATTTTATGCTATTTTACTGCTATAAATTCTTTATTGCTTTATGTTCTATTACATTATTTGTTATGGTCTTGTTTGTAAGCTACCTTAAGGGTCCTTCACGACTGAAAATTCATGGTATGAAATAAAGTGAAAAATAATAAATAGTAAGTACCCTGCCTTCACAGGGAAGGCTGTCACCACAAGTGCCTCCCATGTGCACAAATGGAAGGGCAAAACATTATGCTTAGAATACTGGGGCACAATAATTCAAATAGGTCATTTTTCACTGAATCACTCAAGAAAATGAAATCACAACCAAAGTGATTAAAGACTCCCTGGTCAGTTATCATTCCGTTTCACATCTTCCTTTTGGAGAAAACAATGTAGTTAAAAGAGGTTAGCTCCAGTTTAAGGTGCACCTGCATTTTTTAGTTTTCTGGAAGTGTACCTGTTTGTTATTTAGACTGGATATGGCATGAGGCTGCACTTAGTATATGCATAGAAAAAACGTTATTTAAAAATACTGTAAAATATATACAATAAATTTAAGGATAAGAAAAAATTCTAGGGCACCACTAAATTGATTTAAAAAACCACAAGAATATTTGCAGGGTCGGGATGTGTTAAATTAGGGCCAAACAAGCTACTAACTGACCAATGAAGGCCAAACAACCAGTAAAAACTCTACCTGATGAACTAGCTACAAATCCAGAAGAAAATCACATTTCTGTGTGAATTAAGACCTGAATTAGAAAGATCCTAAGACCCATCTTTGCTGCCAGGGGCGTAGCTAGCTGCTCTGGCACCCCTGTTTGCTGCTACCATTTGTGTTTCAGTGGGCACACTACTCCCCAATGAAAGCTAAACCAAAATCCTGGCTATCTGAATTGTTTTATTTTGGGGTAGCAATCAGATCTCCATGAGATTCGCAGAAAATACTTTGAAAAGAAGCAGGAATTCATTGAGATAATGGGATTTCACTCCATAGTTTTCTGTTTGTCTAACTGACAAACTCAGATATAAAACCAATGGGAGAATAGTGCCTGCCCATCTTGCTTCCTATCTCATATTTTGTGTATCCCTGTGACCATTTAGAGTGATTATGTTTAACATGCCCTTCACAAAAGGTCTTATAAAATATACTCACACTGTGAACATCAGAGATCATACGAAGCATTATCAACACTAACTGGGTTTCATTGCGATGATTGAGAATAAACTAATAGATGGAGAAAATGAAAGACAAATTGTTTAACTATGACTTGGGTTCTTCAGATGCATTCAGATTCCCTCATCATCATTAATAGTCCTTTGGATAATTTTCATTAAAATATCGTATGTTGAGAGTTTCATAAACCTAAGATTCTAAATGAATACAAATACTCCATTCTATTCGAAACTACAATCGATACAAAAAAGGTGTGGGATATATGCATCTTTCAACAACTATTGAAATTAGTAATGTAATTCCCCCCCTCAAGAAACTATCCCGATTGTTCCATTTAGCTAGCCAAGGATTACTATCCTAATAACTCAAACTCTCAATATGTTTTAACTGGAAGTCTGTAGTCCTGAAAACAAACTTGAAATAAATCTGTAATATTTATGTTGATTGGTGTGGGGTTGTATGTGTCAGTGTATGTATATGTGTATGTGTATTACTATACATATGTTACTTGTAAGCCACTTTGGCATGATTTATATCTTGAAAGGCAAGATATAAACCAGGGGTTCCCAAACTAAGGCCCAGGGGCCGGATGCGGCCCAATCGCCTTCTAAATGTGGCCTGCGGACGGTCCGGGAATCAGCGTGTTTTTACATGAATAGAATGTGTGCTTTTATTCAAAATGTATCTCTGGGTTATTTGTGGGGCCTGCCTGGTGTTTTTACATGAGTAGAATGTGTGCTTTTATTTAAAGTGCATCTCTGGGTTAGTTGTGGGGCATAGGAATTTGTTCGTATTTTTTTTTTCAAAATATAGTCCGCCCCCCCACAAGGTCTGAGGGACGGTGGACCGGCCCACGGCTGAAAAAGTTTGCTGACCACTGATATAAACAATGGTAAGCCTACCATATATTTTAAGGTGGAAACGTCTGCTTGATATGCATTTGAACACCTCTTAATATAGAACAAAAAAATTGCATTAGGAGATTTTTGTCTATGTTCACATACAATTGGACAACATTTTGACTCAAGACAGTGGACATCAAACCTTTAAAAAGTGCATTGATTTTTTTGGTCTCAGAATTCCTGAGCAGCGCCAAATATGAAGCTGCTAGTAAATAAATATGGCAACATTTACCGTGCTTTTGTCAACAACAGCATAATATTCTAGATATCTGATAGGCGGGTCATATTCAAGATCACCTAGCTGAAACAAAATATACATAAAACAAAGTTTCATTGTAGAAATGTACCATGAATAATCCTTTAGAAGAAACCTAAACAGGCCTATCACCTAAAATTAACCTTACAAGAAACAACTATACCCATTATTCAGCTAGAAGCTCTTACCCCAATAATTCTATTTCTTTTTTTTCTGTAACCAAATCAATAATTGTTTTTCATCCATCCTTTACCCTAGTTAAATTTATTGTTTTAGTCATTTATAACCCAACAAGAGAAGTTATCTAGGTGGCTTACACAGAACCAAACTAAGAATCGCCCTTACAATAAAAGTACAATCGTATGCAACAACAAAAACGCAACAATAGATTGAAATGAATAGCATAATTATTTTAATTTATTACCTACCCTTAACTCAAAGGTCTCAGGGCAGGTTACAACAATTAAAAATGCAGTATTAAAAAGTTGTTTTAAACTGTTTTTAACATTGTATGTTAAATAACTTAAACTTAAGAGTGTTCGAGATCTTCCTCTTTCAAAAAGTTTCTTCTGCAGATACAATAACCAAATGTGTCCCTAACTTACACTATAGGCAAACTCGGCCCTCCAGATGTTTTGGGACTACAACTCCCATCATCCCTAGTTAACAGGACCAGTAGTCAGGGATGATGGGAACTGTAGTATCAAAACTTCTGGAGGGCCAAGTTTGCCTATGCCTGCGCTATAGTCTCCCTTCTTCTCCTTTCTCACATTCAGGGGCATCAACTATATGGGGCGGAAGGGGCTTTGTCTCCCTCAATATTTGTGGGTAGGGGGCCAAGACCCCCAGTATTGAGGGGCCCCCAAACAGATCAGTCTCCCACTTGCAAACACACCCTCCGTGCTCCCCATCCCTCATCGCCGATGGGTAAGCGCTTGTGTGCTGGCAGGGGCAAGGAACAGAGGGTCACCTTCACTCTACGTGCCCTCCAGCCCCTGCTGCTGGCAGGGCCCAACAGGGATCTCTTCAGGGGTCGCCAGTGGTTTGCATCTCCCCAGATTGTGCGCTTAGGGCAACGGCCCCCCGGCACCTCCCACCCAGTGCATGATGTTGTGCAAATGATGTCTTGTGACACCGGGCCCCCTCAATGTATGGGGCAAGTCGGTGCCCCTGCTCACACTCCACACCCTTCCTGCTCAAGACTACCATCCCTGCTCTCTTTCGAAGAGCAACATATTCCGCAACAGAGGATGTCACTAATATCTATTTCCCAATAAGCAGCAATGTGGAACAGCAGAAACTATCAAAATTGATGGTGGGAACAACGCCTTTCCATTTCCCTTCTACCCACACCAACAGTCAGGAACATATCTATCTACCTTATTAGGGAAATATCTTAGGACCCACGTACTTACGGGACCGCCTCTCCTGGTATGCCCCGCAGAGGACCTTAAAGTCCACAAATAACAATAGTTTAAGGGTCCCGGGCCCAAAAGAAGCCAGATTATTCTCCACAAGGGCCAGGGCTTTTTTAGTGTTGGCTCCAACCTGGTGGAATACTCTGTCCCACGAGAGTAGGGCCCTGTGGGACCTGACCTCCTTCCGCAGGGCCTGTAAGACAGAGTTATTCCAGCTGGCCTTTAATCTAGCCTGTTCCCCTATTCCTTTTCCCCTTCCCTTTTTTCTGAAGAAACCCCTCTGGGTCCCCACTTTAAAATTCCTCCCTGGTCTTCCTACTGGCCTAGCATGACTAACCTGGCCAGTTAGCCCTGGTGACCCCTCTGATGTTCATTTTTAATGCTGTTTTTTAGCTGTTTTTTAAGTTGTTTTAATCATTGTCTTATATTCGTTGTTAGCTGCCCTGAGCCCGGTTTTTGGATTGGGAAGGGTGGGGTAGATATAAATTATTATTATTATTATTATTACTTCCCCAAACAGGGGAGATCTTAGGCTTAGAGTATTTAAGCCACATTTGGTACATAAAATCAATTTAATGAATGGATTCATCAAAACCAAAAACTACTTACTCCCATAGCAGAAGGAATTGGGCCATCACTGTCAATTATTCTTATTTCTCCAGCTTCACTTCCTAAATATGTTCCATCTTCAATTATTCCTCTGCACGGTTCAAGGTGCTCTGGAGTCTTTCGATAAATAAGGTGTTGAAATGTGGAAGAATTCTCAATAGGTTCAATTTCATAGCATAAAGTCCCAATTTGCACATGTCCCCTGGGGGGTTGGGGCGGAAACCCAAAAGACAGACTTAGGGTCATCAAATCAGCAAATGCATTAAGCCAGGGAAAGGCAATTAATGGTACTGGATCAAATTTATCTGGCTGGCCCAATCAAATTTTAGCTTAGGTGAGTTCCCGCTATGTATAGAACAGTAGGTTTTGCCGTATGGGTTGCATTATCTAATATATTTATCATGGCTTGTATATTATCTTTGAGAGATATTTCCCTAATAAAGTCCTTTGATGTTCATTGATGTACTGCCCCATAACATATAACAGATTAAACTGTTTGCCATTATAATTACCAAAAATTTATAATCCACATTTAAGATGGAGAACATGTTAGAGATTTCAAATTGCCTACGTGCAGAAATTCAGCTGTCTATCTTCAAGCAATTACCAGTTGGCAGAAAGCCCAGATCTGCTCTTTCTCTAGAGTCTAGACCCTTAGCAACAACCTATGATTGGTCAATGAGTTCCTAAAGAGTGAGCTCTGTCTGGAGCTTGTGTGGTTAGTGGTTAGTGTGTGGTTGGTGTAGAGAAAGTGGTCAGTGTAGAGAGAGAGACAGTGAGGAAAGATTTTATGTTTTGTTTCTTTTATTTGTATAGTCTGTACATAGTAACTTATGGATACTAGTTGCTTCAATAAATGCTGTATATTGTTATCCAACTGAGTTGCTGAGTTCCTGCATTGTGCTGTCCAGTTAATTACACAACAGCCAGAAGCTTCCAGAAAAGTCTGCGGTTAACTCTGCTGTGTCCAGGAATACGTTATACTCCTGACACTAAATCTTAAGAGAACAGCCTGTGGCATTCAACTTTATGTATATTGCTATGAGGTTTCATTCCATGTACTTGGAAGATTCATAATTTGAATCATTTTATCATATAGCTCCTTAAGAATTGATGTTATTTTGCTACTTAGAATTGAAAGTGTAATATATTTAGAATTGAAGGTATAACAAGTATGTATTGGGTCCCCAAAACTGCCTGCTTCCCACAGTGCCTTATCATTGCGTTTGCATATACAAGAACTGAAAACTAAATTAAACTTAAGACAGTTGCTTTACCCAACTCTTATTGAGGGAAGTCTGCATAAAATCTAGTCTGAGAATAGCTGTAGAGGCACAGATATTCACAATTTAAGGCTCATGGTATATATATCTCTTTCAGTTCTACTCCAACATCTTTATTACCAAAGCCCAAAGCAGGTAGAGAGGAAGGCCTGAGAGTCTGAGGCGTCTTCCACATATCCACCATAATAGCAGTCATCCTGCAAAGACCAAATACACATCCTTAGGGAAAAAATCAAATGAAATTGAATAGAACAGCTTGACAAAATGATTGAACCATGATTAGCTCAGGGTTAAGAACTTTGACATCCTGCACAAATCCAGGTGATTCATCATAAAATCCATACATGAGTATTTCTGAATCACTTCTCATGAGGCATCTTGAAGCGATTTAAATTATGATATATAAAACAGTTCCATATATAAAAACAGTTAAAAACAATTACATATTAAAAAATGTAAAAGCAGCCAAATGCAGTGTGAATAAGATACTGGGTTTCAACCAGAAGTATTGATTCTCCAGACAATGAAAATAAATCTACCTGAGTTCTACATAAACTTTAAAAATTTACAGTAAAAAAAAATTCCATTTTCACATGCCCATTTTTTAAAAAATTGGGCACATGGCTCCTAATACCTTAAACTATTGGGGTCCTAATACCTTAAACTATTGGGGTGCATATGAATAAAATTTACCTGAATATATGGATAATCTGCAATCCGGTCTCCCTTCACATTATATGTATAAATAGGCATATTTGCGGTGATAAAAGATCTGAAAGTTTTAAAATAAATTAAATGGCAGAATTATAGTTTGCTAGTTGCACTCTCTGAGGCATGGTAAAGTATTGCAATGGATTAAGATGGCTACTCCTCTGAAAGTTACTTCGTACAGCGATGGGCTCAAACTTTCATTTTTATTTTCACATCTTATTCTTATATTATATCTTAATAAGAAAAAAAGAGTAGTCTTCCACATCTACAGGGAATGCCTCTTGGGACAGAAGTTGCACATTCAGCAATTTATCAACGAATGCAGCCACTTACCTCTGTTTAAGATGAACAACTCTGTATTTTTCTTCCATTTTAATAATATAAGATATATCTGTCTAAAGTTAGACGGGGGGGAGGGGAAATACAGAACAGTTAATTAATTCTCATTACCATCCTCCCTGAGAACTTACCATTAATTTATCATGTGTTCAAGCTTGGAGAGGGTGGAGCTTATGAGAAAAGCTTAATCTAACAGTTATGTACTTATTTATATAAATCAGTTGGTTGTAAACTTGATTAGATCTATTCATGTCTATCAGTGTTCTGTACTATACCTCTATGTACCACATTCTGGGAGCAAATTATGTCAAAACTAGCAATACATTTTGACAGGGAATAATATTCTACAAGCAATGAACTCCATCAGTGTGTATGCATGTATGCTGTTGGTCAGGAAAAGAGGTTTAAAGACTGTTTCAAGGCAAATTTTAAAAAATGTAGTATAAACACCAACAATTGGGAAACACTTGCCTGAGAGCGCTCCAATTGGAGAACAGCCTTTCCCAAAGGTGTCATGGGCTTTGAAGACATTCGAACTCAGGACGCAAGGGAGAAACACGCTAAGAGGAAGGCACGTTTGGAAATCCACACTGTGAGCAACTCCCGTCCGGGAACCAATGTCCCCACTGTGGAAGGACGTGTAGATCCAGAATTGGCCTCCACAGTCAGTTACGGACTGATTGTTAAAACCGTGTTCATGGAAGACAATCTTACTTGGCTATGAATGATTGCCAAAGAAGAAAGAAGATATGTATATGTGTATGAGTATAGTACAGGTGAAATTTGAAAAATTAGAATATCGTGGAAAAGTCCATTTATGTAAGCAATTGTTTTCATTAGCTACTGGAGTGTAATATATGAGATAGACTCATGACATGCAAAGCGAGATATGTCAAGCCTTTGCTTGTTATAATTGTGATAATTATGGCGTGCAGCTGATGAAAACCCCAAAATTGAGATTGTTAATTTGGCGTTCTCATCAGCTGTATGCCATAATCATCACAATTGTAACAAATAAAGGCTTGACATATCTCACTTTGCATGTCACAAGTCTATCTCATATATTAGTTTCACCTTTTAAGTCGAATTACTGAAAGAAATGAACCTTTCCATGATATTCTAATTTTTCGAGTTTCACCTGTATATAACACACACTCTAGTACAGAGCTTTCCACTGCAGTGTGTGTTCCTCCTTGAAGCTGGAAAGGGATTAGTTTAACCTCCGGTTTGCTAGTAAAACTGAATTACTGAGACCCCCAGGTATAGGCCGGTATATAAATTCAATAAATACTAATAATAATGTCTGTGTCACGATATGATCCATGTCTAAAAGTGTGTCACCAACATGAAAAGTTTTGAAAGCTCTACTCTAGTTAAGTACTAAATCACTGTCTGCATTTTAAGAAATTAAGTTTTACGAAATATCTGGAGCAACTCAAATGGTATTCAAAAGGAAAATTACTTTGCTACCCCTTGATTCCAGCCGCTTTGGCACTATTACTTCAGAGTAAATGTATCTTTGCGTTGGTTGTACAAAACCTATAAAGAAAAAGAACAGTGAAATCAACAGTTGCAATCCATGGAATATCTTCTTTCCCATTCTGATGCTTTAGAGCCAAATTTAGCTGTACTTAGATCTCTGGGAAGCAAATTTTATTTCAAAGGTTTTAATGCCACCTTTCAGTAACGGATTAAATAGTGGGTGGACATAGCAGACGACACAGTGATTCTCCAAGCAGCTCTCTTTAGTCTCGGGCTGGAACAGAACTGACCTGAAGGGCTGAGCCAGCCTGCTTATATAGTACTCAGTAACATGCAACAGTAACAACTCTCTCTCTCTCTCTCTCTCTCTCTCTCTCTCGCTACCCAATCCGTGAACGGCACTCTCAATCCTTCATTTGCATGTGGACCTGAGTGAGAACTGCAGTCACGGTGGGCAGAGTGAAACTATATACACAACACCCCTAGTGGCCTAGGGTGAGAACTTCAATACATAACATAAAGGGCAGCTTACAACAGCATAATAAAATAAAATGAGAGATAGCAATTAAAGCAAAAACATGAAAATCAACAAGTGAATAGATAAAAGTAAGCAGCCAAAAAACCCAATAAAAAACAGCCTGTGAAATTCAGCAGAACAGATAAACCTATTACGCTAGATTGTTTATTTTGTTAAAGCCAAGGCAAATAAAACTGTCTAGGCATGGCACCAGAATGACACCAGAGAGAGCAAGATGGACCTGCCCAGGGAAGATTTATCACAGATGAAACAAAATAAAAAATAAAAAAAAATTCCTTCCAGTAGCACCTTAGAGACCAACTACTGGAATGAATTTTTATTATTTTTTATTTTGTTTTGACTATGGCAGACCAACACGGCTACCTACCTGTAACTTATCCACATGCATGACTATGGATGGCAGTATAACAGAGAAGAGGATTGGGAAGGCTGGCATGGTAGGAAGCAGTCTTTCAGCCGGCAAGCCATTTAAGGCTTATCAGAAATACTTATCTAGCCCCGATTCCTGAAATGCGGGGGCATCTCATTAAGAGGAGTGGTGGAGAAAGGGGATGCGGTCTGCCCCGGGTGGCATTCCTGAGCGGGGGGTGACAAAATCCCCCCTGGGCGGATTGCCACCACGCCAATCTCCCCCATGGGCAGAACACCACCGTGCTGATAGGGACGCCCGACAGGACAGGACGCGCGGCACCCATAGGGACCGGGCGTACCACGGGGCCTCAGCTGCCCTACAGCTGGGGGGGAGGCAGCGGGCAGACAGCAGACGGGACGTGTGGTGCCCAAAGGGACAGGCCGTCCCTATCAGTGCCATACCGCATCCTTATGGGTGCCACGCCGCATCCCTATGGCCCTATGGGCAGTTTCCCTGCCCCTATGGGCATGCTGCCCCAGGTGCCCAAGAGGCGAGCTCTTTAAGAACTGGCCAAGTATCTGTTTTGAAGTTTCTAGGAAATCTTGAAAGGAAGCCCCGTGTACAAACAAATTGTAACAGCTATGCCGTCTGCACGGTTGTACTGATTCAATCCTTTTGTTCCAGCAGCCCAACTGCACAAAGGACTGCAGGGCCGGCCAGCCAAAGGTCTTCCTGGAGGGAAGGTCTCCATCTTACGCTACTACGTTCTGTTGCCGCAGGCGCTACTTTGTTCACGCCACTTTGCCTCTAGGCTGGCAGCTGGAGGGCCGGTTGGCACACATTTGGCCCAAGGCCTTCCAGTTGCCGAAGGAAATGCCACTGGCAGCTGAAACTTGCATCTTGAGAGCATCTGAGCATTTGTTGGTTGCTGAGCTGCAAAGAAGCAAGTGCCATTGCTGAGGTGCAAAGGGAAAGCCCCCCCCCCCCTGGAGAAAGGGGAGAGGAATGAGGGAAATGAAGTGTCTGGTATTTTTAATAATAATAATAATAATAATAATAATAATAATAATACCGTATTTTTCCGTGTTTAAGACGCCCCCATGTCTAAGACGCCCTCTATTTTTGGAGACTCCAAATTAAGAAAACACCCCTCAGCACTACCCATGTATAAGACAAGCCCCAGTTTTAAACCTATTTAAACCTAGTCTTATACACGGAAAAATGCAGCAATAATAATTTATTATTTATACCCTGCCCATCCGGCTGGGTTTCCCCAGCCACTTTGGGCGGCTTCCAACAAAAGTTTAAAAATACATTTAAAAAAATCATTTTAAAGGTGGGAGGGGGGATGAAAACGTTACCACCTCCAGAGTCTGAGCCTTGACACAATTACCGTATTTTCCCGTGCGTAACACGCTCCTGTGCCAGTGGCCCAAAGGGCCATAATGAATGTGATAATGTGAACCCCTATAAATCCAAATTGAGAAAATGGGGGGAGATTGTATCCGTGTATAAGACGGCCCACAATTCTGAACATAATTTTAAAATAAAAAAACCTAGTCTTATACACAGAAAAATACGGTATAGCCTTGACTGCCCCCCCCCATCCCAGCAGCAACCCATTCGTAAGAACATAAGAGGAGCCTGCAGGATCAGGCCAATTTCATTTCATTTAAATTTTCTACATTACGTACTATACACAAGGCAGTTTACAAGCTGAGGAAACCACAAAAGACCACACACCTTACAGCAATCAGATCCAATACCAAGAAAGTCATAATAAAAACCTAACTTTGAGATTAACAGCATTTATCAAATAAAGCAACTTTCAACAATCCATTGGGATATAATATAATAGCTCTCAAAATATCAGCTCTTAACAATCCACAGTTACAGTAAATGATTGCTAAACTATAACTCGCTCTTAGCAATTGCAGCCAAATGATGACTAAACTATAATCCACCGTCTAGTCCAGTGTTTTTCAACCTTTTTTGGGCAAAGGCACACTTGTTTCATGAAAAAAATCACGAGGCACACCACCATTAGAAAATGTTAAAAAATTTAACTCTGTGCCTATATTGACTATATATAAAGTAATTTCCCCACGGCACACCAGGCAACATCTCGCAGCACACTAGTGTGCCGCGGAACAGTGGTTGAAAAACACTGGTCTAGTCCACGATCCTGTTCCCACAGTGGCCAAGCAGGTGCCTCAGCGGGAAACCCGCAAGCAGGACTCGAACGCGAGACCCGTTTCCTCTCCTGCGGTTTCCTGCAAGTGGGATTCAGAAGCATCGTTGCCTCCAACCCGGGAAGCACAGCTCAGGTGTCGCGGCCGGAAGCCATCCATAGCTGCCTCCCCCTCCGCGGATTGCTCTAAACCCTTTCGAAAGCCATGCCGGTTGGTGGCCCTCACTGCCTCCTGTGGCAGGGAGTTCCACAGCCGAACTGCGTAGATAAGGAGTTTATTTCCTCTGCCCCGAATCTTCCAACATTCGGCTTCTTCCCGTCTCCACAGGGCAGCGGGTTGGGAACCTTGTGCCCGCCAGATGTTGTTGGTCAGGGATGACAGGACCTGGGGGTCCAGCCACATCTGGAGGGCCACACAGAGGTTCCTCATCCCTGCTTTGTAGGAGGCACCCTTTATGCTTAGGGTAGGGGATTTTATTTTATTTTTAATAAAAAACACACCAGGGCAAAGCAGTAGCAGCAGCAGCAGGAGGAGCATCCCTAGCACCACCTCAGAGCAAGATATTCCCAGCCTCTGTGAGGAAAACCAAGTCAAGGCCTCGAGCGGCTTCTCCTCAGCCATTTCCCGCCAAAAACATCCCCCTCCCCCCTCCTCAGAGCTCCAACTGTCACTTGGTTTCAGCACCCCAAGCTCTCCGCTGCCACTCAGCCCGGAGGCCCGCCCCCTCAAAGCCCCCATTGCACCGTTCGAAACTCTAACTGCCTCCTCAGACTCAAGAGCTCCAATAGCAAGCGGGCTCCGTTTTGAGTC
Source organism: Lacerta agilis (assembly GCF_009819535.1). Classification (NCBI taxonomy): domain Eukaryota; kingdom Metazoa; phylum Chordata; class Lepidosauria; order Squamata; family Lacertidae; genus Lacerta; species Lacerta agilis. The sequence goes on from NC_046315.1 coordinate 4,447,163, forward strand.
CCTCCCTCCCAGGTCTTCGGTTGGCTTGTTGAGCACTCGGACACTGCCCCCTCAGAATCAATGCCAACAAACGCACCAATCCGCTCCGGTCCTGCCGAATGCCACTCCGCCCAACAACGCAGAGTGTGCCAAATAAACCCTGAGCAACAGCTGCAGCTGCTCCAAGCCCCGCCCCTTTAGAGCTCAAGCTGTCACTCGGCTCCAAACTCCGCCCCTTTCCAGGTACTTCCTGGTGTGGCGTTCCTTTTTAACAGGGCTGCCATATTTCAAAAAGTAAAAACCGCAACTTGTTAAATATCTGGACATATGGCAAGCCTACTTAATGTACAATGTTATTTATATATATATGCTGTGAGGCTTGTAAGCCACCCAAAGTAGCTGGGGGAAAACCAGCCAGTTGGGTGAGGTAATAATAATAATAATAATAATAATAATAATAATAATAATAATATCACCACCACCACTTCTGTGGTCTCCGTTATGGTGTGCGTAATGAGAAAAAAAACTTGCTCCTTTTCCCTTGGGTACCCAAGAGCCTGCAAAGAGTACTTATGTAGGTTCTCTATCAGTAGGAGAAAATAACAGAGGCCAGCCAGAGAATATTGAGAAGCAAAGCGACTAGTGAGCCTGATCTTTATTAAACTGTTGCAACAGAGTCCCCACTCGCCACACGCAGGAGGGAGGGATGAATTTTAACAGGGAGAAATGTAAAGTACTACACTTGGGCAAAAAAAGAAAGAAAGGCACAAATACAGGATGGGTGACCTGGCTTGAGAGCAGTACATGTGAAAAGGATCTAGGAGTCTAGGTAGACCACAAACTTGACATGAGTCAACAGTGTGATGCAGCAGCTAAAAAAGCCAATGCAATTCTGGGCTGCATCAATAGGAGTATAGCGTCTAGATCAAGGGAGGTAATAGTACCAATATATTCCACTCTGGTCAGACCTCACCTGGAATACTGTGTCCAGTTCTGGGCACCACAGTTCAAGAAGGATACTGACAAGCTGGAACGTGTCCAGAGGAGGGCAACCAAAATGGTCCAAGGCCTGGAAACGATGCCTTAGGAGGAACGGCTTAGGGAGCTGGGTATGTTTAGCCTGGAGAAGAGAAGGTTAAGGGGTGATATGATAGCCATGTTCAAATATATAAAAGGATGTCATATAGAGGAGGGAGAAAGGTTGTTTTCTGCTGCTCCGGAGAAGCGGACACGGGGCAATGGATTCAAACTACAAGAAGAAAGATTCCACCTAAACATTAGGAAGAACTTCCTGACAGTGAGAGCTGTTGGACAGTGGAATTTGCTGCCCAGGAGTGTGGTGGAGTCTCCTTCTTTGGAGGTCTTTAAGCGGAGGCTTGACAGCCATCTGTCAGGAATGCTTGGATGGTGTTTCCTGCTTGGCAGGGGTTGGACTGGATGGCCCTTGGGGTCTCTTCCAACTCTAGGATTCTATGATTCTAATAATAATAAGATCACCACCACCACTGCTGTGGTCTGCTTCATGATGTGCGTTATGAGAAAAAAACTTTCTCCTTTTCCCTTGGGTTCCCAAGAGCCCGTATAGAGTTCTTATGTAGGTTCTCTATCAGTAGGAGAAAATAACAGGCCGACCAGAGAATATTGAGAAGCAAAGTGGCTAGTGAGCCTCATCTAAATTAAACTGTTGCAACAGGGTCCCCACTCACCCCTCGCAGGAGGGAGGAGAGAACCCAGAACAATGGTGCGCAAGCCCTTATATAGACTTTTGAAATTGCCACCCTATAGCTCAAGTGTTCTCAAAGCTACCAACATGAGTCTGACCAAACTGCGGGAGGCAGTGGAAGACAGGAGTGCCTGGCGTGCTTTGGTCCGTGGGGTCACCAAGAGTCGGACATGACTAAACGACTTAACAACAACATAGCTCAAGACCACCCCTCAAAACATCATCATCACAGGATTGATTAGGCTAAAGATGTTGGGCATAATATAATGTTGGAGGACTGGGAGAGATTGTGGAGGGAAGGTACTAAGTTTACTGCATGTAATGTATTGAGGGAAAATGTTATGAAAATGATTTACAGATGGTATTTAACTCCAGTAACGTTAGCTAAGATATATCATGGTTTGAGTAATGAATGCTGGAAATGTAAACAAGTAGAAGGTACCTTCTATCATATGTGGTGGATGTGCCCAAAGGTAAAGAACTTCTGGGAGAAGATTTATAATGAGCTTTAAAAAGTGTTGAAAAACACATTTACCAAGAAACCAGAGGCCTTTCTGCTGGGCATGACCAACTATGAAATCCCCAACAAAGACAGAACATTTTTTATGTATGCCACAACAGCTGCTAGGATTCTGATAGCTAAAAACTGGAAAACCGAAGAATTACCAACAGTGGAAGATTGGCAGATGAAGTTGATTGAATACATGGAACTCACAGAACTGACCGCGAAACTCCGAGACCAGAAGGAAGAAACGGTGCAGGAGGATTGGAAGAAATTCAAAGATTATTTGAAACGACGTGAAAAGATAGACATTTGAAATTGGAATCAGTGGATATATAAGGCTACAGTAATGCCAGAAGTTAGGTTAAGATAGGATATAAGAAGTAGTTAGAAATATGATATGTTTGATTTTATTAGGATGAAGTTTAAATGATGATTATTGTTTATAAAGATTAAGATTTGAGGAGAAAGAAGATTTTACAATGTTATAAAGTTACTAAAGAAGATTAGAAATGAACGCAGAAGAGAGGATGTGAGGAAGTTCACAATGTTAGGAATAAGATAAGGATAGTTAAATAAGTGTTTATTTGTTAAGTTTTTTGTAGTTTTTGTAGTTTTGTAGTTTCTTTTTTGTTCTTGTATTTTGTGTGTGTCTTATTGTTAAAATTTAATAAATTCGCTTTAAAAAAAATCATCATCACAGAAAGAGGTGGTATTCAGCAGAAATTTGAGTGTGTTGCTTCTCTCCTGTCTGCCAGGATACCTGATAATGCCTTATTACAGTGGTACCCCGGGTTACGTACTTAATCCGTTCCGGGTTACAGTACTTAATCTGAAAAGGATGTAACCCGAACAATTCGTTCTGCGCATGCACAGACCAAAAAAACCCAGGAAAACCGAGAAAAACGCTTTGCGCATGCGCAAATTGCGTGCACGTCGGGTTGCGCTTCCGGGTTAGCGGAGTTCGTAACCCGAAAAGTACGCAACCTGGAGCATACATAACCCGAGGTACGACTGTATCTGATTTCCTTTTCTGGGTAGCCTGGCCATTCCTTTGAGATGGTAAATAATTAGTTCCTGAATCTCCTTCACATATTGATAGTGTGCTCGCTTGCCAGACTGTATCTGCAGGGAGGTGTCAGCCCCTACAGTCCAAAGACAATTGGAAATTTCCCCCCATTTCCTTCCTCCTTGCAGAGAGATATATTGAGGTCCATTTGGGAGAGTCAAAATGGCTTCAGGATTGCTCTCCTCTACTACCTCAGACACGTGGTTCATATACTTCTGTATGTGTTTGCCTTGCACATTTATGAACGTTTATTTTTTATATATATGAGACCCTGGAATTCCTATAACAGTGTGTGCGAAATCTTTTTGATTAAAATAAAATTGTAAAAGAATAATAACGTGAAAGTTAATTTCCTAAATATGTCAGAGGTTTTCTGGAAAAATTAAATACTGTAACACCAATATAACCGCCGCCACCAAGGAGGCTGCGTCTGTCCTGCCACCCTCCTTTGCATGGGCATGGGAAAGGAATACAGGAAGGTAAGTCATGAGAGGGTGCAAGGATTGGGTCGCTAGTATCACCCGCACTCCCCTTTTACTTTTAAAAGGGATTCCTCCACAACTTTTTATTATGCTTGTGGCAGTTCTGTGTTTGAGCATGCAGGATTGATGCCACTGTGTTTATTTATTTATTATTTAATTTAATTTATCGGCTTTCCTAGATTGTTCTCTGGATCTATGAGCCTCTCTTTTAGAAGAGATTTTGCTGGAAGCTGCAAATCACTGGCTTCATTTTCAGGCGGTCATAAGGCCCGAGTGATTTGCTTCCGCTGAGCTTCCATGCAATTATGATCTTATTATTCATGGCATTATTTATATCTTGCTGCAATAACCAACTCCCCACTCTGCATCATTTTCTTTTGAAAGGTATGGAACATACGATGTTAAACAGGCAAGCTACTGCTTATTTGTGTGTGTGTGTTGGGGAATAAAATTACTATTCCCGCTAATAATACTTTTCAGGGACTGTGACTGAAACGACTCAAATTTGCATTTTGTGGCTACGTTGAATTTTAATTTTAACCCCGACGTATTGTTTTTGCTTCCTCCCTTCTTTCTTTCTCTCTTGCTTCTATGTATGTCCTTTCTTGAATACCGGTAATTAAAAAGTTTTTAAGAAGAAGAAAATACACAGTGTACATTAAAAGCAAAATTGCAAGGATAAACAGATAAACAAATCAGATGGTAGATGAGTTCCAAAAGACACTGTTATAGCAGCCTGCTATTTAATTCCTCACAGACCACTTTATAGGCAGTGTTCCCAATCTGAATTGTCATTGAGATTAACAGGATCAGTTAGTCACCGATAATTTATGCCTGGAGCGTTTATGTGTCATTCCCAAGTGCTGCCTGCAGTGCCTAAACAGATTCCATCTTCAGCCCATGAAGGAAAAAAATATGAGGATAGGAAACTTTTTTACAGCGCTTTCCACTTCCTTATTCCTGACGGTATGAACGAACGGACTGACCAAATCGGTTGAAATAGCAAAAACCGCATTGCTCATGACATGGACATCAAAGGGCATGCAGTGGTACCTCAGGTTACAGACGCTTCAGGTTACAGACTCTGCTAACCCAGAAATAGCACTTCAAGTTAAGAACTTTGCTTCAGAATAAGAACAGAAATAGTTGTGGTTTGTTTTTTTTAAAAAAATAATATTTATTGAATTTTTTCACATAAAAAACAAACAAACAACGAACAATAACAACAAACATTAACAAAAAACACAACAAAAATTACAACTTATTACTTCTATAAAAAATAATTCAATTTTTCCTCACATCTTAATAGGACTTCCTCCTGCCACCTCCTTCTGCGTCCCATATGAATACCTTTTTTGTAACTTCCTAATTTTAACTAATTCTAATCTATTTTCTTACAACTGCTTAACCATTAATATCTCTAATCTCTTAACTCATTTTATCCTCATCTAATTAATTAAATCTATCTCTTATCCTCTCTTATCATCTTATATCATGTACTGCTAACTTCCACATTACAGCCAATCTTATTCTCAAAATATATCTAGTTTTCAATCTTACAATGATCTTTTAAATACAGTTTAAATTTTCCCCATTCTTTATCCACCGCGTCATCTCTCTGGTCACGGATTTTCCCGGTCATTTCTGCAAGCTCCATGTAGTCCGTCATTTTCATCTGCCATTCATCGATTGTTGGCAATTCTTCTGTCTTCCAGTTCTTTGCTATCAAAATTCTGGCTGCTGTTGTGGCATACAAAAACCAATTTCTATCACTTTTTGCAATGTCTTGTCCTAGGATGCCCAGTAAAAAGGCCCCTGGTTTCTTCTTAAATGTGTTTTTCAACACTCTTTTCATTTCATTATATATCTTTTCCCAGAAGTCTTTCACTTTAGGGCACAGCCACCACATATGGAAGAAGGTTCCTTCTGATTGTTTACATTTCCAGCATTTGTTGCTTTGACCATGGTATATTTTAGCTAGTTTCACAACAGAAATTGTGCTCTGGCGGCGCAGCGGCAGCAGGAGGTCCCATTAGCTAAAGTGGTGCTTCAGGTTAAGAACAGTTTCAGGTTAAGAACGGACCTCCGGAACGAATTAACTACGTAACCAGAGGTACGACTGTATTGTCTTTGTAGGAGAGGTACACCATGGCAATGGTGAGTAGTAAATACTAACCGTAATCAGGTGGGAGCAGCAGGCTGAAAAAAAGCCTTACTGCGTCCTTCTCTTCTCTGGGGTTGAGGCGCATGACAGAGATAATTATGTGACTATAGGAAATGGAGAGAAGTAAAAGGGGGACAAGTAAAAAGGGACGCGGGTGGCGCTGTGGGTTAAATCGCTGAGCCTAGGGCTTGCTGATCGGAAGGTTGGCAGTTCGAATCCCCGTGTCGGGGTGAGCTCCCGTTGCTTGGTCCCAGCTCCTGCCCACCTAGCAGTTCGAAAGCACACAGTGCAAGTAGATAAATTGGGACCACTCCAGCGGGAAGGTAAATGGCGTTTCCGTACGCTCAGTGGCGGAGCTCCATGCTCCGGCACTGGGGGCAGGAAGCAGGTGGAGGCGGGGCTGGCACGCATCCCGGGGGTGGGGCACGCTGCCCGCAGGGGCGTGGCACGCGTTCTGGGGGCGGGGTGCCGCCTGTGGGGGCGTGGCGTGCAGCACAGGTGGGGGCAGCCGAGATGGAACCCCACAGGGATCGCGCTTCCTGGGCCGATGCGCTCCCATCACCACCCCTTCCTCCGCCCCTGCGTGCGCTGCTCTGGTTTCAGCAGAAGCGGCTTAGTCATGCTGGCCACATGACGCGGAAAAATTGTCTACGGAAGCGGACAAATACCAGCTCCCTCGGCCTGTAAAGCGAGATGAGCACTGCAACCCCAGAATTGTTTGCGACTGGACTTAATTGTCAGGGGTCCCTTTACCTTTGCCTAAAAGGGGGACAAAGGAGACAATCATAGCAATAAAAAATTCCTGAAGAAGTGTACATGCACACGAAAGCTCATACCAAGAACAAACTTAGTTGGTCTCTAAGGTGCTACTGGAAGGAATTTTTTATTTTTTATTTTGTTTTGACTATGGCAGACCAACGCGGCTACCTACCAGTAACTGAATCATAGCAATAGTAAATTTTAAAAATTCTGAAATTAAGTGTAGGAATTTGGACAAGCTGCTTGGACGACAGTCAAGTGGTCACAAAAGTATTGATAAGCTTTGGGCGTTCCACTAAAGTCCAGGTGGAATTGGGACCAACAACGCAGAGAACCAGGCACTTGCTCCCAACCGGATATTTACCCTCTGTGTCATTCAGACTGTGGAATGCAAAGGGCTGCGGATAGCTTCACAGTGGCTTAAACATTAGGAAGAACTTCCTGACAGTGAGAGCTGTTCGACAGTGGAATTTGCTGCCAAGGAGTGTGGTGGAGTCTCCTTCTTTGGAGGTCTTGAAGCGGAGGCTTGACAGCCATCTGTCAGGAATGCTTTGATGGTGTTTCCTGCTTGGCAGGGGGTTGGACTGGATGGCCCTTGGGGTCTCTTCCAACTCTAGGATTCTAGGATTCTCTCTCTCTCTCTCTCTCTCTCTCTCTCTCTCTCTCTATGTGTGCTGATTTTCTCTCTCTTTTACGGCCTCAGCCACTTCCCGAGCCCCATTGCCTGTTCTTTATTTTCTGAATCTTATTTTTCTATCTCCCGCCTTTAACCTCTCTTCTATTCTTTCATCATCATCACCGGGGGTTGGGGCTGGGGGAAAGATATTAATGCTTTGTATATTTCTCTATCAACCTTAATAGAATTTATTTTGGATAATAATAATAATAATAATAATAATAATAATAATAATAATTTATTTGTACCCCGCCCATCTGGCTGGGCTTCCCCAGCCACTCTGGGCGGCTGCCAACAAAGATTAAAAATACATTAAAATCCTTGCAGCGTGTGGGGAGCAGCCGTTGTACGTTTTACAGTAAGCAATACTCTGTATATTCTGGCGTATAAGACTACTTTTTAACCCAGGAAAATCTTCTCAAAAGTCGGGGGTCGTCTTATACGCCGGGTGGAGAATCTGCGGTCGAGTATATCTCAACCTGGAAAAGTCGGGGGTTGTCTTATACGCCCAGTCGTCTTATACGCCGGAAAATACGGTAGCTACATTGCAAATGTAACAATGAATAAACCAATGCTGAATGAATAAACTTCTCTGGCCCAGGCTCCGAGGCTCCGCCCCTTTTCCCAGCTCTGGCCCCTCCCACAAGGAAACAATGGCCTGGCCTTCCTCTTGCTGACATGGCCGTCGCCCGCGGCAACCAGGGAGGCGAGGCAGCGCACCAGGCCGCAGCCTGAAGCAGGGGGGCTGGCGAGACCCTCTCCCGCCTCTCCCCTCTTGCTCCCCTTCCTCTTCCCTCTCTGGGGACCAAGCCAGGATTTGTCCAGCAAAAAAAGAGAGAGGAAACAAGCCCGGAAAAGACCCCTGCGGTTGGTTTCCCTGAGGCGTTTCCTTCGCACGTCTGCGGCTTGGACCTCCCCCCCCCCATGGCCGCCCTTCTCGAGGGGGGCAGAGCAGCTCCCCTGCTGCAATATTGCCCAGAGCTGTCAACCTTCCTTCTTTTCTTTTCTTTTTGCATTGGGAAACGGACATAGCTGTCAACTTTTCCTTTTCCTTTTTTTTTTTTTTTTTGCAATGGGAAACGGCGCTGGAATAAGGGAATTTCCCGACAAAAAAGGGGGGGGAAGTTGGTAGCTATGCATCAAGCAGCTTGAGGATCTGCACCTAGGGTTGCCAGGTCTGCTTCCAAAAAATAGCGGACAAGCGGGACGGGGGGGGGGGGTTAGGTTTAAATTAAATTAAATTATATATTTTCTTACAAACATTTTAACACGTATCAAAATACCATTTCATCATAAACCTTTTGAATATAAAAAAATTCCACTATTTTGTGGGGGGAAAAATAGTGAACATAATGTGGAAAAAGTGGACTGTCCACTCAAATAGTGGACACCCTGGCAACCCTATCTGCACCAGAGATGGGTATATGCCGGGCCTTTTGTTGACAAAGGGCGCTTCCGACCTCTGCGCACGTGCAGAGTCCCTGCCCTTTCGAGGAAGGCGGGACGGCGCGCATGCTTCTCCTGCTTTGGAAAGGCACGTTGGGCGAAGCGCCACCTGCCATGTGCAGAGGGCCTTTTGCCTCGCGAGTAAATGCCCCTTGGAGGGGTGCCATGGGGCGGCACGTCTTGAATTTTGCCCCCAGCCTGCCTAGGGTGATGGTTGCCTTCTCACAAGCACCCTGGGATTGGCATGGGACATGTCAGGACGAAAGAGTTTTGCCCACCTGACAAAATACACTGTATTCTTCCGTGTATCAAACGCCCCCATGTATAAGATGCTCCTTGTTTTGGAAACTCCAAATTGAGAAAATGTGGGCGGGGGGGAGCAGGTTGTGTCCGTCTATAAAACGACCCGCAATTTCGAACAGAAATAAAAAAACCTAGTCTTATGCACGGAAATAGGGTTGCCAGGTCTGCTTCCAAAAAATTGAAGACAAGCGGGGGTTAAATTAAATTAAATTATATATTTTCTTACAAACATTTTAACACGTATTAAAATACCATTTCATCATAAAGCTTTTGAATAAAAAAAACCCCACTATATTGTGGAAAAAATTATTGAACGTAATGTGAAAAAGTGGACTGTCCACTCAAATAGTGGACACCTGGCAACCCTACACGGAAAAGCATGGTACACGCGGTCTCTGCACACGCACCTTGCAAAACGGCGGCGACATTGTGTTGTTTAACTGTTTCCACGGATAATTTAATTGCTTTATTCGTTTATTGTAAACTACTTTGGTGCTTGCTGTTTCCTTGCAATCAGATGCATGTAAGCTCTTGTGAATACATTGTAATGGGAAGAAAATGGAGGAAATCAGAGAACGCAGCCCCACAGAATCTCTGGAATGGAAGACAATGCCCCTTTGAGGGAAAAGTCTTGAGTAATTATTATTGCGTCGTTGTGCAGCTCGCATTTATTTAGGTGGTGACTGCGAAAGAGAAAATTCCCATTTTCGGGTCACCGCTCTTTAATATTCCATAAGGTGTGGTACGCTGAATAGACTTCCCCACCACACATAATTTAAGTGATCATATAGGTCTATAGAAGGGTAGGTCTTTATTAGTAGCTTGTATGTACTGTAAAATGGAGGTTGGTTCTTTTCAAAAGCACTTAGACAGTTAAAACAGCAGCAGTTTATCAAAGGAACCCTAAGAAATCCACTATAATAATAATAATAATAATAATAATAATAATAATGTAATGAGGCTAGGCCAAAATTTCTCATTCAACTCCTAAAATTTCAAATTTCCAACATCTATAGTTCTAGAGCACAATCCACTAAAATATATGAGAAAATTAATTTTCCGCTAATGCCCCTTTACTATGGAATTCCCTTTCTCCTGCCCTGTGGGAAACAGCAGCCATCAGTTTCCCCAGATGTTTCATCTTTCCCTGACCCATAATATTAATTGGTTTTTATATGCTTCATACTGCTATTTACTGTTTTAATGTTCTATTTTTGTGTTAATTATATTCTTTACTGTTTTATGCTGTGTGCCACTTGGAGATTTTTAAAATATTACATTGTAAAGCATAGTTGAAATAAATATCATTAACAGGAAGATTGTGATCCCTAAAAATATTTTGCTTTTGTTTTCTTCTTTTCAGGGCCGTTCTGTCCCTTTTCCACATCTCAGGACAAGGAGATATGTTGAATGATGAAGGCAGAACCCATTTCTGAAATTGGGACCAGCTGTTAGTGGAGAGCACTTTGCCTTTCCACCAGCCTTCCCACCCCATTGATTCAACCCACCCCTTTTCCAGAATTCTTTTACCTGTGGACTGGAGTAATTCAGCTGAGTTGGTGTGCCGAGGAAGGACTTATGCCTTTGACGTTTGGAGTCCAAAAAGTTGCTCAAGGACACTTGCCACAAGAACATGCCTCATCATCCAAGTGTAGACATAAGTAGTGGCGACTCCTGAGGAGGAAACAGCTACCGGTAGGTGACAAACCTTCATTGAGTTATGAATGTTAGGGAGACTTTCCTATGTGGCGCTGTGGTCTAAACCACCAAGCCTCTTGGGCTTGTCGACCAGATGGTCGGCGGTTCGAATCCCCGCGACGGGGTGAGCTCCCGTTACTCGGTCCCAGCTCCTGCCCACCTAGCAGTTTGAAAGCACGTCAAAGTGCAAGTAGATAAATAGGTACTGCTCCGGCGGGAAGGTAAATAGTCTTTCCGTCCGCTGCTCTGGTTCGCCAGAAGCAGCTTAGTCATGCTGGTCACATGACTCGGAAAAACTGTCTGCGGACAAATGCTGGCTTCCTTGGCCTGAAAGCGAGATGAGCGCCGCAACCCCAGAGTCACCTTTGACTGGACTTAACCGTCCAGGGGTCCTTTACCTTTATAGAATCATAGAATCCTAGAGTTGGAAGAGACCCCAAGGGCCATCCAGTCCAACCCCCTGCCAAGCAGGAAACACCACCAAAGCATTCCTGACAGATAGCTGTCAAGCCTCTGCTTAAAGACCTCCAAAGAAGGAGACTCCGCCACACTCCTTGGCAGCAAATTTACCTTTTTTACCTTCAGCCAAAATGAACATCTGCACATTGAGATGGTGGCAGGCGTAGATCCAGTTTGGAGAACCTGTGACTAGATGTTGCTGCACTCCAACTCCCATCAGCTCCAGCCTACATGGCCAATGGTCAGGGATGATAGGAGTTGTAGTCCAACATTGTTGAGAGCCAGGGATGATTATGATGATGATGATGATGATGATAATAATAATAATAATAATACCACCTTTATTGTCAATGTACAACCTGTATACAATGAAATTAACCGAGCCTCCCTCAATCTCATTGCACTCTGTGTGCTTGTCACACAGCACACCAACCCCAAAAGTCAGTTGCACTACATTATTTTCCATTCAGCAGCCTAACAGCCCATGGGTAGAAACTGTTTTTCAGCCTTTTGGTACGACTGATTCTACTTCTGTATCTCCTGCCCAAGGGTAGAAGATTAAAGAGGTGCTGGCCAGGGTGTGAATTGTCCATCCCCCATCTCTGGTGCAGATCCCCAAATGGCTAGTGTCCTGCCTCACTCAGTTTGGGCAAGATGGTAATATTGTAGTGGAGGAGCTTCTATGACCTTGTGAGCTGGGGGGGGGGGGAAATGAAAGCCCATCATGTGCTTAAACGCCTGGTGTATAATGCTCTAGGTCTAGGAGATGTATGTTGCATGTGTGCTGGGCCACAATGTATGGGTGGCCAGTAAAATGTAATTCCCCCCCCCTTTTTGCTGAATGATACTGATAAGATGGTGACCTATAAAGCAGAGTTATTCTGAACAGATGAAGTGCAAGTTTAATGAGAATAACGAGGCATTAGACTGGATTAGGAGATGGTCAGCTTCTCCTGCTGTGCAGTAAACAAAAATCACTTAAGTTGAGTTAAGTGAGATGTACACCCAAGTAAGCATGTATAGGATTGCAGTCTGAAGGACTTTCTTCTATATAGGCATACACAAACACATACAATGTTTTCATATTTATAAGTTAACTTTCTTATTCAATTCATTTGTGAATCATTTACGATGAAACATCCTGAAGTGCTTAATAGGAAAAGACATATTCCCATCCTGGGATCTGAAAACTCCAGTTAAAAGGCCTGTTGAACAATAACCTTAACTAATTCTAATTTACTCCATATAATATGTATCTACCATTGTCATTTGCCCATTCTTCATTTTTCAGCCGCGAGAAAACTCTTAATTCTAAATTAAGGGCAATACCCAACCCAATGTTATACACACCTCTTTACACTGGCATTTGATACCTGAGATGTATATTTTCAGGACCCATTGTTAGTTTTTAAATGGTTTTTAACATTGCATTTTAAATTGTTGTGACCTCCTCTGGTACCTCACGGTGAAGGTCTACTGGTAAATGAGTAAATAAATAATCAGAGTAGACAAGTGAAATTTAATGTTGACAAAAGTGCACTGAATTCAGTGGGTTTCAGTTCAGAGTATGACTTAGCTGGCTATCATCCTAAATCAGGAGTGGAAAACAATTGACCATCCAGATGTTGCTGGACTCCAACTCCCATCAGCCCCAGCCAGCATGTCTAATGGTCAGAGACGATGTGAGTTTTAGTCCAACAACATCTGCAAGGCCAAATGCTCCCTCCCCAGCCCTGAATCTTTGCTTTATATAACTAGCATGGTTCTTTGTCATACTCTCTTAAATGTACAAATTCTGTAAGTCTGGATATCATAGCAACATACCATTTTGGTTAAATCACTCATTTTCAGAGAGCGTTATCAGTATTTTTGCTGCTATTATTAATTTGCCAATTCAAATAGAATGTTCTATTTGTATTTCAGTTTTCAGATGACCTAAGCTATGTATAATGAGTTTAGTGTTATGGAGCAGCAAACCATATTTGCTATATTTTTTACAATTTCTTTTCAATAACTTCTGACACCTACTTATGTTCCACCATACCTCCAACACCTACTGCTTACATTAGGATAAATATTTGCTAACTGCTGTGGAGTTAAACGATTTTTATCATCCTTCAAATCCCATTGATTTCAGTGGGAGTGTTAAGCACCTGCTTAAATCTCCCTCAGTGAGACCTGGCAACAGTTAATTTTAGATGGATTGTACTCATTATATCTTGGTCCCATATGCTATGGACTATATTATTAAATATATTATATTGATCTACTGTATATAAAAATGGAGCAACACGGATCATGGACACAACTCAGCAAGCATTGTTGTTGTTGTTGTTCAGTCGTTCAGTCGTGTCCGACTCTTCGTGACCCCATGGACCAGAGCACGCCAGGCACGCCTATCCTTCACTGCCTCCCGCAGTTTGGCCAAACTCATGTTAGTAGCTTCGAGAATACTGTCCAACCATCTCATCCTTTGTCGTCCCCTTCTCCTTGTGCCCTCCATCTTTCCCAACATCAGGGTCTTTTCCAGGGGAGTCTTCTCTTCTCATGAGGTGGCCAAAGTACTGGAGCCTCAACTTCAGGATCTGTCCTTCTAGTGAGCACTCAGGGCCGATTTCCTTGAGAATGGATAGGTTTGATCTTCTTGCAGTCCATGGGACTCTCAAGAGTCTCCTCCAGCACCATAATTCAAAAGCATCAATTCTTCGGCGATCAGCCTTCTTGATGGTCCAGCTCTCACTTGATGGTCCAGCTCTCACTTGTACTGCTTAAGCAAGCATTAGGCATGCTTAAGCAGTACAAAGTACTAGAATGAGACTTAGCTACTGCTAATTTCTGTTGGGATGTGATATATCGGCTTGCCATTTTAAGGCATGGTCCAGCAGAGGGACCCAAGAACTGTCAATGACTGAGCTCAGAACAAGTTTGTAATAGAAAGTGCTAGTGAAAGGCTGTTTGTTTCACATTTTAGTTAGCCCTGGGCAAGGAGGGACTCACTGAGTTAAAGGCCAGATGGTTAAATGCACCATTCTGTTGGACATGCAGGTATTTACAAATGCAAATAGCATCAGCAGGAAAAGGGGGCTGATTATGACTGGGATAAGGGTGAGGTGGAGGGGGAATTTAACATTTTCCTCCTTGCTATTTGCATTGGGAGAAACATCCCCATTGGTACCAATAGGGTACCCCCTGCCAACCCCCCTCCCCACCAATACCAGCTTCCATACCCTCCAACATTTATCCAATGAAAATAGGGACCCCCTAAGGAAAAGCGAGGGGACACGGGTGGCGCTGTGGTCTAAACCACTGAGCCTAGGGCTTGCCGATCGGAAGGTTGGTGGTTCATATCCTCACGATCGGGTGAGCTCCCGTTACTCGGTCCCAGTTCCTGTCAACCTAGCAGTTCGAAAGCACATCAGAGTGCAAGTAGATAAATAGGTACCGCTCCAGCGGGAAGGTAAATGGCGTTTCTGTGCACTGCTCTGGTTTCGGTGTTCTGTTGCGCCAGAAGCGGCTTAGTCATGCTGGCCACATGACTCGGAAAAACTGTCTGCGGACAAATGTCAGCTCCCTTGGCAGTAAAAGTGAGATGAGCGCCACAACCCCAGAGTCGTTTGCGACTGGACTTAACTGTCAGGGGTCCTTTACCTTTACCTTTAAGGAAAAGCGGGATATTTTGGGATCAAATCAGAAACCGGGACAGTTTCTGTAAATCCGTGACTGTCCCGAGAAAATAGGGACACTTGGAGGGTCTGGAATCCCCATGAGCCTAGAGGCTTGGAATTCATGCTGCAGGAAGTTTAGGATCAGAGTTGTAAGAGACCAGCATGCTCTTCTGAGATCTGGGACAGCCTCAAGGAGTATGGGCTACCTTTACACTCTGATTAAATTACAAGGGAACTGTCTTGGAAACACGGGGTGTGTTGGTCTCAGAGTTCCTGGGTTTTAGAAAGTTTGGCTGTGTCTGCTAGGGCAAAGAGAGCCCTGCTTCCCCCAGCAATTTGTGTAGGGTGGACTGAGGAGTGCTGAATGCACTGGAAAAAACTTGTGAAATGCCATGTCTCCCCGGACTACCTCCCCAAATATTATCCATCTCTTTTGTTTAGTGTTTTCATCAGAACAATGTGAATAGTACCAGAAGGCTGGTTTTAAAGCATTTAATTGCAGAATATAATTTTGAGATAATTTGCATATATATAAGGAAATAATAAAAGAGGAGATAATCCCCTTTTCATTATTTCTCAGATTTAAGACCTCCAATAAGAACAGAATCCAATCACATTTTTGACAATCAAACGAGCATTGTTACAAATGCAAAGATATAATCTACATCTATATCATGGGCAAATTGGAGAATAAGATTCTATCATGTCGCATTCCACTATCAATTAGAAATTGGCTAGCAGCAATAATTTTACTTGAGTTTTTAACAAAATAGTGCAGAATGTTTGCTTTAGAGTGTTTAAAATAGAATACTGTATATAAGCAGAACCTGCAACATGGACCACCTGATGAAATGACAAAAAGTGAGATTAAAGAAAGATCACACCTCTCCTAAAACAATGGCTGAATACTAGGGATGTAAGAAGGAAGTGATTCCCTTCTGACATATATTTGTCACAATCAGCACTGTTTTCTTTCTGCTGCAGTTCCATTTTTGTCAAATGTTATGGGCAAGATTCACATTTCATGTCCTGTCAGCAGAAGCCCCGTGCAAGGATTTCCAATTGCAGAATGGGTCTCCCCGCCCTCCACTGTATTAGGAGAGCTTTCAGCTTGGGTGAATTAGATTGGAATAGTCACTTACAGTTTCTGGAGTTCAAAGGCTTTAATCATGCAGGAGCAGAGTTATCTTGGTAGGAAATATTTACAGGATGAGTAGAGATGAAAGAGAGGGATAGCAGACATATTGTCTCAACATGTTGGGAAATAACAATAAACAAAAATCTCAGCTTTTAGTGGCAGAGTTAACTTAGACAGAGGCTACAAACAAAGGCTGGCCAGATTGCTAGACAAACAGTGCCTATATGCAGTTTAAAGTAACACATGCATTAACCAGAAGCTCAAGAGAAGGAAATGTATTTGCTTTTCTCCAACACCCTGCACCTCCCAAAATGGCTTCAGTGGAATTGGGAGAATCCCCAGAAGTGCATGCAGTGGGAGGAGAGTGGGGATCATGTCATCTGGCTAGCTGCCGTGCTTACACAGACAGAACATTTGTAATAGCACAACATTAAATTCTATACTTGTTATTCGTCTCACTGTCTGCTATTTAGTGTAAGCTGTGTCATTTACAATAATCATTGTAAAGACAATGCAAAAACAATGGGGGAAACCCTCATTTAAAAAAAATTGTTGTGGACTTAACCTCCCCCCAATATGAATGAATACCATTTGCATTAGAGCGACTGATTTCCATTCTTGACCACAGATAAACACATGAGCTGCAGCAGTTTCCTCTTCCTTTTCATTGGAATTCTCCATCAACTTTAACAACTGCGAACATCTTTATGTTGTTATAAGCCACTGTGATGGGACATGGGTGGCGCTGTGGGTTAAACCACAGAGCCTAGGGCTTGCTGATCAGAAGGTCGGCGGTTCGAATCCCCGTGACGGGGTGAGCTCCCGTTGCTCGGTCCCAGCTCATGCCCACCTAGCAGTTCGAAAGCACGTCAAAGTGCAAGTAGATAAATAGGTACAGGTCCGGCGGGAAGGTAAACGGCGTTTCCGTGCGCTGCTCTCTTTCGCCAGAAGTGGCTTAGTCATGGTGGCCACATGGCCCGGAAGCTGTACGCCGACTCCCTCAGCCAGTAACGCGAGATGAGCGCCGCAACCCCAGAGTCGGACATGCCTGGAACTAATGGTCAGGGTCAAGCCACTGTGATACATTTCTATGATACAGCAGTATATAAATATCTTTACAAATAAATGAATATAAATAAAAAACTTGATTTTTCAAGAGACCTCCACAGGCTACCCAGACCCTAGTTTGACAGAATGGAGAAGCTACACATTTTGGCCTGCATTGATTCTGTTTGCAGCAACTTGGTGGATTCCTAGTTCTTATACAACAGATACTAAAGACTAAACACATATTAGTCAATGTTTGGCGAAGACCCTCTTCAGTGTTATACTGTTCATATGGACTGTACAATGGTGGCACCAGAAAGAAATTTCTTGGGGGCCACAGAAGGGGCAGAGCATATTTCTAGGTAGGTGAGTTGTATCACATATGTTAGGATCTCTGAAAGAAAAATAGCAGTATATGTTCATGAGACGGGTTCAGCAATGGAGGGTAAGTGGGAGGAAGCAGCTTCTGGTTTGGGGAAGGCTGTTGCCCACCCCTCTGACCCCTCTGGAGCCACCCACGAGTATCTACATGAATAAATGCTTTCCATAGTGCCCATCTGACCACAATCAGCTTAAAATCAGCTTGTACTTCCAAGTCACTGCACTTTTTGGATTGGACACTTCAGCAACAACCTGCTACTGTGCACACAATCACTCCGTCCCTGGATTTTAATTATGGCACCAACACTGTTGGATAAATCCACAGCACTTGGAGACAACCAGTTTGCACAGTTGTTTCCTGCCAGGATGCCCAATTGAGGCAACTGAAACAAACATGTTTTGAAATAAATGTTCCAATTACAAAATGTTTACAGCTGTGGTTGTTTCCTTAATGTAGTAGGAGGACAGCAGGCTCTCTGGTGCCAAATTGTTCAATTAAAAATAGTTGAGAGTTGTTAATGGTCTCTCTCAAGTTTGCTGATAGTCTCAGATCTGGTGATGTAGTAAATAATGAGGACAGAGGCTGAATGCAATGCTTACAGAGGCCTAGGCACTCCTGCTCCAAAACATTTAAATGCTGCTATTGTAAAAGTAAAATACATATGGAACCTTCAGATTCAGTATGCCACTTACCATTTATTCAGAAAATGTATATACCGCTTAACAAAAAATCTGCAGCTGATTTACAGAAAAAGAATCAAAGAACAATAAGATATGAACAAAGTTCAGGATACAATTAATACATTTCGAATGCAACATTTAAAACAGCCACTGAACAAGGTAGCGCTCTCAAACATCTCCAATAGGCCTGAGTGAACAACCAAGCTTTTAGGAGACATTTGACGCATCCCACAGATGGAGCTTCCCAAATCTCTCTCTCTCTCTTTTTTAAATTTAATAATCTTTATTTGATTTCAAATCTTTACAAACAAACACACAAACAAACAAACAAACAAACACACATACCAACATACAACCATACAATAAAAGCAATGGAATTATTAAATCTCTTGTGGGACAGTAATGCAGAGGGTTGATGCTATAAACTAAAAATAACAAAGAGGTTTCCAGAAAGCAATCTGCTGCCCTAGTAAAGTCTCTTCTGGTGAATGTGAAGGCTGTTGTTGTTAATTTCTATTGATCTAGTTTATAGTAGAGGAGGTAGTCTGCTTGGTATCCTGGGTTCAAGTTGTTTGGGACTTCACGCGCTAATAACAAAACCTCAAATTTGACTCGGTTGCAAATAGCCAGCCAGTGCATATCCTTGTGCCGCGAGGTGTTGCCTGGTGTGCCGTGGGAAAAATGGAAAAATTCAAGAGAATTACTTTATATATAGTCAATATAGGCACAGAGTTAATTTTTTTAACATTTTCTAATGGTGGTGTGCCTCGTGATTTTTTTCATGAAACAAGTGTGCCTTTGCTCAAAAAAGGTTGAAAAACACTGCACTAGTGTAATATGTGAACTCAGTACTCTAGTCACAGTATTCTGCAGCAGCTGCATCTTCCAGACCAAGCACAAGGGCAGCCCCATATAGAGCACATGACAGCAATCTAAACACCAGTTGCTCGAGAGCATTGATGGGATGGTGTTATGGCTTCAAGCCCTGATTACCATATTGGCCTGAATATAAGCCTCATTCCCCCCCCCCCATTCCAACCGTGAAAAGTTAAAGTGCGGCTTAAATTTGCGACGTTACAAAAAGTGGCTTTTACAATATCACTGCTGACACAGACATACAGTAAAACGGAACGGGTGTGAGTGCCTGTGGAATTTTAAGGGAGCGGCTTATATTCAGGTATTGTCTTTTTCTCCCCCCCCCCCAAATTTTAAAGGTGCGGCTTATATTCGGGCCAATACGGTACGTGTTTCTGAGCCATCAGCTTGGCCATTGTAAGAAACAGGATGTTGGACAGGATAGCTCAGCCGCTACAGCATGACTCTTAATCTCTCTGTTGTGGGTTCGAGCCCCAAGTTGGTTAAAAACTTCCTGAATTGCAGGGGGCTGCACTAGATGACTCCCGTGGTCCCTTACAACTCTACAATTCTATGATTCTATGTGTAGGTAGGTGAACCCTCAGTTGTATTCAGCAGGGCTCTTTGTATGACACAGAGACATCTCTAAAAGTATATTTCCATAATGTAAAAGGTAAAGGTAAAGGACCCCTGGATGGTTAAGTCAAGTCAAAGGCGACTATGGGGTTGCGGTGCTCATCTCGCTTTCTGGGTCATGTGGCCAGCAGGACTAAACCGCTTCTGGTGCAACAGAACACTGTGACGGAAACCAGAGTGCACAGAAACACTGTTTACTTTCCCACTACAGCGGTACCTATTTATCTACTTGCACTAGTATGCTTTCGAACTGCTAGGTTGGCAGAAGCTGGGACAGAGCTCACCCCACAGCACGGATTCAAGCTGCCAACCTTGCAATCGGCAAGCACGGGAGGCTCTTTCCCATACATCAACCCCAACACAATTAAACTAAAAATATTAAAATTGAATAAGTCAGCTAGCGTAGCGCTATAATCCATTTCAATTTGTAGTACAGTGCAACATTAAGGGCTCGTTACAGCAGCTAACGTCCCATTAACAGAACATTGTTCGATGCAAATGTTTGTGTGGGCAGAGCATTGAAAAGCAAGGACAGCAAGCAATACATGGCTGGCTTTTTTGATATTAATGAAAATGAGCATCTGCAAGCTGCCTTGGAGGACCTTGACAGTCAGAAATGCTTTAAGTAACTTAGCCCACATTTGAGGAAGGACTCTAAAGGTTACAGTTGAAAAGGCCTCAATGCTCATCCTCATCGACGCCACCTTCTTTGGAGTCACCTTTTGGAGCAGAAAAGGAGAAGCTCTTCTCTAAAGTCGGCAGGGCTGAAAGCAGGCTCTGAGGGATTAAATCCAAGAGCGTGCGGAATTTCTCTCAGAAATGTTGCTTGCTTTTTTAAAAAAACTCTGTATCCCAGCTAGAAATATTTTTAAAATAAAATAAAAAATTCTTTCCAGTAGCACCTTAGAGACCAACTGAGTTTGTTCTTGGTACGAGCTTTCGTGTGCATGCACGCTTCTTCAGATACACCGAAACAGAAGTCACCAGATCCTTAAAAATAGTGAGGGAGTGGGGAGGGGTATTACTCAGAAGGGTGGTGGGAATGGGGGATCAGCTGATAGGTGTGGAAAGGCAAGGGGTGAGATGGCTAAAGCCTGACTCAGCTCTGTTTCATTGTTTGTTTTTCCATGAAGGATAGATCTACCATTAAGCCCTGACAGATATATTGAACCTTCCTGTATGCCTGAAAAAATAATGGTTATTAAAGAGCAAATGATGGGGAAGGGATGTTGGCTTCATGCTCTGCACATGGGCTTCCCATTGGGGCATCATCCAGTTGGCTACTGTAGAAAAGAGGATGCTGATTCAGGAGGGCTCTTGGGTTGTTAGATGCCTTGGCCCAAGCACACAGTGAAAGGCTAGGATACAATCAATGGGTGAAACTGCAATAAAACATCTGAAGAAGTGTGCATGCACACGAAAGCTCATACCGAGAACAAACTCAGTTGGTCTCTAAGGTGCTACTGGAAAGAATTTTTGATTTTGTTTTGACTATGGCAGACCAATACGGCTACCCACCTGTAACTGCAATAAAACAGTTTTGTTTTGTGTGGTTTTTTTTGGGGGGGGGAACAGTTTGCTAAAGTGTTAGGTAAATTAGCATTTAAGCAATGTATTCATTATTGCCGTGGAGTTAGAACTTGCGTGTTCGCATAGGAAAAGTAAAGTGCTCTGTATTTGTCAGTCTTTCCAAAGTTGGGTGAAATTTATGGTGTGATCATCTAATTTCAGCTGAGCTTTTATCATTAGTTCTCAGATGATTTCCAACCACTATTATAAATCAGATGGAGATTAATGAAGAGAGGAGTAATAAGAGAGCAATTTAATATGGTTGCATGAATTATACATGTATAACTTTAAACCCAGAGTTCATAAAAATTACATCAGACACCTTAATGGTTGAATTATATCTCAATTCCCAGCTTGCAACTAAAATGACTTGTGAGAGGTGCAGGTGGAAGATGGTACATGACAGAACAGAAATGTCATGCCCCTTTCTGCACTGAAAAACAGCTCTGATATGTGCAGAATGGCTTCTAGGCCACAGGGTGGGACTTCACTGCTACTTCTTCTCAGATATATTATTCTTTATAGTTTTCCCTGTAGAATGACCTGCTTTATATTGGTCTCCAGACATTTCACCCCATATTGCCATGTACTCTGGGTGCATGATAAATGGCTCTACAGAGCAGCCAACTCTCTAAAGATGCATGGTTTTAATGGAAATGTTAAGCTGTAATGGGAGGAACAGGTGATTGAGAGAATAATCACGATCTTGCCAGTCTGTAATAAGTAGCCATAATGAAGAATCACTTCTGGTGCTGTCAAGAGACCTTCTTTTCTTCTTCTCCTTTACCTAATTTATAATGCAAAACTTTCTGTTGAAAGTTCTTGTGCGTGCATAGGCAAACTCCTAGGGGCTGAGGGACTTTCACACAGACCCCGTGTTTTTGGGGGGGTGAGTGGGCCCCCTCAATGTTCAGAGGGTGTTCAGCTCTGCCCCCTGGCTCCTCGCAACGGCACACCTGTGACGTCAAGTTGTCGCATTTTGGCCCCCTCAATCATCTTGTGATGTTGGCGCCTCTATGTGCAAGGATAATGTTGTTTGCCCCAATAATATGGAAGTTATTGTGCCCCTTATCTCAGCTTCAGGAAATAATTGCTCTGTTTCAATCAATGCAGCCTGAGGGTGTAGGTAAAGTGCTTGCGTTCTCAGTCCTTGCCCATTTTGTCTACTTACATCTTGCAGGAAGGCATTGACTGTGTGTGTCCGGGAGATTATTAATGCCACTTTATGGAAGGGTGTGTTCCCAAGCGCCTTGAAAGAGGCAGTTGTGCAACTGTTCCTCAAGAAATTTTTTCTGGATCCAGTAGATTGCTCAGCCCAAAATATCCCCTCTTTGGACAAGGTGGTCTAGATGGTGGTAGCAGTTCACGTCCAAACACTCTTGAATAAAGCAGAATATCTGAGCCCATTTGCTGTAGGTTCCCTCCCTGGCATCTCTCGACTGAAGAGTTGTAAATGTGACTCCTGGTCTTTAGGTGGCAGCATTCGCGAAAATAAAAACCGAGGAGCGCACTCTCTGAGCCTGCAGTTCTTTCTCCCGCAACATTTTTTGTTTTGTTTTGTTTTTTCTCCTGGCAGAAGCACTGCTCTTCATTTCAACTCATTGTTTCCCGTTTTGATTTAGGAGGCTTCCCTTTTGTTTTTGGCGCAGTTTGTAAAGCTCACCCTCTGGTGAATTCATTATCACTTTTGTGACCTTTCCCAAAATGCTTTATCCTATATATCTCTGTCCTTCCTGGCCCATCAAATAAGGTTGCACAATCTCTCCCTAAGCAGAGTGCAGGAAGCAGCACAGAGAAATAATGAGAAAATATAGTGGATGGTCATTGAAATCTTACTTAGGCTGATGGGAAGCACTGCACCTGCAGGATTCCCAGGTGGAATGATGTGCCTGCCAGCCACATTTTAATCATTTAGTTTGGTTGGAGAACATTAATGTGAATTTTCCCCAGTCAAGTGCAAATTCTAGTGATGAACCACAGCAGATACAACCACAGCGTTGCATTCAATGTCTTTTAGTGTTTCTATTGTACTCGGCTCGTAGCCTGTGGGCGAGATTGCTTGGGAGGATTGATTTGCTATTATAACTTTGTTTTTATAGCCTCTTAAAGCATTGTTCTGCTCTGCTATTCAGTATGAGGTTTTGCAGCAAATGGCACAGACAAGTCCCACAAAACCTAACTTGTCCTAGTACATGTAACTTAGTGCCTCAGCAGCGGTTGAGACAGGCGAGCAGCTGCTTTCCTGGAAGGAAGGATTTGTTCTCTTTTTCAAACAGGACCTCCCCTTTTCTCACTTGGAACTGGGTGGAATTACAGTACCTGTTAGGATCAGCTGAGACACAAACTGGGGGCCTCCTGGTCTGTGTGTGGATGCCACTTGTCAACAGTTTATCAAATTTGCTACCCCAGTTGCCAGGAAGCATGGGAAAGTCTTGTTGCCTCTCTGTCCTGCTATGGGTTTGCCAAGGGCATCTGCCTGGCTACCGTGAGAAACAGAATACTGGACTGATCCTGCATGGCTTTGCTTAGGTTCTGTGGTGACCATTCACGGCAAGCTGCTAAATGTAGGCTGGACGATGTAGCTGTTAGGTGGATTTGTAGCTGGTTGTCTGACCAAACCCCCAAAGTGCTCATGAATGGTTCTTCCTCATCCTAGAAAAAAGTGACAAGCAGGGTGGTTAGAGGTTGTTTCTTGTGCCCGTTGTTGTTCAACGTCTTTATAAATGACTTGGATGAAGGAATTGAGTGGATGCTCATCAAATCTGTGGATGGTTAAAAAAAAAGGTACAAAGTTAAAGGACCCCTAGACGGTTAAGTCCAGTCAAAGGCGACTCTGGGGTTGCGGTGCTCATCTCACTTCAGGCCGAAGGAGCCGGTGTTTGTTCACAGACAGCTTTCTGAATCTTGTGGCCAGCATGACTAAACCGCTATTGGTGCACAGAGGACTGTGGCGAGTGCCAGGGCGCACGGAAAGAAGACAGAATTGGGATCCAAGATGACCTGAACAAATTGGAGAATTGGGCCCAAACTAACAAAATGAATTTCAATAGGGACAGAAACATCACAGCCAGACACTGGAGAGACCTGTGAGGAGTAAGCATGGGTCAATGGTATCAAATAGTATAGGAAACAGCCTTATTAGGAAAAAAATAACCAATAAAATGATTCTGACACGGAGACAAATAGAAGAAGACGCCTTCACCCTGGTATGGCTCCCCTATATCACATACACAGCCCAACAAGACAATGACAAGAATCCGCCAACAGCATATGAATCAATATGGCTAACCTGATACAAAAACACCCACCCACCCCACTCACACATGGAAACAAAGTTCACCACAACCAATCACAAACAAACAACCACACCCTAGGCCAACCCCAACCTCTCTCACCACCAAAGGAACACAAGCGAATAGAAGAGAGAACCAGCACAAGCGACGCTGACACAAAACGCCACACATACATTCATAGCTGTCAACTTTTCCCTTTTCTTGCGAGGAATCCTATTCGGACCCCCCTCCACATCTTTCCCCCTTTCCTTCCTAATGTAACACTAATGTCTCAAGAAATGAAACTGATCTGTAGAAAATGTAACTTGAAAAAAGAGACATTGCGCATGCTTTCGCAAACCAAGAAATCTTTAATAAAAAATACGTTAAAAGCTGGGGGGGGGGGGATAGGGACAAATGTAAGGTTCTGCATTTAGGCAGGAATAACCAGATGCAAAAATATAAGCTGGGTTGGGCACCTGGTATCAGTACATGTGAAAAGGATCAAGGGGGTCTTAGTAGACCACAGGCGTAACATGAATCAACAGTGTGATGCAGCAGCAAAAAAGCTACTGCTATTCTAGACTGCATCAATAGAAGTATTGTGTCCCAATCAAGGGAAGTAATAGTACCACACTATTCTGCCTTGGTCAGACCACAGCTGGAATACTGTGTCCAGTTCCGGGTGCTACAATTTAAGAAGAATATTGACAAGCTGGAACATGTGCAGAGGAGGGGGAACCAAGACAATCAATGAGGAAACGACAATCTGGAAGAGTTTGGATTTGATATCCCGCTTTATCACTACCCGAAGGAGTCTCAAAGGGGCTCACATTCTCCTTTCTCTTCCTCCCCCACAACAAACACTCTGTGAGGTGAGTGGGGCTGAGAGACTTCAGAGAAGTGTGACTAGCCCAAGGTCACCCAGCAGTTGCATGTGGAGGAGCGGAGACGCGAACCCGGTTCCCCAGATTACGAGACCACCGCTCTTAACCACTATACCACTGCTGTGTGGTACACCACTGCTGTGAACACCGCCACAAGCCTTATGAGGGACACTTGGAGCTGGGTATGTTTAGCCTGGAAAAGAGACTGAGAGGAGATATGATAGCCATCTTCAAATACCCTAAGGGCTGTTACATGGAAGATTCTACCTTTGCTCTCTTTCTAGAATGGCACAGACCATTTTAGGCAAAATTGCCTGCTTTCAGAGATGTAGCTGTATGAGGCTTTCCGTCTGATAAATAAAACTCCCAGGTACCGGTAATGTTTAGAAATGTCTTATATTCACAATGAGATCCAAATTATTCAACTCTCCAAAGTTTAGGAGCAAACTCCAGTTCCTGCTAGGATATAAAAAGCTGTTGCTGTTGTTTTTTTGCTCGTTTGCTATTTCTCCCCTGATTAGGCATTTCTAATCTTGAGAAGCTCAGAATGCCTCCTCCAGAGGCTGTGAATCAAGTGCAGAACGGCGTGTTCCAGCAGAAAGCAACAGGGCAGCCATCCACTCCTCTCCCCTGCAGACTCCTTAAGAAGGGAAGGGGAAGAATCTGCTGCTAGTAGGTGTGTTAATGCTCAGAAACAAGAAGCGAGGGAGTCAGCAGGAGTCCAGTGAAGCACTGCTAAGGAAGAAGAATTGAAAGTGTCTTGAGTGCTTTTGACCTGTAAAAGGAAGGCGAGGTGATGGGCTTGACTTTTGCAGGAACTTAAACCGTGGCTTGTTTAGATCCACTTCATTGAACCTCGGAGTTGTGCAATTCAAGATTGTCATTTTGTCTCTTTTCCAGAATCTAACCTAAGGCTATACTATATGACAAAGGTCCGTATAGTTAAAGCTATGGTTTTCCCGTTAGTAATGTACGGAAGTGAGAGCTGCACCATAAAGAAGGCTGATCGCCGAAGAATTGATGCTTTTGAATTATGGTGCTGGAGGAGACTCTTGAGAGTCCCATGGACTGCAAGAAGATCAAACCTATCCATCCTTAAAGAAATCAGCCCTGAGTGCTCACTAGAAGGACAGATCCTGAAGTTGAGGCTCCAGTACTTTGGCCACCTCATGAGAAGAGAAGACTCCCTAGAAAAGACCCTGATGTTGGGAAAGATGGAGGGCAGAAGGAGAAGGGGATGACAGAGGATGAGATGGTTGGACAGTGTTCTTGAAGCTACTAACATGAGTTTGGCCAAACTGCGGGAGGCAGTGAAGGATAGGCGTGCCTGGCGTGCTCTGGTCCATGGGATCACGAAGAGTCGGACACGACTGAACGACTGAACAACAACAAACCTAAGGCTTCCAGTCTGTTGCTCTCATAATAACCGTGGCTTCAGGGGCTAAAATCATTGCAGGATCTCTCAGGTAAACAGGTGCTAACAGCTGAGAATACTCGAGTGGAGGAAAGAGAGATTTGTATTGAGGGCCAAAGCTGGGCCAAGACTAGCGATGGAAAGGTCTGTCAATTTTGGTTGTCTCTCTAGTTTTTCCAATTTTCCAATCTTAAGTTCAGTTCTCCATACAGTGGTACCTCGGGTTAAGTACTTAATTCGTTCTGGAGGTCCGTTCTTAACCTGAAACTGTTCTTAACTTGAAGCACCACTTTAGCTAATGGGGCCTCCCACTGCCACCGCTGCGCCACCAGACCACAATTTCTGTTCTTATCCTGAAGCAAAGTTCTTAACCTGAAGCGTTATTTCTGGGTTAGCGGAGTTTGTAACCTGAAGCGTCTGTAACCTGAAGCGTACTTAACCCGAGGTACCACTGTATTTATGCAGGTGACATATGCATGCAGTTGTAAACAGCACTTTGGTATAACAGTAAAAGTGGCTGGCTGCTATTGAAGGTTCAATGACCAGAGTCCACATTCATGACAGCTAATCAAGTCATGCCCTTCCTTTGAAAGGGCCTTAACTGTAAGTAAGCATTTGCTAGCACCACCTTCAAAGCCCTCCTTTTAAGCTGTGAGTCCCTGCTGTTGCGTGTCAGCTTGATGCCTGTCCTTCACTCTCCATCTTGGGCCATGTTGAGTTGGTATCTAACCTCTTCCACTGCTGTTGCTCTTTTAAGATTCTATCCCAATCCATGTTAGATGCTCCCAGCTCTTGCCTTGACTAGGGATGCCAGCAGGGGCTGCAGTTCATTTCCGTTCTCATTTAAAGTCACATCTATCAAATACTGTACGCACTTTCAGGAACAGTATGAGAACTGAAGCACAGCTGTCCCTCAATATTTGCATATATCTGAATTTTGCAATGCAGTTCTCCAACCAAACACGGTGTATGAAACCACATATATTAGGGGGCAGTGTGCATAAAATGGAGATAGTGGAAATAACATAGAATGCATTGTATTAGGTGAAATTGCTGTTTGCAAAATTGTAAACCAGTCAAAACTGCAAACAAAAATACATTTATTATGAGACTTTTGCAATAAAATGCTGGAAATTTCTTATGGACTTTTTGTGTGAGAGAGAAAATGAACTTGTAATATCTGGATTTAAAGATTGAAAAAATACTGGTTTACAGAAGATAGAATGGTTGGATCTTAATTAGTTAGCTGCAGGACAGAGACCCAGAAGTCCTTTAATCTTCCCTTAATCTTTCCTCTTTCTCTTCTTTTGCTTTCTCTCTCTATAGGTCTGTCTTTCCCCCTTTTTTGAATTATTTCTGCCCTTGTTCTTTTTTAGATTAAGTAGCTGTTTTATTTCAGCATATTATAAGAAGATAGTTTGTAATGGGTTTGTATTTCTGTATATCTTTGAGTAAACACACACACACAAACAAACAAACACACAAACACACAAGACAGAGCTGGGTGTCATCAGCGTATTGTAAGTGCAAACCCAACATTGCTAGCTGTGGAAGCTGCTGTCAAAATTCAGAACCATAAAATGAGCTGTGGGGGCTGAATTATGGGATGGAGCCACAAGCAAACCAAGACAGTTTATTCATTTCTTCCTCCTGCAGTGACTAACTGCAAAGATCAGCTCCTGCTTCTTTTGCAAGATTGCTGAGCGATGATGGGTGGATGGAGAAGCCACTGGCTGGGACAGTGGAAGAGCTGGTTTTATCTGAGCTTTGCAGTGGAGCTTGCCAGGTGACCTTGGGCATGCTGTTTCGACTTGTCCTAATCTGCTTCACACGTTCGTGGTGTGAGAAATAAAAGGGGCCAAGGTCTGTCTTGAGCCCTTGCGATTGAGTGACAAGACAAGAAAAGCCTTTAAACATAAAGGCTGTGAGGGGAATGAGGAGTCCTTGAGTGTGGGCACAGATCCAGAACTGGCTGCCTTGCCTGCTCTCCTGCCTTTAACAGCTTCTTGGTGTGCAGAAATCAGCCACTGAAGCGAATTTCTCAGCATAGAGATCAATAGCATCACCTGCTAATGTCTTCTCACTGTTCTTAAAGGTGCCCATGTATCCATTTGCCAAATTGCCCTTGTTGTTCAGTTGTTCAGGCGTGTCCAACTCTTCGTGACCCCATGGACCAGAGCATGCCAGGCACACCTATCCTTCACTGCCTCTCACAGTTTGGGCAAACTCATGTTAGTGGCTTCGAGAACACTGCCCAACCATCTCATCCTCTGTCGTCCCCTTCTCCTTGTGCCCTCCATCTTTCCCAACATCAGGGTCTTTTCTAGGGAGTCTTCTCTTCTCATGAGGTGGCCAATGTACTGGAGCCTCAACTTCAGGATCTGTCCTTCTAGTGAGCACTCAGGGCTGATTTCTTTGAGAATGGATAGGTTTGATCTTCTTGCAGTCCATGGGACTCTCAAGAGTCTCCTCCAGCACCATAATTCAAAAGCATCAATTCTTCGGCGATCAGCCTTCTTTATGGTCCAGCTCTCACTTCCATACATTACTACTGGGAAAACCATAGCTTTAACTATACAGACCTTTGTCGGCAAGGTGATGTCTTTGCTTTTTAAGATGCTGTCTAGGTTTGTCATTGCTTTTCTCCCAAGGAGCAGGCGTCTTCTAATTTCGTGACTGCTGTCACCATCTGCAGTGATCATGGAACCCAAGAAAGCGAAATCTCTCACTGCCTCCATTTCTTCCCCTTCTATTTTCCAGAAGGTGATGGGACAAGTGGCCATGATCTTAGTTTTTTTTATGTTGAGCTTCAGACCATATTTTGCGCTCTCCTCTTTCACCCTCATTAAAAGGTTCTTTAATTCCTCCTCACTTTCTGCCATCAAGGTATATCATCAGCATATCTGAGGTTGTTGATATTTTTTCCAGCAATCTTAATTCCGGTTTGGGGTTCATCCAGCCCAGCCTTTCTCATGATGAATTCTGCATATAAGTTAAATAAGCAGGGAGACAATATACAGCCTTGTCGTACTCCTTTCCCAATTTTGAACCAATCAGTTATTCCATATCCAGTTCGAACTGTAGCTTCTTGTCCCCCATAGAGATTTCTCAGGAGACGGATGAGGTGATCAGGTACTCCCATTTCTTTAAGAACTTGCCATAGTTTGCTGTGGTCGACACAGTCAAATGCCTTTTGCCCTTGCTGTCCGCTTAGTGCAATGAGGGGATCCTTTCCCCTCCCCGGGCTCTGGAGGGGGCCCTCTCAAATTGTGCCAGGCTTTGGAGCAGGCAGAAGATTCTTGCACTGAGACTTGTGCTGCTTCTACCTGTTTCAAAGCTCAGTGTGATAAGCAGGATGCCCCCCTCCCCTCTGCCAAATTGTCCAGCAAACCAGAGGACTTGTGGGGTAGAGTGCAGGGAACAGGACAGCAAATTATGGCTGGCTCATAAGCCTGAACCTGAGGAGTGTTTTCTTCTCACCAAGCTGCTGCTAAAGGACAGCCCTGCAGAGTTGCTTCAGTGCTGTGGTTTACAACCAAATAAACTAGTATAGCCTACTAACTCCACCTCTCTGAGTTCGGTTCCAAAATGTTGCTGGTAAATGGGAGGGAGCTGGCTCTGCGTACTTTTAAGGGGAGGAAAGGCAGTTCCTGTTCTAACTGGGGCTAAAGTGAACATCCAGCCATAAACTGCTTGCTGAGGCAGCTGTAAGACGGTGAAAAGCAATTGTAAGTATCGGACAGAATGCTATTCAATTTCCTGGTTCTTAACTGAAGAGCCCCACTTCCCAAGCTGAAAACAAGCCCATCTTTGGAAGTCTTTCTAGGTCTCTCATCTGCCTTAACTGGCTTTTCTTTATTATTATTTTAAATTAATTTTATTGAAAGTGTTCAACATAAGATACAATGAAAACTAAATCAAGCTAAACTAACTGGTAAAACTGGTAATTCTAACTGGCGTTTCTTTATAGTGCTTTTTGAGCTGTTTGGGTTTCTTTGCTGCCCGTAAGCAAGAGAGCAAGCATATCTTTTCTGTCTGTGTAGACTTTCAGGAAATGTTTCTACAACTGCTCTGTCCTCTTCTATCTAGTCTGACACCCCCAAAACATTAATAGATCTGTTTTCAACATTCCCATTTGTTCTACCTTACAGAACTCACCTGGAGTGAAAAGCATATAGTGAAATAGGATAGAGCCCCCACCCTTTTCATTCGGTAACTATTGGACTAAAATCTACGTAGGAGGGAACACAGGAAGCTGCCTTATACTGAGTCAGACCATTGGTCCATCTAGTTCAGTATTGTCTACACTGACTTGGCAGAGGCTCTCCAGGTTTTCAGCAAGGAGTCTTTCTTGGGGTACTGAGCCTGGGACCGTCTGCCTGCAAAGCAGATGCTCTGCCATTGCACTAAATGGCCCTTCCCTTCCCTTCGCTTTCAGAAGTTCCATCAAGTTTCCGAAAGGCATAACCAAAAGGGACCTTCTACTGAGCTGGGTTATTGATTTACCTTGCCTCCAGTATTGGAGACTTTGTAAGGATTGTTATGGCTGATATCCATTGGCAGTCCTCTCTTCCATAACTTTTATTAATCTTTATTAAGATCATTATTGATCTTTTTTAAAAAGCACACATGTTCCGACCTGCTTTGCTTCGAAATGCCAACACAGTCTTTGGCCCAGACTCAGAGGTCAGCAAACCTGTTCAGCAGGGGGTCGGCCCACTGTTCCTAGGACCCAGGGGGGCGGCGGCTGGACAATATTTGAGGGGGGGAATGAACGAATTCCTATGCCCCACAAATAACCCAGAAATGCATTTTAAATAAAAGGACACATTCTACTCATGTAAAAACTCCAGGCAGGCCCCACAAATAACCCAGAGATGCATTTTAAATAAAAGGGCACATTCTACTCATGTAAAAACACTCTGACTCCCGGACCGTCCGCGTGCCGGATTGAGAAGGCAATTCCCGGGCCTTAGTTTGCCTAACAGGGGTGGCCAACTCCCAAGAGAGTGCAATCTACTCACAGACTTAAAAACTGGCAATGATCTACCCACTTTTGGGGGTTGGGTCAAAGTTGTTGAGTGTTTTCAGGGAGGAGGAAAATGTTGAGCTTTCATTAGGGGAGCCAATGATCTACCAGTGATCTACCGCACACGTCCAGTCATCTACCGGTAGATCACGATCTACCTGTTGGACATAACTGGATGATAGGTCTGGCAAATGACAGAGACACCAATGTACCCAAGAGCTGGTGGGTTTTTGTGCATTTAAAGGTGAGTCTACCTAATTTTCACTTTTCAGAACAACATGTGAATGGTACAACCATTCTTCTAAATCCACATCTGAAGAAGTGTGCATGCATACGAAAGCTCATACCTAGAACAAACTTAGTTGGTCTCTAAGGTGCTACTGGAAGGAATTTTTATTATTATTATTATTTTGTTTTGACTATGGCAGACCAACACAGCTAACTACCTGTAACTGATTCTAAATCCACAGTTATTCTGAATTTTGCAGTGCTGTTCTCCAGCTGAATAATGTATACAGAAATGCATATACCCAAGTAAAGTGTGCATAGAAATGCATATATTAGTGAACATAACATACCAAAAGCATTTTATTGGAGTAAGTTGCTTTGCATGTTTTTTTTAATTATGTAAAATTTCACGCAAAAAATGTGTATAAATTATATTATTATTATATTAGAAATTAGCACCAAAATGCTGATTAATTTTCATGAGGACTTTTCCAAATATATATTCACAAACTGCTGTGGAGAACTAAACTTAAGGTTGGAAATCTTAGAAACTAAGAGAAACCAAAACTGACAGGTTCACCTATCCCTACTCTGAATACCAGATGCCGGGAACCACATGGGAGGAGAGCACTGCTGTGGCACTCATGTCCAACCCAAATGTTGTTTTTCACTCTGGCGGTGCTCAGGCTGCTGCTCTGTGTGCACCATAACCTTTCCCCAAATAACTTCTCGGGGCACTTAAGGAAAACTGGAGAAAAGGGGGACTTTCAAGGGAAATGCAAAGGGCTTTGGGTAGAGCTGAGAATAGCAGATATTTATGTAATTCTGTGCCCTCAAACATTTGTACAATGGCCTCCGCAAAATGACCACCAGCCCCCAGAGGAGGGCAAAGTGATTACATGTCAGAGGAAGCAGAAATTAGCAAATACAGCAAAACCTCCAGCACTGATTTTGCTAAACTCAGGCTGTGGTGATAACAACAGCTGTGTCAGCAGTTAGAGGGCAGCTGTCGGTACAGTTTCCTCTACTTTTAGAAAATGACAACACTATACTGTAGACATTTTCTTCCGCTTCAGTGTTCCCACGAAGGTAGCCCTGGTTTGTAGCCAATTATCCCAGGAGCTTGTGAAATGGATAATTATTCTGTTCCTGAATGTTCCTGAAAATACTTCCTTTTGTAACAAGAACTCCAGTTTGTGTTAGGGAAGCTTTCTGTTCTGTTAAGAATATGAATGCCTTCTTCCTTCAGTGCTGGAGGAAGTATGGGCCCGAAGAGCCGTTGCTGTTACACTTAGTTCCTGCTTTCAGATTTATTTTGGGGGCACCTGGTCGGCTACTGAGAGAACAGCTACTTCTTTTTATTTTTATATTTTTCCTTGATGCACATGCCTAATTATAATTGATTTGATATCCCATATATAATGCACAATTTTCTTCTTTTATTATCTACGTTTCCTATTTCTGGTCATCGGTATCACTCACTGTCAATCTATATTTGACGTTAACCTAGACGCATATTCGTAAAGGCTGCTTGTTGTTTTGCCAGAAGATTCAGTAATGTTCTTTGCAATATCTGAATGACAAAAAAAATCTGTTTTTAGCACTGTTTGATTACAAAGATACATATAGTTTGTATTTATGCAGTGGGCAATGAGCCCTTGGAGTTTGTGGCAAATCATTCTTCCTGGTTCTCAACTACCTTTCATCCAATATTCCAGAAACTGTCAACTTGTAAAGGAAATTATTGTCCTCATAAGGAGAGATGATGATTTAAGGAATCGGGAGATAATGGTGGTCTGTGGAGCAGGGAGCACAACCGTAGTCAATTTTGCAAAACTAGGAATGTTCCTCATTAGAGACAAGCAGCAACTAGGACTGTGGTTTAATCAAATTCTGGTTACCACGAGCTCTTCAATTGAGAAGATTACCAATGGCAGGCAAGCTTCCCTGAAAGACAGCCTGTCCACCACCATCAGTATCACCTTCAATTATTTTGAAATTTTCACAAATGTCAAATTTGCTCTGTAGGTCTCCCTGGGGCATGAAGTATTTTGGCTGATGACGGTTCACAACATTACAAAAGCATGCAAAGTGCCAGATAACACAATTCAATTGAAAAATGATTATTATTTTATTTGGCTACAGTCTTACGTTTGGCTGCCATTCTGCTGTCTCTCTTTGCCAAGGACAGCCCTTGTTTTCTGATGCCCAGCTCCGGTAAATCACAATCACTGCTCCTATTTCTGTCTCCAAGGAAAGGCCATGTTAAAATTCAACTAGCAGTAATTTGCTAACATTGTCATTCTTCATGGTTTAGTACCCCTGCCAGAGTCTCTAGAAGTTAATTCTCTGCATAGGGGATGGATGCATCTATAGTGAGTCTGTTTTAAAGCTTCTTTTTGATGCTGTTTTTAATGAATATTTTATACCATTTTATATAAACTCCTTAGAGGGTTTTTAAAAAAGCGATATACAAATCTTGTTAAATAAAATTTTAAAACTTTAAAATGTGCATGAACCCTAATGCTGTAATCCTAGACATGCTTACCTGAGAGTAAGTCCCACTGAATTTCAATCTGAATACTGTATAGGGCAGTGGTGGCGAACCTTTTAGAGACCGAGTGCCCAAACTGTAAACCAAAACCCACTTATTTATCACAAAGTGCCCAACTACTGACGCGTGTGGGGAGTAGGCGCCAGGCGCCCCCGGGCCAGAACGTAGGTGGGCGCGGTGCCCATCATCAGGGCGGCGGGCAGCACATAGCGCATGAAGTAGGTGTGCAGCACCAGCGACAGCAGCATCTCTCCGGCCAGAGTTGGGCTGACTTTAAAGGGCGGGGGGGGGGGGAGAGAGAGAAAGAAATAAGAAGAAATGAAGATCCGGCTGCTGGGCTTTGCGACTCCGCTACCACATGAGGGAGGAGGAGGCGCCTCTTCTCACGCCTCGCAGCCTGCAGGCGCCGCCGCCGCCGAAGAGGAAGAGGAGGGCTCCGCAGCTCGGCTGCATGGCCCGCGGGTGGCCCTGGCAGGAAGCAGCGTGGAAGGGCGCCACGGAGAAGCAAGGAGCAGCCAGCAGCGGGAGCCGGCCACCGGTAGCTCCTCCTGCAGCTCGGGAAGCGCACGCGACGCCCTCACCTGCCCGTCACCCCCGCGCCTCCTGGGGCGCTAACCGAGGAGGTGGAGAAGGGCGCCGGCGATGAGGCAGCTCTGCCTCCGCTTCGCCAGAGACTTCCGGGGGTTGGCCAAGGCTTGTTCCGCCCGCCCGCCTCTCCCCGCCTCGCTTTTGCTTCTTGCCTCTCATGCCCAGGAGGGAAAAGGCGCGCGTAAAGGCGCCCTTAGGGCTTAGCTCAGATGGTGCGCGTGCCAGCAGTGAGGGCTCTGCATGCCAGATCTGGCACGCGTGCCATAGGTTCGCCACCACTGGTATAGGGCTTTGTGTGCTGGTCCTAATACCTTGAATTGGACCCAGTAGCTCACTGGCAGCCAGTGTAGTGCTGTGAGTATCAGTGACACATAGCCCCATTAGACTTAGCATTCTACACTAGCTGCAGTTTCTGGACCTTCTTCAAGGGCAGCCCTGCAGAGAGTGCATTGCAGTAGTCTAGACATGTATAAAATTGCACTGCAAAGCACCATGCAGGGTTTAGCATGGGTGTAAGGCAGCTTCCTATGTTCCTTCTCACCTGCTGCATTCGTTTATTCTTTATTATTGTTACAAGATATGCTTGGAAAATAGAGTTACTCTGCGATATGTAATCAACCATTCAAAATATTCTGCAGCAGCTACGGTACGTGAAATGGCATCACACAGGGTCTAGTCTGCTGTTTTGCATTCTGCAGCTGCTGAGGAATATTTTGAGCGGTTGATCAAATCTGCCTTGTATCGATCAAATCTGCATTTAGCCCTCCAAACTTAGTCTTACCTGCACTAACTGGCAATGGCTTTGCAGGGTTTCATACAGGAGTTTTTCCCAATCCATAACAAGAGTTGCAAGATATTGAGCCTGGCATCTCTTCAGCATGCAAATGAAATGCTCTGCCACTCAGCAAAACCCTTCCCTAATGTGTATAATAGCATATGTGTCTTGGGCAGCAATTCATGGTATCGAAATTTCAGGTCCTACTTAAGCATGTCCCTAGATTCATCTCTGAATGGTAAAGGTAAAGGTAAAGGGACCCCTGACCATTAGGTCCAGTCGTGCCCGACTCTGGGGTTGCGGCGCTCATCTCCCGTTAATGGCCGAGGGAGCCGGCGTCCGGGTCATGTGGCCAGCATGACAAAGCCGCTTCTGGCGAACCAGAGCAGCACACGGAAATGCCGTTTACCTTCCCGCCGGAGCAGTGTTGTTGTTGTTCAGTCGTGTCCGATTCTTCGTGACCCCATGGACCAGAGCACGCCAGGCACGCCTGTCCTTCACAGCCTCTCGCAGTTTGGCCAAACTCATGTTAGTAGCTTCAAGAACACTGTCCAACCATCTCATCCTCTGTCGTCCCCTTCTCCTTGTGCCCTCCATCTTTCCCAACATCAGGGTCTTTTCTAGGGAGTCTTCTCTTCTCATGAGGTGGCCAAAGTACTGGAGCCTCAACTTCAGGATCTGTCCTTCTAGTGAGAACTCAGGGCTGATTTCTTTGAGAATGGATAGGTTTGATCTTCTTGCAGTCCATGGGACTCTCAAGAGTCTCCTCCAGCACCATAATTCAAAAGCATCAATTCTTCGGCGATCAGCCTTCTTTATGGTGCAGCTCTCACTTCCGTACATTACTACCGGGAAAACCATAGCTTTAACTATACGGACCTTTGTCTGCAAGGTGCAGTACCTACCGGTATTTATCTACTTGCACTTTGACGTGCTTTTGAACTGCTGGGTTGGCAGGAGCAGGGACCAAGCAACGGGAGCTCACTCCGTCGTGGGGATTTAAACCGCCGACCTTCTGATCAGCAAGCCCTAGGCTCTGTGGTTTAACCCACAGCGCCACCCACTGTGAATGGCAGGAGGGAGTAAATGTGCAGATAATTGAAAGTAAGCTCTTTTGAAAGCAGACCAAATACTCTATACATAAGATTGGCCAGTAAGGTCTGACTGAGTATGCCAGCAACCACATTCCTGGAGTCTGAAAATTTCTCAGGTAGGAGCTGTGCCCTCAAATGAAAGGGGATTGCCTAGATTTTTTCTTCTATAATATTTCTTAAAATGCTGAAACAAGTGGACTGTGATCTGTGGTTAAGATCAAAATGTGCTAATTCCATAACATGAAACATACCACCGAGCCCCTGACTCGGCATTACAATACTTGCTTTCACTGTTCACACTGAGACTAAAGGTCCACTGTCAAGAAAAGTGTGTGTGTGTGTGTGTGTGTGTGTGTGTGTGTGTGTGTAAAACAGCATCTATACATAATTAATTAGCATTTTCTGCATCCTATTAAATAATGCTAGGAGGGCACCCACTTGTGACATGAATTAATTATGGCACCAGCAGACGAACAAATTGTTTTGCAGGAGCTGCACAATATTTCTGCCACAAACAATACAGAGTGCCTGCCCTATCATTCATCCAGATGTTGCTGAAATCACATGGCAGAGCAAACATCATAGATTAAGCTGGCAGCTTCTGAAAATTGCACCACAGTTTGCAGCTCCTGCAGCAGTCCAGTTAGAGGTGAATGGGTCTGCCTGTGGAGGAAGTGACTTGAGGATCACAGTCACTGGCAATTAGTTCTTTGCATTTCTCCGGGGCTTGTTGTGTAACATTGTGGATTGTGACCCATGGGACCGGAGATCAGATCGGCCCACATCCAGACTCGTCTCTCAGTCATGGAATAAGCACGACTACCTCCACTTCAGATATCACCACTTCTGAGGTTGAAGCTGTGTTATGGTGAATTGACCTTATTGGACTGCGTAGTTAAAGGATTCTGGATTCAATGTGCATTAACGGAGTTAAAACAGTTTTAAATCAATTACTTTTCTTTCCTATGGCAGTAAAAGGTTAAATGCAGAATGTACCATAACCTTTCCCCTGATCTGTAGTGTAGATATTCACTGCTGTTGTCTGCACTGAGCCATTGTGCTATTGAGATGAGTTTCTTCACAATATATTTTATCCAGAGCTCTTAAAAGGAGTGATTTCTCCTTTCCCCAGTTAATAGCAGCACCCAAGAGCAAGTTGTACTATATGTTTCACAAAAGGCGGCTTCATTAATTGATGGAGCTGTCTGGATCACAGACAATCTGTTGAACTGGCTTCCTTCCTATAGTTTAGATTGCTTGTAGAAGCTGCAGCAGCTTCTGGGCAGGTTGACCTGATCCACGTGCAATTGCAGAGTATTTCCAGTCCACCCCCCAGCGTAAATTCAGAATATCTTGAATGCAGACTGGAGGAAAAGGCTGCTGCTACGATTTCTTGCTTGCTTTTTGTTTGTGTGTCAGTGAAATTCTAAAATGAAAGGGTTGGGCTCTTTGCCTGTCTGGGTATGACTCTGCATCCCTCCCCAAACCTGGAATATTTTCTCCCTAACCTCAGACATAAGAGACTGATTATGATTACTCTGGTGTAATATACTGTGCACAGGAGTAGAGATTATTGCTTTACATATTTCAGGACGGAGCCACACATTACAAATGTGTTTTGCTGTGCTCTGAGGTACCCTGGTTCAAATGAAACAATTTTTTTTGCCTCTTAGGTTGAATACTTCATTCTTTGATTTTAGAGAAAAGGAGGGGAAGCCCAAAGGAGAAGCATGGAGACTGGGAGAATGGATGGGTGACGGCAAATGCCCTTCCCTCCTTTGGAGGCCTTGAGCAAACCGTTGGGCTGGGCTAGAAGAAAGTCTCAAGCATCTCACAGGGGCTGCGAGGGGAGTTGCATCCTTAAAACTTGGCACCTAAAATTGATTTCCTCAGAGCACATCAGCACATGTTCCACAAGGCAGTGGGTGTGGATTTTTCCTTGGGGTTTACTTCCAAAGCCTTTTTCACAAGTAAGTATAGTCACAAGCTAGCAAACGTTTAGGACTGGGGTCGGTAAGGCTTACTGGGCATGGGCCAGATCACTCCTGCGGAGATCCTCCGTGGGCCGGGCTGGGGCAGCGCGATGCCGGAAATCGCGTCTCCGCATGTCTGTGGAGCCAGAAATCACTTCTGCACATGCCCAGACGCCGAAAACAATGCCTGTGCAGAAGCAATTTCTGGCATCTGGGCATGCGCAGAAGTGATTTCCGGTGCTGCGGACATGCGCAGACACAATTTCCGGCATCTGGGCATGTGCAGAAGCGATTTCCGGAGCCACATTTCCGGACTCGCCAAACGGGTGGCTCAGTTCGGGGGCGGCTTGTGGGCCAGTTAAACTACCTCCATGGGCCGCTTCCACCCCATGGGCCTTAGGTTGCCAACCCCTGGTTTAGGACCAGAGTATTTCTTCTCCTAGATGGGCTACCTTCCTAGGTTGACAAGCCCCATCTGCCCATCATTTCCCTCTACACTACAGCATGTGCAGAAACTGCCTTCTTGACTGTTTGACCCATCCTTGGTCTCATCCACTCAGCCTGCCAGAACCCTGTCTTTGCATGCAGGGGAAGTCCCTAACTCACCAAGGTTTTGAGAGCCATCAGTTACCCTCACCTGGTTTAGCTGGCTAATTGAAGCTGCTTCTGGGGTGTGGCTGCTGTCACATGCGAACAGCTTCTAGGAGCCACAGGTGAGAGCTGAGTGCAGGGTGGGCACCAAAGGTGGACCAACTACCCCAGAAGCACGATGTGCCCCTCACCAGAGGTGCTACCCCTCCCCTAGACCCCCCACACCCATGCACACATGCACATACCTACCCACACCTTCCAGTTATGTTCAACTGTGGCAATGAAATCTATGACTGAATTATGAATGCCTTCAGGATTCTGACAAGGGAAGTGATGACAAAACCCATATAATTCACAAAGGAAGCCCCTGAGGATGTTCCACACTTTATTTGATTGTCCTGTTTTTGACAGTGTATATGCAAAATTTCTCATCTCTGCAAAGGTCGTGAATATGGGTCTAATTTGCCAGGGGGAAAAACAAATCCCTGTTCCCTAGTGATAAACAAGTAGGTAATGCAGCAAGCAACTAGCTACCTCTGCTCTGGCAAAAGGAAACAAGCATCCAGTGCATTTTGATATTTGCGGATAAATGAAATTTACATGCATTCTATAAAATGTATTTTTGCTATCTGAATAAATGAAATGGTGACTGAGGTGGAGCGTGAAACCCATGTCCGAAATACTGGAATTTTACATCTTGAAACTTCATTACTTGTCATTTTGACTTTGATTGTTAATTGCTGTTACACTCCGTGGCCAAACAAATAATTTAAACTGCAGATTTGTCACTGTTACGCTCCACGGCCAAACAAATAATTGAAACTCTGTAACTTTGTTAATTATGTGTTGAAGTATATGTTGCGTGACTGAGAAGCAAGTTAAGTTCTTCCCATAAAGAACAAGCAATGGGTGTTCTTATCACAGAGTCGTTGGCTTCATTGATTGCAAAAAGGAAACCACTCACTTTTGTCCTTAAACAAGGAAACATTGTTCCATAGAACATTTTCGAGAAGTTACATTTGATTGCCCTTTCATGTTTTTTTTTTAATGTAACTTTCTTTGCTACTGTAACCCCTATCAAAAATGTGGAAAGTCCCACTAACTTTTATGGCAGTTGAACTTTATTTCCCGGAGCTCCAGTTGACTTCAAAGCGTGTGATAAGTAAACAGTTTTTAACGTCTCTTAGAAACTTTGTCAGCTTGAAAGGTCTCTGTAATGGGGTCAATGTCTTCATTTGAAAGGATTGACCCAGCCCAGCCGTTGCTGCCATTTTGATGTCTCTCACTCCGAGAGTTTCTTCCTGGTTACATTTCCAGTGTGAGGCAAGGTGAGACAAGTCCTTTTGAGCATTGCAGTATTTAGTCCTTTATCCAGGGCAGGCATAGGCAAACTCGCCCTCCAGATGTTTTGGGACTACAATTCCCATCATCCCTGACCACTGGTCCTGTTAGCTAGGGATGATGGGAGTTGTAGTCTCAAAACATCTGGAAGTCCGAGTTTGCCTATGCCTGATCCAGGGCTATGTGAACTCTATACTACAATAAACCCAACATTTTGCTATCCAAATACTGCTCCAGTAAAAGCAGGGGCAGAGCAAGGGGGCGGGGGGCGCCCTGGGGGGGTGAAACTCGGGGTGTGGCCTGCCCCCCGCGATCGGCGCCACCAGCCAGCGGCGGAAAAAGCTGCTGAAAGGGGGCTTTCACCTTTTCAGTGGCTTTTTTTGCCGCTGCGCTCCAAGCCGGGGTATGGAGAGGGGCGGGCCAGCGAGGAGGGGTGTCACCTCTCCTCGGTGGCCCATCCCTCTCCATGCCCTGGCTCCTCCAGCCAGCGAGTGGCGAAAAAAGCCCCCTGTTGGGCAAAAGATTCCTGCATTGCAGGTGGGTTGGACTAGATGGCCTTCATGGTCACAGCTCTACAATCATATGATTCTCTGAGGAAAGATTGAAAGTACTTGGTAAGTTTAGGCTGGAGAAGAGGAGACTGAGAGGGCCACAAAAGCAGTGCTGTTGCATAGGTAAAGGTAAAGGGACCCCTGACCATTAGGTCCAGTCGTGTCCGACTCTGGGGTTGCGGCGCTCATCTTGCATTACTGGCCAAGGGAGCTGGCGTACAGCTTCTGGGTCATGTGGCCAGCATGACAAAGCCGCTTCTGGCGAACCAGAGCAGCGCACGGAAACACTGTTTACCTTCCCACCAGAGTGGTAGCTACCGGTATTTATCTACTTGCACTTTGACGTGCTTTTGAACTGCTGGGTTGGCAGGAGCAGGGACCAAACAACGGGAGCTCACCCCATCGCGGGGATTTGAACCGCTGACCTTCTGATCAGCAAGCCCTAGGCTCTGTGGTTTAACCCACAGCGCCACCCACTGTGAATGGCAGGAGGGAGTAAATGTGCAGATAATTGAAAGTAAGCTCTTTTGAAAGCAGACCAAATACTCTATACATAAGATTGGCCAGTAAGGTCTGACTGAGTATGCCAGCAACCACATTCCTGGAGTCTGCGGTATTTATCTACTTGCACTTTTGACGTGCTTTTGAACTGCTAGGTGGGCTGTTGCATAGAAGAGGGCAAAGAGTTGTTTTCTGTTGTCCAGAGGGTGTAAGACTAAGTTATGGGAGGAGAGATTTCAGTTGAACATTAGGAGAAAGCTCTTGATGGCAAAAGCAGTCTGACAGTGGAACCCAGTGACCTAAGGAGATGGTGGTGGGCTGTCTGCAAAACTGCATGTGTTGATGTAGGCTATGGAGCCATCTACTAGGGATGCTTTACAAAACAGTGAAAATCCAACAGGGAAGGGACCAAGTGACTTCCACAATCTGGGTGATGTGGCTGAAAATGTCCTTTCCTGATTCCCAGGAAACTGGTCTTTGGATGGCAGTGGGATATGGAGCAAGGCTGCCAGTGAAGAACACGGTGGGATAGCAAACCTATGAAGAAGAAGGCATTATTTTGCTCAACAAATCCTTCAAAGCTTTATAGGAATAGACAGCCCAGCTCCTACTTCCTCTCTGCCATTATAGCTGAGCTGTTGTCATGCAGTTGCTGCAGGAAAGGGGACAGTGGGATGCTGCCCTCAGAGCGAAGCTACGGTTCTTGCTTCTTTGAAAGGATCTGAACAATCTCTCAAGATTTATGTTCAGTTCTTGAGGAGAAGCCAGAAATTACAGGCAAGATAAATTTGCAGTGCTGTGTAGAGCATTTGCCATCTGAGCGTTGCAAAGCGATTTATGTACAAACATCTAGGTAATTAAGCTTCAATGTGAACATTCTCTCCCTTTTTAATTAGCTTCATGTGAGTAATTTGTTGATACTTGCACAGTCAATTTAATTACATTAACAAGTCGGAGTTGCTTGCTGTTTTGACACTGCAGGGCAGTCCTTGGGGAACTTTCTCCCAGTGGCAAAGTATGTACTGTATATACATGCAGACCTACTACAGGTAGGTAGCCGTGTTGGTCTGCCATAGTCAAAACAAAATAAAAAATAAAAAAATCCTTCCAGTAGCACCTTAGAGACCAACTAAGTTTATTCTTGGTATGAGCTTTCGTGTGCATGCACACCAAGATCAAACTTAGTTGGTCTCTCAAGTGCTACTGGAAGGATTTTTTTATTTTTTATTTTTTATTATGCAGACCAACTGTCAGAGAAAAGGTCTGTCATTTTTTTAAACTCTGGTGACTGAATGGTGACAAGGCTAGTCAACATTGTGCTAGGTCGACTCAGCCTCTTTGTTATCCATTGTGGGGTGCAGTAGCCAGAACTGTACAAAGCACTCCAAGTGAGAACATAGCATTGTGTAGTGGTTAAGGTGTTGGGCTGGAACTGGGTAGGCCTGGGTTCAAATTCCCACTCAGTCATGAAGTTCATAGGTGACTTTAGGGTAGTCTTAGACCAACCCACCTCACATGCTTGTTGTCAGGTGAGAAGAACTACATATGCTGCTTTCAGCTTTTGGTAGAAAAGAGGGGATGCAAATTTAGTGAATAGCATTAAAAGAAGGCTGATGGACTGACTTGGTGTAATAGGGCAGCTTCATAGGCTTGTATGACTGCAGGCAGTAGTTTGTGGGGAAGGGGAGTGATTACCGTATTTTTCGCTCCATAAGATGCACCTTTTCCCTCCTGAAAAGTAAGGGAAAATATCTGTGCGTCTTATGGAGCGAATGGTGGTCCCTGGAGCTGAATTGCCCAGGGGCCAAAAGAGAAAAGGGGGTGTTGAAAGGACCCCGCTCAGCAGCTGATCAGCAAGAGATCGGGAGAGAGAGAAGAGTCCCCGTCTTCCTTTCAGCCCCGCCCTCTTGCCCAGGCCTCCATTGTTGAATGTGCTGCAGAGGGAGGTTGTTTGTTTCCCCAGCGACATGTGACTGGCTGATTATATTATCTGTCTGGAAACTGTAGAAAAGGCTCCCTTTCCTTAAGAAGCTGTAGAAATGTGAGTTGAACCCCATAAAAACGGGGCTTTTCCTCTTTGCTTTCCCCCCTTTGCAAAAGAAGCTTTGCTTTTCCCACTTTGCAAAAAGCTTCACAAATCTGAGCTGATCCTCAAAACAACAGGGCTTTTCCCTTTGCAAAAAAGCTGCAAAACTTTGAGCTGATCTTCAAAAAAAACCAGGGCTTTTAGAGGAGGAAAACCAGAAAATTATTTTTTCCTTGTTTCCTCCTCTAAAAATGAGGTGTGCCCTATGGTCTGGTGCGTCCTATGGAGTGAAAAATACGGCAGTTAAAGCCATTTCCATTTCAGTCCCTCTTCTGGATTTCTCCTATAATTGAATAGGTTTGAAAGAGCCACAGCTCGCTATTCAGGAGTGTCAGCTGATGCCATACAGCGTGTGTTCTTGGATTGATGCCTTGCGCTCATTTTCTCTCTCCTAAGAGTTACAGAAGCATCATGGTTTAATCCAGCTCTGCTTGTCTTGACAAGATCAAGCCTGACAGCAGAAATGTGATCAAATTGCATTAGCCTCTCAATTTCCCTAATTCTTAGGGGGCAAAGAGAATTATAGAGAAATAATGAAGTATAATATATCAAATATTCCTCCTTCCACATTCACATTAGTGCTTCGGATGATGTCCTTATAGAAACACAACAGCATGCTTTATGGGCTTTAGCGTTCTTGCAAGTGTGATTAGCAATAGCATTGATTTTTCCATGACACCGTAACCCACGTGTGTCTGTATTGGTGGATGAGGAAATTGCCACTGTCGTTCCCCAACTGGGTGTGTGGGGTGTGTGGCCTGACCCACAAGTGCTGGGAC
The DNA here is from genome assembly GCF_009819535.1 of Lacerta agilis. Lineage (NCBI taxonomy): Eukaryota > Metazoa > Chordata > Lepidosauria > Squamata > Lacertidae > Lacerta > Lacerta agilis. Next base: position 4,492,058 of record NC_046315.1, read on the forward strand.
AAATTCCTCTGTCCTCATTTAATTCCACACCCTCCAACATTTCTCCGATAAAAATAGAGATGTCCCTTCCAAGGAAAAGTGGGACATTTTGGGATCCAATCAGAAACCAGGATGGCTTCTATAAAGCCGGGATTGTCCCTGGAAAATTGGGACACTTGGAGGGTCTGTAATTCATCCCTGAAGCCTGAGAGATGCGGTGAGAGCCAGTTGCTCAGGGATCTGTGAGGCTTCAATGTCTCTTGGACAAGTGTAAGACTAGTCTCCACCCACTCCAGGCACGTCTTTCATCGTCACAAACCAGATACCTATAGCAACTCTGCAAGCAGGTCATGAGCACAACAGCAGTTTCCTTACTCATGTTCCCCAGGATTTGGCACCCAGTGGCAAGGCGGTTCCAGTACTAGAGCTATTACTCAATGGTAATGGATAGAAACTATTGAGACTCAAGTACTCTGTTGCCGAATGCTTTTATAGGAAGGTGATTTGTCTCTTTCCAGGTTCTCTCTGCAGGGTGGAATTTGGTGTGCTTAGGGGCAAAGAGAGGTCTTCCATTTCTCCTTTGCTTTCTAGATACGTCTCTGAGTGGTTTTGCCACTTTCCCAGGGAAAACCCACTGTATACTGCTGAATTGGAACAAACATCAATCTGCAGAAAAACTAATTCATTATTTTATTTTATTTTCTGATTCAGCAGTAAACGGTGAGTATTCCCAGCGGGACAAGGAAAAGTGTGGGTGAGCCCTTAAAAGCCACTTGGGAAATATATGCCTTTCAGCCTGGAAACAAAGGTTTGCTGCTGCTGTTGTTGCTGTTGTTCAGTCGTTCAGTCGTGTCCGACCCCATGGACCAGAGCACGCCAGGCACCCCTATCCTCCACTGCCTCCCACAGTTTGGCCAATCTCATGCCAGGTTTGCTGGAGGTAAAGGTAAAGGGACCCCTGACCGTTAGGTCCAGTCGTGGACGTCTCTGGGGTTGCGGCGCTCATCTCGCATTACACTGGCCAAGGGAGCCGGCGTACAGCTTCCGGGTCATGTGGCCAGCATGACAAAGCCGCTTCTGGTGAACCAGAGCAGCACATGGAAACGCTGTTTACCTTCCTGCTGGAGCGGTACCTATTTATCTACTTGCACTTGATATGCTTTCGAACTGCTAGGTGGGCAGGAGCAGGGACCGAGCAACGGGAGTTCACCCCGTCACGGGGATTCAAACCGCCGACCTTCTGATCAGCAAGCCCTAGGCTCTGTGGTTTAACCCACACCGCCACCTACGTGGGTGTACTCTTCCCCTAATAACTGTTTTTCCATTCAAAATGGTTCCTGTTCATTTGTCTATCCATCCCCACCTCCAAAGTTCAACACTCCTGGAAGGATGAAGGAAGAGTCAAAGAATGGTCTGGCTTGATCTCGCCAACAAGTTTCTTACTGAGGAACATGGCTTTGTAAATCACCCCATAACCCCCAGCAATTAATGGGCTCATTCTTATTGACAGATATGTTTGTTATAATTGCCCATGAGCCCTGTTGATGCCTACAGTATCCCTCTGAACAATGTCATGCTGTGCTAAACCAGGTGGAGAAACTTAGGTAGGACGTTTAACAGCCTGATTTCTCTTTTGCAGAGACACAGAGCACACATTTAAACAATGCCAGACGAAAGGAGCAGTGGTCTCTTCAAACGACTATCTCATGCAGGCTCATTTTTCACTATCAAAGTAAGTACCAGGAGCCAGATTAATCCCTACTAGAGCTCCAAGGAAGAAAAGTACACTGAAGTTCAGTTTCCTTTCTGCCACTGGGTGCTTCCAAATGGCAGCTTTGAAGGGGTGATACTCTTTTACAAGTATTATTCTAATCCTGCCAAAGTTTTTAGAAAGGATAAGCTGAATAAAAAGGGATGGACAATGGAAACCAGAAAGGGGCAAAGGGAAGTCAAGGGATTCTGAGAATCCTAAATATAATGGTGATTGATATGTTTAAATGGAAATACATTATGTAAAATTTAATTTAATTTATTTTTTAAAATAATAATAACAATAATGTGATTTACATTAGAACCATAGCATGCCAGGGCAAGGTTAACCCCCCTCTCCTGTAGGATGCCTGCTAGTTATAGTTTTGTGTTTTTAAAAACATTATTAAACGATGCACACAATTTCAAACAGCACATTTAACTTCATGACTGGTTTGGTGATCAGTCCCCAGAATTGCAGGCTTGAAAGGATTTCAGGAGGCAGGGCTGGAAAGGATTCCTGCTGGGGCCCCTGGAAAGCTGCTTTCAGTCAGAGGAAGCAATATTGGGTTTAGTCGGCCTTCCCCAAGCAGGTGCCCTCCAGAGGTTTTGCACTACATCTGTCAACCCCAACCGGCACATCTGCACGGTGCTATGACTGATGGAAGCACAGCCAGGCTGACTGGGGATGATGGGAGTTGTAAGGACAGAACATCTGGAGGGCACCAGCTTGGGGAAAGGCTAGGCAAAACATCAGTCCAATGCAGCATAAGGCAACTTGACATGTTTTAAGTTTCTTCTCAAACTTCCAGAACAGCTCAAAATGAAACTAAGCAGCTCATGCTGTGGCCTTTTTGTGCCTGAGTTCTCAGAGCACATCTGTTACCTGCTGGCTCACTTGACCTTCAGTGCCTCTCTTGCACTCGAATCCAGAACTTGCTTCCAGGCACTTCAAAGCCATCTGCCCACCTGACCCAGAGGAAGCTTGGCTGTTCCGGCAAGCTGGCTGCAACCCCAGGAAACTCTTATCTTTGCCTTTGTGAGCAAAAACATTCCAAGCAGGTTGGAAGAAGCTGTTGCTTCCAAGATAGTGGACTTTAAAAATAGATGTTCGTTGCATGTGTAAAAATGTAAAACACCCTGGGGTTGGCTCCCCGCTTCCCCTTTTCTTTAAACTGGGGTGTGGGGGCGAACTGTGGAGAAAATGTTATCCAGTTTGCAGTGATTATAATTAGTTTCCACTTGGTATTCCAAACTTTCCACATTTTGTGCCATGTGCAGCGAGTGAGGAATGAACTCACTGAGATAAGGAATGGGTTAAACATGGCCACCATTTTCTTTTAAAACAATTTTATAGGTTTTTAAACAAATACAGTAACCATTAAACACTTATCCAGTGGTACAGCTAATGGTGTTCATTTTATCCATTGTCTCTAAACACACACTTGCACATTCAACATTCAAACATATTACCACATCACCTCTCCACTGAGACTATTCAGAGTTTGGTATAAGAAGGTCTTGATTTTGGTCATTAATATGGTTAAAGAAGGGTCCACGTTTCTTGGAAGGTGTCTCTATTTGTTTTGCCTTTAATTGCCCTCCTTGTGTCTGGGATACAGACATTGCTGTATCCCAGATATTGTTTCCCCATATGTTCAGGGATGTTTCAGTCTGGCACCATTTCCATTGATTATAATGATAGTAGAGGTTTGTATGGCATATAGGGCAAGACAAAATCGAAAATTCTTTCCAGTAGCACCTTAGAGACCAACTGAGTTTGTTCCTGGTATGAGCTTTCGTGTGCATGCACACTTCTTCAGATACCATGCACACGAAAGCTCATACCAGGAACAAACTCAGTTGGTCTCTAAGGTGCTACTGGAAAGAATTTTCGATTTTGTTTTGACTATGGCAGACCAACACGGCTACCCACCTGTAACTGGAAATACAGGGCAAGGATCCTGCTCTTGGGCAGAGCAACTGCTGGCTGCTATCTCACATCCCAGCCTGCTGACTCAGTCACCATCAGGGAATTATTGCTCACAAGCAGTCTGCTTTTTGTGCATTTGCACATACTGTTACTGGCAAAAACAAACAAACCCTACTCTTCCCTTGAGCTCCCAATCCCTCTATTTTGCCTCAGACTAAGAGCCATATTAGTCGTAGAATTGTAGAGTTGGAATAGACTGCAAGAGGTCAACTAGCCCAACCCCCCTGCAGTGCAGAAATAAAAGTACTCTTTGGTCAGAGAACCCAAACAGAGATTTTAAATCACAAAACATGCAGCAAAATAAAGTGTGGAAATGTAGGAGGGAAGACCTTTAAAATATGTCCCTGTGAGTTCCAAAACTTCCCTTTTCCCTGAGCACAGAAAAAGGCCACACCTTTGGTAAGTTAAAAATGGTTTACTTACAAACTCCCCGAAGGTCATATTCTTGTGCTTTTCCATACAGCATTCAGAAAAAGTTGCACAGGCAGTAAAACTTGGCATATTTCCAAAGTGGTGAAAGTTCCTAAATTATTGGCACAGGAACTCAGGAGTGGCTTCTAAGAACCATGCAGTCTGAGCTGCAGCAACTAGCTCAGACCTCCTCACACATTGAGCTTCTATGGAACAAAGGCTTGATTCATTATTTCATGCCAAGGTGAGGGGAGTGGAAATAGCTAAGCCAGGCAGGACAGCTCACAGTATTAACCCCACCATGCATTAATTATACTTAAGCATGTTGGTTATTTGAGACTGGTTATCCCACAGTTTTAACTCTGCACATACCGTATTTTTCACTCCATAGGATGCACTGGACCATAGGGCGCACCTCGTTTTTAGAGCAGGAAACAGGGAAAAAATATTTTTCTGGTTATCCTCCTCTAAACCCCCCCCCCCCTTTTTTTAGAATCAGCTCAAAGTTTTGCAGCTTTTTTGCAAAGGGAAAAGCCCTGCTTTTTGAGGTTTTGTGCAGCTTTTGTAAAGGGGGAAAAGCATTGCTTACAAACCAGTAAGCACCAGTACAAACCAGTACAGACCAGTAAGCACCAGTACAAACCAGTACGCACCAGCAAGTAATAGGAAGCAAGAGGAAAGCGAACCAGTACAGACCAGTAAGCACCAGTACAAACCAGTACAGACCAGTAAGCACCAGCAAGTAATAGAAAGCAAGAGGAAAGCAAACCAGTACAAACCAGTAAGCACCAGTAGGTAATAGGAAGCAAGAAGAAAGCAAACCAGTAAGCACCAGCAAGTAATAGAAAGCAAGAGGAAAAGTAACAGAAAGCCCCAAATGGCTGAAAAACTCAATTTCCCAGGATCCTCAGCCCTCCCAAAGGAGCTACTGTGCAAGGGGCCTGGGTGGGGCAGGAAGGGAGCTAACTCCCTTATCTCCCTCCCTGATTTCCTGCAATCAGCTGTTGAGCGGGTTCCTTTCAACGCTCTCTTTCCCTTTTGTTAGCCTTTAGCTCTTTCTAAAACAGAAAAAGCAGGATCTGCCTTTCCCCCCTGGGCAATTTGGCTCCAGGGACCATGCATTCGCTCCATAAGACGCACAGACATTTCCCATTACTTTTTAGGAGGGGAAAAGTGCGTCTTATGGAGCAAAAAATACGGTACATAGATACATCACAAAACCTGATAGTTAGAACTGGGGTTTGGGACCACAGGTATCTGTGACAGGGAAGGGAAAGGAGGCAGAGACTTGGCAGGTGGGTTGGAAAGCAGCTGCTGTGTGCCCTGCACAGACTATCTAGTAGGGAGCGAGACAGAACTCGTTACTCCCAGTGCGGCAGAACAGCCTCAGGTTCCATTTTGATTTTTGTTCATTCTTTTTCTCTCCTTCCGCAGCTCTTTGTTGTTTGCCAGGGTTTTCTGCAGCTCTCTCAGCTGATGACGTCTGGCCTTGTGAAGAGCTCCATTTCCACAATCGAGAAGCGCTTTGGACTGTCCAGCCAGATGGCCGGCATGGTGGTCTCCTTCAACGAGGTACCGCCTTTTCTGCTTGTGCATCTTCCCTTCCATAAGGATGTGGCTTCCCCAGCGCCCTAAGAGGCCTCTCAACCTCTCATTTCACTACCCAGGTGGGAAACACGCTGCTGATCATCTTTGTGAGTTACATGGGCTGCAGAGTCCACAGGCCCCGATTCATTGGCTATGGGGCCGTCCTCGTCTCCATGGCTGGCCTGGTCATGTCGCTTCCTCACTTTATCTCGGGACCCTACGAATATGATCGCTCCATTACTGGTAAGGACTTTCTATGTATGATCTCCTTGGGGACGTTTTCACCACAGAGGTTCACAGTTGGAACTGGGGAAACTGTTGATTCATAGAATCATAGAAACGTAGAGTTGGAAGGGACCCCCAAGGGTCATCTAGTCCAACCCCCTGCAATGCAGGAACCTCAACTAAAGCATCCCTGACAGATGGCCATCCAACCTCTGCTGAAAATCACCACCTCCCGAGGGAGACCATTCTCTTGTCGAACAGCTCTTACTGTCAGATAGTTGAGGTAGCTAGCCGTGTTGGTCTGACACAGTCGAAATAAATTAAAAAAATTGTCCAGTAGCACCTTAGAGACCAACTAAGTTCATTCTGGGTATAAGCTTTTGGATCTGAAGAAGTGTGCATGCACTCAAAAGCTTCTACCCAGAACAAACTTAGTTGGTCTCTAAGGTGCTACTGGAAGGAATTATTTTATTTTATTTTATTTTGTCAGATAGTTCTTCCTGATGTTTTGTTGGAATCTCCTTTCTTGTAACTTGAAGCCATTGGTTCGAGTCCTATTCTTCAGAGCAGGAGAAAACAAGCTTGTTCCGTCATCCATAAGAGAGCCCTTGAGATATTTGAAGATGGCTATCATATCTCCTCACAGTCTCTACGCATATCTCCTTGGGTAGCTTTTCAGTATGGAGGTTCACATTTGGAATTGAGGGGGAAACTATTGATTCCCACTTTCATTTTGCATTAGAAAACCACAGATGATCAAGCCAAGAGTTGGACATTGACACACACCCAATTTCATTTTTTAAATTTTTTAATTGGTTTTTGAATTATGTTTTACTAGTGCTTTAAACCTGTTAAATTAACAGGCGCTAGAACATATGTGGTGAAACATTTTAAAAAACAGACTGCTCGCCCGCCGCCACTTGTAACAGCCGCTGCCGCTTAGAAGTACGTCCACGCGAGCGCGCACCCGACACTTCAACAGTTTCGCCCGGCCGCCCGTTCCAAGTCCCAACGGCTGTCCGTGGGGCACATGCGCAGTAGCGCAATCCCACGGACACAGGGACTGGACGCAGAGACACTTGCACTTTAGGACTTCCGGCGGCGACGCCATCGCCGGGTGGTCGAAGGCTGCTTCGGGTCCGAAGCGCCTTGTCCATCCCGGGGGTTAGGAGCCGCGCTACCGCAGCGCGCGGCTCCGGTTGGGGTGCGGGAAGAGCGTCCCGCACCCTGGGCTCCCCGGCTGCGCCCGCGGAGGCTCTGAACCCTTCCCTTGCCCCCCCTGTAAAGGGGGAGTGGGGGTGAAGGGCAAACGGAGCCGGGCTTCGGGGACATGCCCCAACCGGGATGCAAATGCGGCGACAGAGCCCGCGGTGAGCGTCCAAGTTCTACCTGTGAAGAATGGAGCTAAAAGAACCCGGTGGTCGTGAGTAAAGAATTCGATTGGAAATTGTGTTTTTGGAACGATCCGGGGGGAAGGAGAATGGCAGCCTGCCCTCCCTCCCTTCGAGCTCAAGAATCTAACCAATTTGAGTGATTGCTGCTACAGAACTGGTTACAATGTATTTAAAATTGACACAGGAGACTGGCAAACTTTTCTTTTGGGAAGTTAACTAGAGGAAAATATCTCCTTTTAAAGTTGCGGTATTTGCGCTCCAGTTCAGGAAAATGGCGACGAACAAAGAGGGGAGTAGTAACTTGACACCCGCTTCCTCCCCCTCTGCCAGTATGCTGGGCTTCGTCCTTGAACTGGCACTGAACTCTGGATTAACGGACGAACAGAGACTTACTGCCTTGAAGGTGGAACTGCTTTATAGAAAAGTCAAAGCCTTGTGTGGGGGTCTGAAATGGAACCAATTGCCCACAGAGGAGGCAAACAAAACTTTTGACACTTTGGAAGAAAGCCTTGCCAAAGAGCTGAGAGGATGGATGCAAAGATGGAGTGAAATGAATGAGCTACTTCGGAGAAGAAATTCGCCTTTTGGGGGTGGCAGCCCCAAGGCGACGTTAAGATTTCGTATATCCAGTCCCCGAGGTGTGAGCTCGGGGGCCAGGGACAGAGAATTAAGGTATCTACAAGAAGAAAAGGAATGTTACAAAGAACCGAAGAAGCTGAGAGATGATGTGAGGAACACCTCTGAACTCGCGGCAAGGAGAGGTTTGGACTGTGCCTGGATCTGTGGACACTTGGAGAGGGAAGAGATATGGAAGTTCAGTGCCGATGCCATCAGGAGAAGAATAATGGACAGAGGGGGTGTGGGGTGAAGTATGAAGTAAAACTTTAAGTAGCCTGATATGGTAAATTGAAATCGGAGGGTGAATACTGTCAACAATACTTTGTTATATTTTTTATTTGAATATGAAAGGAGATATTTCAAGTTTTTACGTTACTAGCAGCAACCTTAAGGATAGAAGAGATAGATTAGATGCGAATGATTTACGAAGATCTATGAGGTGGAGTGTGAGCAAAGTGAATTTAAGTGGATTAAGTTCATGGATTTAGAAGATTAAATGGTGAGGTATTATTATGATGATGCATTTTTAGTAAATGTTTAAGATATAATTGAATGTAGTGATATAATTGAAGCTAAGGTTTTTTTTTGTAGGAGAAATGGTTATAAAATAGATTAAGGATACAAACTCGAAGGTGAAAAGGCAGGGGAAGTCGAAAGTCAAGACATGGAACTAGAAATTTTTTTTTTTTTTTTTTTCTCTAGAAAGATGCAATAAGAAAGCTTGACATTGTTTGTATTTGTTTTATTTGTTTTGCATTTGTTTAATTGTAGGTGTGGGTGTGGGTATATGTTTGTTATAGAAAAATGCCAATAAATTCTTATAAAAAAAAAAACAGAGACACTTGCACTTTATTAGTATAGATTATACTTACAGTACTTACAGCTGTACAACATAAACTTAAATTCATTGTTACCAATAAACTAATACATTAAAAAACACTCAAAAAAACATTTTGACAATAAATTTTCTTCCAAAGCAATACAGGAAGCTACGTTAGACTCTATTGCCAATATCAGCTAGTCTGATTGGGGGGGGGGGCAATAATGAGGGTCTCACTGCACATTCCATTAAACGAATAGCATGAGACAGTGATGAGAGTGGGTTTTCCCTTCTCTCCCGGTCCATGATTCATAAGAACATGAGAAGAATCTGCTGGATCAGGTCAGTGGCCCATCTAGTCCAGCACCCTGTTCTCACAGCGGCCACCCAGATGCCCATTGTGGGAAACCCGCAACCAGGATTCAAACACAAGAGCCCTCTCCCCTCCTATCATTTCCAAGCAACTGGTGGAGGCAGAGCACAGCCATAAGGGCTAGTAGTCACCCTCCCTCCTCCATGAATCTGTCTAACCCTCTTTTCAAGTCCTCCAAGTTGGTGGCCATCACTGCCTCCACCAAACCTTCAACAAGCCTGCTGTACCAGAACTGGATGTGGAGACTGCAGCTGAATGAGACACAGCTCTAGGCAGAATTTTGGTGCCGGCACAAGGTGTCGCTGATTTTGAGACCCAAAGGTCCATCAGTGCAGGGCCTTCAGGGCCAGTCTCAAAGACTTGGCAGTTTCTGAAGTAACCTGGTCATAAGCCACCTATCAGAATGCTCCTCCTAGCACGACGGTGTGCTGCTGTAGCATCCTTCCATATAGAGGCTGGGTAGGGAAGGGTAAGAGAACAGAAACAAGCTTTGTGTTGTTGCTGCTGCTCAATAGCTCTGTTTGCTGTGCCCAGTTCCAAATGGAGTTTCACCCAGCAGTAAAACAATAGATGGGTGAAGAAGTGTGACAGCTTGATAGCATCTCCTTTTGCCTCTACAGGTTCGGCAACTACCACTTCAGACATATGCCTCCCAAGCCGGAATGAGACAGAAGTATGCACTGAATCCAAAAAGAAAGAAACCGAAGTGGTTGTGATGCTGCTCTTACTTGGGCAGACCCTGCTGGGGATTGGCGGGGTCCCCATCCAGCCCTTTGGCATCTCATACATTGATGATTTTGCCAGTAAGAACAACTCCCCTCTCTATATAGGTAAGATGCTAGAAACAAAGGCTAGCTGCCCAGGCTAGTGCCTTATACCATATAGGCATCTTGTCTTGAGTTGTGACCTGCAATGCACGAAGGAGGGCCCTGAGCCAAGAAAAGAAGAGATAAAGCAGTAGTTCCCAAAAACGATTGTCTGGATGGACAACAAACAAGAGGCTTATCCACTAATCCTCTTGTCCTGCTGTTTTTCCCTGGGGAAAACCACTTTTCAGCAGTCAGTTAGAGCAAATGGCAATTCGAGTTTTCCCCAGATGGATGTTTGCTCCGAATGAGCACCAAAGAGCTGGTTTTCCGTGCGAAAGGAATGGAGAGTTGTGTGAATCCACCTCATTATTCCAACCCCGCTTCAAGGATAAACTGCTTAAAGATTTTATCACAATCAGGGCGGTATATACAGTAAATGTTAAATAAACTTGGGACAATTTTTGAAAGATGCTTAGTGGGCTTGCTACTTGAGCAGAAGTTCTGTTTTCTTTTTTACAGGAATCCTCTTTGCTGCAACCACAATGGGTCCTGCATTAGCATTCATAGTGGGGGCAGCTACGTTGCGCTATTTTGTTGACATCGATAAAGTTTCTGCAGGTGAGTTAAGAAATGTTCTGAGTCAGCATCTTTGTGAGTGAGTAAAGGGGTAGGCAGCTGTTGAGGCCTCTGAGAGTTGTGCTATCAGCCACCAAAGCACCAGAATATCTTTGAGCTCTTCCATGTACTTTGTGTTTCAGCGGACATTCACATTAATAACAAAGATCCACGATGGGTTGGAGCCTGGTGGCTTGGTTTCATAATTTCCGCCAGTGTGGTCGCCATCGCTTCAATACCTTATTTCTTCTTTCCAAAAGAGCTGCCTAGAGAGGTAAGGACACACTTGAGAATAGCTATTCTCAAGGCACAATCTCTTTCCTCTTGAAATGCAAAGTGGGGCAATTCAAAACACTGGCACATGAGCCACTACGACTTAGTGGGTAGGGTGCTGGGCTTGGACCAGAGAGATCTGAATCCAGATTCGTGCCCTCCTGTAAAACAACCTTTGTGCTCTAGGGCCAGGGCCTGTCTTAGTCTAACCTTTCTATCCCACAGGGTTGTGGACATAAAGAGAGAGGGAAACCCCGTGTATGCCATCTGAGTACCTTGGAGAAAGGGCAAAGTTAGATATGGGGTGGAACACATCAGGGTGTTTTGCTCTGTTTACTTGTGTTCTCTCCATCTTGGGTTTACAGCTGTCATGTCTAGCTGAACAGGCCCAATGTGGCAGTGAATGCTCAGGAACATTCTTGGTTCTTGGGACGGAGGCGTCCATCCCCTGGCACACAGGAAACAGGAAGCCCAGACAAACCATTCATGAGTAGGTACACCATCAAAATTCAAGTCGTGAAGGTGGAAGCAGGCGCGAGTCTCGCGACAAAGTGTACTTGCCATGTGGCAGAAGGATGGCTGAGTTTCTATCTTTGTGTCCTGTGTGAGAGACAAGGAAGGCCCAAACCTTTTTGCTCCTTAGAGTGGAGAAGAAAATGGTGCCTCCACAAACCACATACAGAAGACCGGTCATTGAATATTACTTCATCACAGGCAAATAGACAGTCTCCTCCTCTGCACTTGAGGGCAGCAGACTAGCTTAGGGAGCACAGAGCAGGCACATCAGTTCTGTTCACTCCTTGGCCTTCAGAATCTGCCACCTGAGGTGACCACCCCACTTTGGCTATTGGTAGGGCCAGCTCTAGGGACGTGGGTGGCACTGCGGTCTAAACCACTGAGCCTCTTGGGCTTGCCGATCAGAAGGCCAGCGGTTCGAATCCCCATCACGGGGTGAGCTCCCATTGCTCGGTCCCAGCTCCTGCCAACCTAGCAGTTTGAAAGCACGCCCAAAAAGTGCAGGTAGATAAACAGGTACTGCTGTGACGGGAAAGTAAACGGCGTTTCCGTGCGCTGCTCTGATTTTGCCAGAAGTGGCTTAGTCATGCTAGCCACATGACCCAGAAAAACTGTCTGTGGACAAACGCCGGCTCCCTCGGCCTGTAAAGCAAGATGAGCACTGCAACCCCAGAGTCGTCTGCGACTGGACTTAACTGTCAGGGGTCCCTTTACCTTTACCTTTTTTTCAGGGCCAGCCCTGGTGAGAGAACACCAGGAAGTAGAACACTGAATCAAAGAAAGAAAGGTGATGAGTCATGGATATATATCTGATCCAGAGGCATTCTTAGAGAAGGTGAAGACGGGCTGTGAAGGGGAAGTCTCATTTGTTTGCTAAGTTGCTTCCCCCTTGATTATGAGCAGTTTCTCCAAAAGATCAGATCAGGCAAACACAATCTTCTGCAGAGGCGGAAATGCTTGCTTTTGTGAGCTCTGCGGAGTGACCGCTGGCAAACAGTTTGCTGCAAAAAGCATGGAGGAGAGGCAGCGTTTTGAAATGAATTGCTCTTTTCCAGTGAGACATAAAGCTGACACCCTGGTCGTGCCTGATTGCTAACAATCCCTTGGCCTGCGCTGTAAGAGCAGCAGTGATAACTTTTGTTGTCCTGGCCGCTTCCCAAGCAGGATAATTGCTTTTTTCCTGCCTCCGCTCCACCTGCATTTCTCGGTAGAAGCCCCAGCCCAAGTGGCCTGCAAAGTTTCATCACAATGCCAGAAGCCCCAAAAGAATGTCCTGTGTGACAGTCATGGTTTCCTCCTCGTGAGGAGAGTGTCAAACTGAAGCTGAGGCAGTGGTAGGGGGGGAGACAGATGCTTAATCCTTCCCTCTCCTTCTGGTTTTCTGATGCAACTGCTTTCCCCAACTGCATTCCAGACATGTTTACCCTCACAAGCCCTTGTAGGGTAAGAATACCAGATTCCCCCCCCCCCAAGAATCCAGAGACACTTTAAAAAGGGGGAGGGGAGTTATTTTTTTAAAAAAAGTTATTTTTAAAAAAAGAAGAAGTAATCTCTTCTGTGGTCTCCTCTGTTGCACAGCCTTCCTCTGGACCCCGGCTTGCTCTCTTGGGGCGCTAGCCACCATGGAGTAGGCTTGGGTCAGGCCTGGGCTCTGCCACATGTCCTTGCCTTCCCAGTTCTCTCCTACCTCTCCTCCTTAGTGGTGGTAGCAGCAGTGCGGCAAGGTCGGGACTCCCCTCTTTTTCCTCCTTCCTCTTTCTCTCTCTTCCTTCTCCTTCTCTCCTCCTCCTTCTCCCTGCATCGGCTGCAGGGTTTTCGTGGCCCCGGAGTGCCTGCCGCTGGGCTGTCGGACGGGTGACCAGGATCTCTCGCACCCGGCTTGATTTGGGTAGGGGGGGGGTCAGTGGTTCCCTCTCAGCAGTGGCAGCGGCAGTTTCAGCAGCCCAGAGCCAGCTTGGTAGCACAGTTGGCTCTGGCTGGCTTCAGGAACTGTTCGCTGCCGTGGCGCTCGCCATTTTGCCTTGCCGTAAGTCCCCACATGATGTGACTTGTGCCATTGAACCAATCACACAACATTCATTCCCTACTAATAAATCTACAACACTTAAAATATTCATCACGCTACAAACAAACAGGATCTAAAAAAACTCCTTCAACTCATTGAACAAAAATGAAGAGAAATAGACTCCCTAGAAATCAACAAAACAATGATCAACATTTTATACTCTAAACAGCGCTACTATGAATATGGAGGGAAAAAACTCCAGACTATTAGCAAATAGATGTAGGGAAAAAGCACTCAAAGCAAGAATACACTGCATCACCAAAAGATGGCAACATGACATTCTCCCCCAAAGAAATAACCCCAGAATTTGCAGAATTCTACTCCAACCTATACACCTCCCATAACCCACCAGAGAATTCCTAGCAGGACTGACCATGCCTACCTTAACCAATGAGGAACAGAAATTCATGGACAGTCCTATCACCCCAGAGGAAATAGACACGGTCCTCAAAAACTTGGAACCACACAAAGCCCCAGGCCCAGACGGCTTCACAGCAGAATTCTATAAGAAATTCAAAGAACCCCTGATGCCCTACATGACACGCCTATTTAATGACATCATGAAAGGGGAGGCCCACCCCCAAAACCCGGACCCGCTCCAAAATAGTCTCCATCCCAAAACCTTTGAAAGGACAGCCTCAAAGTAGATTCATAAATTAATAAACCAAGACTACAAGATATTCACATCAATCTTGGCCAACTGCCTAAAAATCTTCTTATCCAAGTTAATAGCCCCAGACCAGACTGGATTTGACACTGGTCGCAATATTACAGACCCCATCAGGAAACCACTGAATCTAATTGAACACAGCAAGGCAACTAAACTCCCACTGACAATTAAGTCCCTAGACATCCTCAAAGCTTTTGACTGCTTAGAGTGGAAATACCTATTAGCAGTACTAATTAGCATGAAATTTGGTCCCAACTTCTTACAAACCCTCAAACAAATCTACTCCCAAGCCTCAGCAAAATGCAGGACTAGCAGTATGGACTCTAATACCATAGCAACCAAAGAGGCACAAAACAAGGATGCCCACTGTCTCCCTTCCTATTTATCCTGGCTCTGGAACCCCTAGCAATCCGAATCCGAGCAGCCACAGACATAAAGGGAATGGAAATAAAAAGCAGGACCTATAAATTAGGGCTCTTTGCAGATGACCTAATGGTCACAACACCAGACCCCTTAAACACAGCAACCTCCTTAATCAGAGAACTCAAAACATTTGCAACGGTGTCAGGCCTACAAGTAAATTTTGCAAAATCAGAAGCCATGTGCTTCAACACCCCTCCTCACATCCAAAGAGAACTCACTAATGTCACCAAGATAAAACTCTGTCACACCAAGTTCAGATATCTAGGGGTAGAAATAACCAGAAACCTAAATAAATTATACACAACTACAAGCCCCTGTGGCAACAAATAAACAAAGACCTAAAGAGATGGAACAACATGAATTCCACTCTCTCAGACAAAACAGCCATGATCAAAATGATCACCCTCCCGAAACTAACCTACCTGTTCCAAACACTCCCAACACTGAAAATATAAATCTGGGGACATTAAATGAAATCCAGGGACAGATTTTGTCCAGGGACAGATTTGTAAATCCGGGGACTGTCTCTGGGAAATGGGGACGTCTGGTAACCATATAGTAGGGGTTGGGGTAAGCAGCAGTAGAGGAAAGAAGTGATTTCAGGAGAGAGACAGCAGGTGGAGAGTGGGTTAAGCATTCTTTTTTTTTAATATATATAAGAATTTATTGGTTTTACAACAAACAACAAACAAATACAACACCCACATTAACCCAACACCAGCTGAAAGTAAACAAATACACAAACACCAATAATTCTTCTTCTTATGCTGTAAAAAAAAAAATTTTCTTGGTCGAATCTTGGTACAGACTTCCCCTGCCTTTTCGCCTTCGGTTCCAATCCCAATTATTACTTTAATAACATCTTATGCCATCATAATCTTAAAAAATCAAAAATCTAAAAGTTAAAATCTAAAGCTTCTTTCTAACAAATCTTGTTTCATAATAAACAATATTTTCCCATTCTTAACTTAACATAAATCAAATCATGTTATAGCTTCATGTTAATTCCTCACAAGATTCTAGTTCTTATCCACTTATTTTCAACATAAATCGTAACAAGTATCTTCATTAACTATAACTGCTGTTAATAATAGAAATTTAAAATACCTCTTTTCTTTCTCTAAAACTTAAAGTCTTGACACACCAGTTTCAGGTTATCATAATACATCCCTTTTCCTTTATACCTTAATACTGTTCACCCTATCCCCCTTCTGTCCATTTTCTTTGGTCGTCCTGCTCCAGAGCTGCTCCTCAAAGTGTCCTTTTTCTTTACATGTCCACAGATCCAGACTGAGTCCACAGTAATCCTTGCATAGAACGTCAGGGTGCGCACCTTTTCTCCCAGCCTCTCCGGTTCATCATCACATTCTTCTTTTATTTCTAAACATAAACATAAAGTTCTCACCTTCACTCCCAAGCTCTCACCTCGGGAGTTAGATATAATAATTTTCTCCGTCCTGGGTCTGCCACCCCCAAAGGACGATCCATTACTCCGGAGTCGCCATATCTTTTCATCCTGTTGTTCAATCAGCCCCTTCAGTTCAATGCCAAGGTTCTTCTCCAATACAGCCATTTCCTGTACAGTCTCCTCTGTGGGATATAACTTTTCTGACATATGACAGTTCAATATTTCCAATTTTCGGTTGAGCAGTTCCAGTCTCAGTAAAATAATCCTTTCTTCATGGGTCATTTCACAGTTCGTAGCCAAGTTAAAAACAAAGCCAAGCATGGCAGAAGCGGGCATAGGTGTCAAATTGCAGTTTCGGTTCTCAGACTTCTCCATCTTAAACCAGTAACTTTCCATTCAGTCAAAGTCCTTCACGGCCATTTTCCCTGAATCCAGGGCGCAAGAACCAGAAAATTTTAAAAAGAGATACTGTCCACCAGTTTATTCCCCGAAGGGAAATCCAAAAGTCTCACTTGTCGAATTTTAAATACTTTGTAGCCATCGCAGTAACAGCAGTCTCTTAAGCTAGTTATTTTCTATCCCCTGAGGGGAAAGAGGCAGGCTCCCTTTCCAAGTGTCTCCCAGGTCATCATCAAAGCGCAAAAACAAATCAAATCCAATACTCACGACACCGGGATTCTTTCGCTCAAACTTTGACAGGTAGAACATTAACGCTCATCGCAGGGGCAACCGCCGCTCCACGTCCCGGTTGGGGCATGTCCCCTGAAGCCCGGCTGCGTTTTCCCTTCACCCCCACTCCCCCTTTACAGGGGGAGCGAGGGAAGGGTACGGAGCCACAGTGGGCATAGCCGGGGAGCCCAGGGTGCGGGACGCTCTTCCCGCACCCCATCGGAGCCCCGCTTTGCGGTAGCGGGGCTCCAACCCCCGGGACGGACTGGGTCGCCTCGCAGCCGAGGCAACCCACGACCGCTCCGCAATGGCGTTGCCGCCGGAAGTCGGGTTAAGCATTCTTACCTGCTTCTTCTCTAAGTCTCTTCCTCCTGATGCTGCTTCCCAGAACAAGCCATTGTGAGGGTTTATACATACAGTGGTACCTCGACTTACGAATTTAATCCGTTCTGAATGCACATTCGTAGGTTGAAAAATTCATAAGTCGAAAAAAGCAATTTCCCCATAGGAATGCATTGGAAACGAAAAATTCGTTAAAAATTGTAAGTCGAGTAAACCGCATCTAAAACCGCCAACAGATGTCCTTCGGATGTCGAAAAATTCGTAGGCGTGCGGGCACTTTTTTCATTCGTAAGTCAAAAAATTCGTATGTCGAGTAATTCGTAAGTCTGTATACAGAAACTTCTATGTAATGAGTGTTTTAGCTCTCACAGTAAACCAACTGTACTTGTACCAGCCAGATTCAGCATTCAGCTACTAAGTGCCATGAAGCTGAGAGCCAGGCTAGCTAAATGTCACTTCACCAGAAAGACAAAGCGGGCATTAACCCCTCCACAGAAAGATATTTAAATGGAGCTTTTCTGCCTTTAAGTGGAGTGCTGACTTTGCTGCATCCATTTGATTTTACGCCATGCTATTTGCACAGAGTCAAATTGATTTGCCCCTAGGGAATCTCAGGGACAGGGGGCCGTCCATTGTAACAAAGTCCACAGAGGAGATCCAACAGCCTTAACAAAGAAAAGGGCAAAAACTCTCTTCTAGCCTTTTCCTTGGCAAAATAGCGGATTTGAGGAGAACAAGATTACAAAAGCCGCAGAGTGATAAAAGGATGTTTTGTGTCAGTGACCTCACTGAGTCTTCAGATTTCAATCTCCCTTTCTTGGGCCAGGTTATTAAGCAGGTGGTTATGAACCAGGGTGTTCTTGGAGGAAACTGATTTTCTAGATCCATTTCAATTGGGGTTTAGGCCCAGTTTTAGCACAGAAACTGCTTTGGTCATTCTATACGATGACCACTGTTGGGAGGGAGACATGGGGAATGTGTCCCTGTTAATTCTCCTTGACCTCTCAGCAACTTTTGATACCACCAACCATGATATCCTTCTGGAGTAGCTGTCTTGAGTTGGGGTGGCGGCGGCACTGCTTTGTGGTTCCAGTCCTACTTGGATGGTTGCTTCCAGAGGGTGATGCTTGGGGAGTGCTCTTCAGCTCCACGGAGTCTTGAGTGTTAAGTGCTTCAGGGCTCAACTTTATCCCCTAGCAGGTTTAACATCTACATGAAACCACTAGGTGGGGTCATCCAGAGTTTTGGAGTACGTTGTCAGCAATATGCTGGTGACACAACAGCTGTACCTCTCTATTATTATTATTATTATTATTATTATTATTATTATTATTATTTGTACCCCACTCACCTGGCTAGGTCCCCCAAGCCACTCCGGGTGGCTTCCAACAAATATTAAAATACATCTACAGGTGGGGCAGTGGATGTGCTGGACTGGTCCAAGGCCTGGAAACGATGCCTTATGAGGAACGGCTTAGGGAGCTGGGTTTGTTTAGCCTGGAGAAGAGAAGGTTAAGGGGTGATGTGATAGCCATGTTCAAATATATAAAAGGATGTCATATAGAGGAGGGTGAAAGGTTGTTTTCTGCTGCTCCAGAGAAGCGGACACGGGGCAATGGATTCAAACTACAAGAAAGAAGATTCCACCTAAACATTAGGAAGAACTTCCTGACAGTAAGAGCTGTTCGACAGTGGAATTTGCTGCCAAGGAGTGTGGTGGAGTCTCCTTCTTTGGAGGTCTTTAAGCAGAGGCTTGACAGCCATCTGTCAGGAATGCTTTGATGGTGTTTCCTGCTTGGCAGGGGGTTGGACTGGATGGCCCTTGTGGTCTCTTCCAACTCTATGATTCTATGATTCTATGACTGTTATCTTGCCTCAGTAATGGACTGGATGAAAGCCAACAAACTGAAGCTCAATCCAGATAAGACTGAGTTATTATTAGGGGGCAGTTCCTTAGACTGGATGGATGGGAGGTTGTCTGCTCTTGTTGGGGTTACCCTCCCTCTGAAGGAGCAGATTCGTAGCTTGGGGGTGGGTACTCCTGGATCCCAAGGCAAGTACAATGGTGGGTGGTATTGCTGACTTTTTTCCCTGGATGCCCCACCCCCCCCCAAAAAATATATCTTTTTTGGGGTCCAATGCATAAAGCTGAAATTGTACAGGTTAAATGGATGGAAGCTGTGAGCTGACTCTGTGTGCACGTGTGTGTGTGTGTGCGCGCGCGCGTGTGTTATATCCCTGCTGAAAATGTCTATGGGAATCTGTGGGTGGGTTTGGATCAGACTGAAGCAGAGTGCAGTTAGCTTATCCAGTAGACAATGATTTGAATCAGCCAGCTACTAAACTATCAGATTAAAAGGGCCAGCCAAAGCCTATAATGGAAACTGATAAAATACCAAGTGCAGGGGCGTAGCAAGGGGGGGCGAGGGGGGCGGTCCGCCCCATGTTCCATAACGGAGGGGGTGACAAATTATCATGGAACAATTTTTCTTTTGAATTTTTTTTTAATGCCTGCTCCGAAGGTCTTATCTTACTATACTAGGGATTATATAGCTATATATGAAATTTCATGCATATCGGTTAATATCTTGATCCTCCTCCACCAAAATAGCTGTTCACTTGGCTGTTTTCCTATGTCACGAAGGCTGAAATTTCAGTTCAGAGAACACTTACTGTTGTTCCCAACCCTAACCCTGTGGAAAGCCATCTAATTAGACTTTAATTTGATTTTGAGGTGTTTTTAGGAGGTAATTTAATTATTGTTTGATTTTATACCAATGTTATGTATCTGATGCTAGCCACCCTGAGCCCGACTTTGGCCGGGGAGGGTGGGATATAAATAAAAGTTTTATTATTGTTGTTATTACTTGTTATTATTCCTTTGTAAGAAAATATGAAATAACGTAAAAGCATTTTTGCGAGGGGGGGGGAAATCAATGGAGGGTTGACAAGAAATTTTCTGCACCGGGTACCACCTGACCTTCCAATGCCGGGGGGGGGGGGTTGACATAATTTTTTTTGCCCCCGGGTGCCAATTTACCTTGCTACGCCCCTGACCAAGTGTGCAGTGGGGTTGCATCGCTCTGCGGAAACAGTGGGTTGGGGTTGTGTGGCAAAGGAGGCGTAGCAAAAAAGGAAACAGCAGTAGGATGCAATTCTGACTGAAGGGGGGGGGGAGGAATAAAAAGTGAGGTTGAGTTCATCTGAGTTTGGGAGAGAGATTGACAAAGTGAACTATGGAGAGACCAAAGGACTCCAGGTCTTTTGTGCGGGATTCTTGCTTTGGTGGACCGATCCAGAGGTTTCCCAGGAATATTACTGTTTCTTTATTTATTGCATTTACCGGTATATCCCTCCCCACCTCCTGTTTTCTCCAAGGAGCTCAAGGTGGCATACGTGGTTTATTCCCCTCCTCATTTCATCCCCACAAAGGCCCTGTGTTTAGGCTGAGAGGCGGTAGCTGGTCCAAGGCCACCTGTGAGCTTTATGGCCAAGCGGGGATTTGAAAGCTGCTCTCCCGGGTTCTAGCCTGACCCTCTGACCACTATACCACACTGACTTCATAGCCTTGTGTTTACGTCTAATGCAATGTCACTTGCCCATTTCTAGGAAGAGTTGCCTTCAGAACCTCAAAACAACGACTTACTACCCGAAAAAAGTAAACAAAAAGAACTGAAAGACTACACTCTGAAAGAGTTCGTCAAAAGTAAGCTTGTGTTTATTTGCCCATTAGAAGCCCTACTCCGCTCTGCTTACCCAAGTTATGAAGCCTACACATGTCTTGGTTCACACATTACACAGGCACCCATGTTTCCCCATGTAGGCATGAATCTTTGGGCTATTTGCTCCAGAGTTTGTTGCACACCACAGAGGTTGCTGCACTCACTTAATTAGTGAGTGTCTGTGCATGTGCGTGACGCAATGCGGCGCTCCTGCGCATGCGCGTGGCGTCATTTGACGTGTCTGCGCATGCGCGAACCGCCAAATTGCGCCACGCACATGCACAAACACAGCGCTCGGGATGCGGACTGCTCAGGATGCGAACGTGGCTCCAGAACAGATCCCGTTCGCATCTAGAGTTACCAGTGTACTAGAGAGAGAGGCAGACAGAGATGGAGAGTCTGTTGGTTGCTGTATAAGTTACACAGAACATGTTAGTGATGTGGCAAGGCTAAATGGGGGCATAGACAGACCAGGGGAAGGCTCAAATGCAATTAGCCTGGGTTTGGATCATGCAAGGACAGAGAGATAGTGAGATCTAGGAAATGAAGATGATGGAGAGAAAAAAGAAATGGCAGTAATTAACTGTTCCAGAGAATGGAGAGAAAAGGGGTAGGTTTCCTGCAATCTCAAGTAAGCAGCCTTAGAACCCTTCTAAGTTGAACCAAAAATCCAAAACTTCATGCTCAGTTACTTGGTTTCTGTTTGTTTAATTTGTTTTGTGACAGCAGCGAGCAGTGCTCCCCACAGATCTTCATTGCCCATTATGGACTGGTATAATACCCAAACACTTTTGGCCTTCAGCTTAAAAATGAACAAATTTATTCCTTTGGGCTTCCAGGTTGCTGTTTCTGTACCTTACCTGTTACAGTGTCTTCTGGTTGCTTCATTTATTTGTCTGTTTGTTTGTTCCTGCACATCAACCATCAGTGCCGAGACTAAGATCACTGTTGTTTTGTTATGTATGTTGAGTATTACTTGTCCAAGGCAATTTCAATTGAAATCCATTTATATCTGTATAAAAGAGAGCACACTAATGTTGCTTTAAGTTTCATGATTAAACTGCTATAACATAGAGAAGAGGCAGAGAGTTGGGGAGAGGCAGTATGGTGAAGGGAGGACTATGAGAGTTGAGGAGGTCCGCTCACATGAGCACCCAAGCAGGCGTGTTGTTGTTGTTGTTGAACCCTGCCCATCTGGCTGGTTTTCCCCAGCATCGGGGCATAGCAAGGGGGGGTGGTCTGCCCCATGTTCCAGGGGAGGGGGGTGACACTTTGGCCGGCCCCCCCACCCCGCCCCGCGGGCCCCAAACGGGGGCTTGTCGCCTTTCCCCCCTTCCAGCAGCTATTTTTCGGCGCGAGGGGCGGGCCAGCAAGGAGGGGGCGTCACGCTTGTCGCTGGCATGACACCCCCTCCTCGCTGGCCCGCCCCCCCTGGAAAAAAAGCTGCAGGAATGGGGAAAGGGGAAGCAGAGCTGAAAAAAAAGCCGCGGAAAGGGGGGAAAGGGGAAGCTTCCCCTTTCCCCCCTTTCAGCGGCATCCACATGCGTCGTGACCCTCCCCCAGGGGGGTGCCTCTGCACCGCCCCCGCCACTCCGGGCAGCGCGTGGCTTGCTACACCCCTGCCCAGCATATCTAAAGACATAAAAAGATCAAACATTTAAAAAAAAACCTTCTGATACAGAGCTGCCTTCAGATGTCTTCTAAAAGTTGTGTAATTCTTTATCTCCTTGACATCTGAAGGGAGGGCGCCACTACTGGGAATGCCTGCTTCTCCCTTCTCTGAAAGGAATGCATGAACGGCAATTTCAGTTCTCACTTTCTCATTTTTCCAGTCTGAAGTTCAGTTCTAATATCTGCAGCAACCTGCAGATTTGTTGTTGTTTTTTAATCCCTTTGAAAACATTTTAGTGTAGAAAACATTTAGGCAGATTTCTCCTAATAAGCACATTTTTGTCTGTGCTTTTGGATAATATGCACTTTTCTGCAAGCATTTCCCCATGCTATAATAATGCATCTCTGTGTTATTTTTTACTAATGTATGCATTTTATGCACATTTCACCCAATATATTCATTATTGTACTGTACATATTATTTGGTTGGGTAACTGAATCGCAATTTTTTTTATAAAAAAAGTAAATTTCTAAGGATGGCTGTGGTTTGGTCACATATTGGTCTGATAACTGGGAATTACATCATTTCTCATTGAAATCATAGTATAATAGAGTAGGGTCATTCAGTCCAACCCCCTGCAATGCAGAAATCTCAGCTAAAGCATACATGACAGATGGCCATCCAACCTCTACTTAAAAACCTCCAAGAAAGGAGAGTCCACAACCTCCCAAGGGAGATGATTCCATTCTCACTGTCAGAAGGTCATTTCTGATGGAAATAGAATTAAATTTCTCCTCCATCCCTATTCTTGGGGGGGGGGGGAATCCTCCAAGAGAAATGATGGCTGCATTCTGGATCTAGTTACATAAGAATCAAAAACCTATCCAGGTTAACAAGATCCCATATGGGAGAAGGTAAAGACATTTCCCGGGAAATGTATATTTAGACTTGATCCCATCACTAGTGAAGTTGCTTTATTCAGAACAACTGGATCTGCAAACAATAGATACAGTAAAATTTCTAATTAGGCCGGCATGTAGTACACAATGTGAACATTCAGACTTACACTGCTGCTGTGGAAGGAGGTTTGGCTGAAATCACTACGGCTTCCTCCAGTCCCTTCGCAATGGCCCTGCTTCCATTTGCTCAGGGCAAAATAGGCTTGTGGAGAATTCCAACTGAACGGATCTTCTCGGTAACACCAGGCGGATTTTAGCCAGCCACCAGACTACTAATCTGCATCATGATAAAGCGGTAAAGGGCCAAAGATGAGCCTATAACTTTCTCCACGATTGCAGGGGAAATTCCAGACACGCTGTAAAACTGCAGCTTTAAAGCTCTGTCGGGATGCAGCGTACTTAAGATTGATTTAGAGATCTGTTATCAGGCAGAGTAATGGGGAACATTCGCTGTCCGGTCCAATAAAGCACTCTCTTTCTCCTCCGGATTAAGCTAAATGCCCTGTTCCTACTTTTAGCCTAGCAAGTTTCAGTTCCATCAGATAACAATATGCTTCCAATCTGCCACCGTGCTGTTGGAAGGCCAAGAAAATGTTAATCAGTCAGGGAGACGAATTCCTGAGAGAGTTAGATAGAGATCACTGTGCAAAGCATTCTACTGCAATAGAGGAATCCAGCAGCTCCTGAGCTTACCACCCAGAGGGAAGGAGATGTTTTATCAGCTGAACTGCAAAAGACACTTGGGCTGGAGAGTTGTTGGTTTTTTGTACAGCGGTACCTTGGTTTACGAATTTAACCCGTTCCGGAAGTCCGTTCTTAAACCAAAGTGTTCTTAAACCAAGGTGTTCATTCCCATAGCAGCGGGGGACTCAAATTACAAATGGAACACACTCAACATGTTCTGCTTCTAAGGCGAAGTCCACAAACCAAAACACCTACTTCCGGGTTTGCAGCATTCTTAATCCAAGTTGTTCATAAACTAAGCTGTTCTTAAACCAAGGCACCACTGCATCTCCATTTTAGATCCTGTTATGATTTACTGTATGTGGAAATTCTTCAGTTTGGCTATATATATTTTTATGTTTTGCTTACGGTATATGACTACTTTGGTTGAAGTTGTGTGTGTGTATGTGTTTTTCATTTTGTAGGCCGCCTTGAGCATTGTTTGAGTTGTGGAAAAGCCGCATACAAATTTAAAGATTTGTTGGACATGACCTTGCTTGGTGTTTCTTGTCTGTAGCTGTAATCCAATAAAGAATTTTGGACTCTCTAAAAAAAAAAGATGTCTGATGAACTGCCAAGGAACAGCATCTTGTGCATGGCAGAAGTCTTTGGGGGGGATGTTGTTGACTCATGGGTGTCGCGAGGGGGGGGCGGTCCGTCCTGGGTTCCAGGGGAGGGGGGGGTGACACTTGGGCCAGCCCCGCCCCGCCGGTGGGCCCCGAGCAAGCTGCAGAGCGAAGCCGCTCTGCCCCGCGGCCCGTCCGGGGTCCGCCCGCCGGCGCCGTTATGGGACTGCCCCGCACGATCGGTGGCTCGTGGGGCTGCCCCGTCAGTGCTGCTTCAAAGCAGCAGGGACAGGGAAGCCCCAGGAACCGGCGCTCGCTCGGCGGGTTGCCGCTGGAGCAGCAGCGCCGGCAGGATGGAAGTCTGTCCTGCCACTTGCGTTGTGGACGCCCCGCCCCCAGGGGGTAACGCCGCCCCAGGCACCCAAGAGGCTCCCTACGCCTCTGCTGCAAAGTCTGCTCATGTGAGGGGTGGCCTGACTCATTGGGCCAAGCCATCATCCTCTGTGGATCAAGAGTCTCAAGCAGAAATGAGCTGAACAGAACTACTGGCACTACTATTCTGCCATTGGAATTTTTCCATATAAAGGAAAAAGGAGTAGGGAAAGGGGGGGGTACATAGTGCGTGTGTCTCTCTGTGTGACCTAGGCTTCCACCAGCTAGGTTTCAGAGCCTTCCTGGCCCAACCACCAGGGAAGTGTTTCTGCTGCAAGCCTTGCAGATCCCCCCCCCCATTTCTTAGTCACCTAACAGCGTAACTTACCACATGCCCTCTGAAATGCAAGTTCCTCAAGGGCACGGTGTCAACTGTCATACAAGCCTCAAACACCTCACTTGGAACTCAGTCCAGGGGCGAAGGAAGCTTCTGCACTGCCCGGGGCGGCAGCGTGGAGGCACCCCCCTGAGGGAGGGGCACGATGTGTGCGTTGTGATGTCACGACGTACGTGGCTGCCGCTAAAAGGGGGAAAGGGGGAAGCTTCCCCTTTTTCCCCTTTCCGCGGCTTCTTTTCTGACCGAGGGTTGGGCCAGTGAGGAGGGGGTGTCAAGTGTGATGCCCCCTCCTCGCTGGCCCGCCCCTTCGCGCCGAAAAAAGCTGCTGGGAGGAGGGAAAAGGGAAGCAGAGCTTTGCCTCTCCTTTTCCCCCCTCCCAGCAGCTTTTTGTTTCTGTGCGAGGGGCGGGCCAGCGAGGAGGGGGCATCATGCATCACCCCTTCCTCGCTGGCCCACCCCTCACACTGAAAAAAAGCCGCTGGAAGGGGGGAAGGGTGGCATGCCCCCATTCGGGGCCCACCCGGTGGGGTGGGGGGGCCGGCCAAAGTTTCACCCCCCCCTCCCCTGGAACCCGGGGCGGACCACCCCCTGCCCCCTTGCTCTGCCCCTGACTCAGTCAGCTGACCATGCTGGCTCCACTGGTCAGAGAATCATAGAATTGCAGAGGTGGAAGGGATCCCCAGGGGTCATCTAGCCCAGCCTCTTACAATGCAGGAATCTCGGCTAAAGCATCCACAACTGTTGGCCATCCAACTTCTGCCTCAAAACGTCCAAGGAAGGAGAGTCTGTCACCTCCCGTGGGAGACCCTTTCACTGCCAAAGAGCTCTTACTGTCAGAAATTTCTTCCTAATATTTGTTCAGAAACTCCTTGTTAGTTAAATCCATTGGTTTAGGCCCTCCCTTCTGGAGCAGCAGAAAACAAGCTTGCTCCATCCTCCATGTGATAGCCCTTAAGATATTTGAAGGTGGCTCTCATATGTCCTCTCAGTCTCCTCTTTTCCATGCTAAACATACCCTTTTAAGTCCTTTTAAGCCCTAGCTAGTTCTTCAGTCTGAGCAACAGATTTTGTTGGACAGGGCTAAGCTGCCATTCCTTCCCACATATACATTACGCTGCCACCCTGTGTTGGCTGCCCCAAACTACCATACTTGCTGTTGCCGCCGCTTCAAGACAAAAAACCAGTTAGCCGAGTGGCTCCCAAATTTTTTCACGCCACCGCCCACTTGGTTCCATAAACCCATACCCAGTTCCCTCTACCCTGATAAAAAAAAAAAAAAACATTATTCGGAAAAATGGTGTGCACAACCCACAAAGAAGATAAGAACACAACAAAATTAAGAATTCGAAACAGTAATTGCAAATTTATTTAAAACCCAGTTAAAACTATTTAGTTAACTAATTCAACAAAAATTAAATAAAATAAAAAATTCATTCCATTAGCACCTTAGAGACCAACTAAGTTTGTTTTTGGTATGAGCTTTCATGTGCATGCACACTTCTTCAGATACACTGAAATAGAAGTCACCATATAGTGAGAGGGTGGGGAGGGTATTACTCAGAAGGGGTATTACTCATTATATATAAGGGTCTGGTAACTTCCATTTCAGTGTATCTGAAGAAGTGTGCATGCACACGAAAGCTCATACCAAGAACAAACTTAGTTGGTCTCTAAGGTGCTACTGGAAGGAATTTTTTATTTTGTTTTGTTTTGACTATGGCAGACCAACACGGCTACCTACCTGTAACATCAACAAAAATTGATTAACTTGATCCAGTGACACCAGCTTTTCAAACCCTGACACTCATTTTTACCTCCGGTGCTCCCTTGCCACTTAGCACACCCATAGGTAATCTCACTGCCCCCCCCCCCAGGAGTTGAAGCACCCACTTTGAGAACCACCGACTTAGTCTGTAGCAGCAAGAAACAGCAACAGAATAATGCCTATTCTTATTCTTATTCTTATTCTTATTCTTATTTATAATTTGCTACTCTTTCTTCTGTTGCAGTGTTTCCTGTGGTTTTCATGAGGCTGATGAAGAACCCAATCTTGGTTGTGGTCATCTTGGCTATGGTCAATCTCTCTGGCATGATTGCTGGCATAGCAACCTTCATGGCCAAACTGTTGGAGAGGCAGTTCTCCCTGTCAGCATCTTTTGCCAACATGATCCTAGGTGTGTGCTACTTCCTTATCTCCAGATCACAAGATCTCAAGGTCCTTTAGATCCCATTCCTGTCGCGTTTAGTAAGGGGCAGTGTTGTGCCAAATTTTGGCAGCATTCGGTTTTTTTCAAGGCAAAAATCATGAGTGTTATTCAGCTAAGTTTTACTCAGGGTAAACCCATTGAAATCAATGGAGCAAACAATGCAGCGGTGTGTTATCCTTACATCTCTTTGTCAAGACATGGGAAGGGATTGCGCTCTGCATCAGGCGGCGAACCGTCTGTAGGCTTTTGTTGTAGGGTGTACAGTGGTACCTCGACTTATGAATTTAATCCGTTCCGAATGCACATTCGTGGGTCGAAAAATTCGTAAGTCGAAAAAAGCGATTTCCCCATAGGAATGCATTGGAAATGAAAAATTCGGAAAAATTCATAAGTCGAGTAAACCGCATCTAAAACCACCAACGGATGTCCTTCGTATGTCGAAAAATTCGTAGACGTGCGGGCACTTTTTTCATTCGTAAGTCGAAAAATTCGTATGTCGAGTAATTCGTAAGTCGAGGTATAACTGTACTTTGTTTCAGTTCATTAGATTCCCAAGAGCCCAGAGGAAAGTAGGGGTGGGCGTCCGAGCCTGAGTGTATACTCAGCCCAGGAATTTGCTTTTAAGTACCTGGCCTGAGCTATTGACGCAAAAAGAACTCCTGGTTTCCTCCCACCCAGATTTCTTTCAGTGGTTCAATGTGGGCGCGAGAGCCTTTTCACGGTCGCTGTTCTTAAACAACTGGGAATCAGAAACCCTTGTCAACCTGTCACGTCTTTCTGTTGTTGGTTGTATGTGGAATGCTTGCTCCAAAATGGCAAATGCGTGCCCAAGAGAAGCGCAGGGATGTGGATGCCCCTGTGCAGGCCAACCCCCCCATTTACGAGGGGGTTACGTCCCGGGGCACCGTGCACATCGGTGAAATCACGTACACTGTATATTTGAAGCACCACTGGGAAATACTGCAAACGCCCAGCCCCACCCCTTTTTAAAGAAGCTACTTTAAAAGAAGCAGGCTGTGGGCAGGGAAAGGTTGTTGTGCTGGTGGATCTCTGCATTGTTTACTTATCTAACAAAATCCATATACCACTTGACTGTAACAAAACCCCTGCAGTTTTAAGAAGGAACAGGCATGGTTGTCGTTGCTTTTTAAAAAATGCATTTTGTGCTCTGATTCAGGGGTGTTTCTAGCCCCTCGGCTGCCCGGGGCGGGAAGCCAAGAGATGCCCCGCCCCCCGGGGGTGCCGGGCGGCAGCTTCGGGAGTCTCTGCAGCCTGCAGAGACACCCTAAGCCACCCCCCGGGATCCCTTGGTGGAGCGCAAGTCGGGGCAGGGAGAGGGACCCGCCCCTCCCCATGCCCTGGCTCCGCAAGCCAGCCAGCAGCGGAGCTCGGCATAAAGGCAAGGAGCGGGCCAGTGAGGAGGGGGTGGCACCCCACCTCGCTGGCCCACCCCGTGCCTCCATGCCGAGCTTCGCCACTGGAAGGGGGGGGACTATTTTCGGCGCTGCCGGGGCGGAGCACCCCCCCCCCTTGCTATGCCCCTGCTCTGGTTTTGTAATTTTATGTTGCGAACCGCCCTGTGATCTTCGTATGAAGGTTGGTATACAAATTTAACAAATCATCACCACCATCCCAACAGGAGCTATCAACATCCCGAGTGGCATGTTCGGAATCGCCCTTGGAGGTGCCATCATAAGGAACTTCCGCCTCTCCCTCACCCAGATCGCCCTGATGTGTGTCATTAGCATGGCTCTCTGTACCATCTGTGACGTGCCGCTCTTCTTCTTGGGCTGCCAGACGCAGACGGTGGCGGGCCTTGATCTTTCTGGAAGGTACACAAGCATGCCTGTTTTAAGGAAGAACTGTGGGGAAGTTGTCCAGTTTCAGGCCAGAAAAGTGTAGGCTAGAAGAAAAAAGGAAAGCCTTTAACTGTGGTGATTTTCAGCTGACATGCCTCAATTCCTGCCCCCTTCCTTAAGTTTTCCTTTTTTCTTTGGTGCTCCTTCCTCTTTCCCCATTTTCTGTCTACACCCAGATGCCAACTTTGCTGCCACATAAACCCGGACAACACCATTACTGGCCCCAACAACATCAAACATGCCATCTCAGGACCATTTAATTGCTCATCTTCCAACATTGTGTATGCCATCAAATGCCAACAGTGCCCTTCAGCTCTCTATATTGGACAAACAGGCCAAACCCTACGCCAAAGGATAAATGGACATAAATCTGACATCAGGAATCACAAGACAGAGAAACCAGTAGGAGAACACTTCAGTCTCCCAGGACATTCTATACAAGATCTCCAAGTAGCTGTCTTAATACAAAGAAATTTCAGAAATAGACTGGAAAGAGAAGTGGCTGAATTGCAACTAATCACCAAACTTAAAACCACGGAGAGACCTGGTCTGAACAAAGACATTGCATTCTTATCTCATTATACATGACAAAGGTATCTTTAGCCATCTCACCCCTTGCTTTTTCCTGTAAGACCAATTGCAGTCATTAACAGTCATCAACCGGTTTTCCACACCTATCAGCTGATCACCCATTCCCACCACCCTTCTGAATAATACCCCTCCCCACTCCCTCACTATATTTAAGGGTCTGGTGACTTCTATTTCAGTGTATCTGAAGAAGTGTGCATGCACACGAAAGCTCATACCAAGGACAAACTTAGTTGGTCTCTAAGGTGCTACTGGAAGGAATTTTTTTATTTTTTGTTTTGTTTTGTCTACACCTTGTTATAGGAAAATCCTTGGGCTCACTTGCATTGCCAAACAAAGACAACAGCCAGGAATATAGGAGCAAAATAGCAGCCTGTAGGCCTGGTCTTTATTTCGAAGACTGTTGCAGCAGCAGGACTTCCAACCACCATATGGAAGAAGCAGGAACAAGCCCCGAACAAAGGATGGCTCCCTTAGTGAAGCATCATACATACATCATTTCATTTCATTTGTTTATTACGGTTATAAACCAGCTCATATATACACCACAGCTATGTCATAACCTGGGAGGGGTCTTCTGGCAGAAACCTGAGAATCAGGTTTGCCCCCATCCCTACCTTGACCTCCACTTCACACCCATTAAGTACAGTGGTACCTTGGTTCTCAAAACTTAATCCATTCCAGCAGCCCATTCCAAAACCAAAGCGTTCCAAAACCAAGGTGGCTTTCCCATAGAAAGTAATGCAAAATGGATTAATCTGTTCCAGACTTTTAATAACAACCCCTAAAACAGCTATTTAACATGGATTTTACTTTCTAACCAGACCACTGATCCATAAAATGAAAGCAATCAACAATGTACTGCAGTCACACAATGAATCAATCAATCAGTAGCTGAACTGGTTCCACACAGTCGCAAAAAAAAGAGCCACAAAAACAAAACCACAAAATAAATAGCAAAAACAGACAGACCTCATCGTAACACTCAAAATGGAAGCGCGGCACTCAAATTGCAGCATGTTTGGCTTCCGAAAGAAGTTGGCAAACTGGAACACTTACTTCCGGGTTTGCAGTGTTTGGGTTCCAAGTTGTTGGAGTACCAAGGTGTTTGAGAACCAAGGTACCACTGTAAAACAAAGGCGAGTATGTACCGGTACATGTTCCTGTTCTCCTGGCCAAGTTAATCACACCCCTTTTGCCTTGACCAAGATCCTAACCAACTGAGGTTAGGATGGCTACCTGTCCGGCACTCAGGGCCAGGATGCCAGCAATTATCTCCCATGCAAGAGGTTACTGAGTACGTGATCTCAGGCTTCAGGGATTATGGCTGCCCGCTTCCCAGACTCCCCCTCCCCCTTTGGTAGCCATTCATTTCCTGAACAGAACAAAGTTGGAATGGCACGAATCCGATATTGGGGTGATTTTATACGACTTTCTAAAGTTTTCCCATTGAGCCAGTACGTAGATACATTTATCAGTGAACTATTACATTGGGTACATTTGGTAATGTGTAGCGGAGGCCCCTTTGAATAGAGATTGGTGGGGACGGGACTGTGTGATGAAGTGTTTAGTGGGGACATTTCCAGGGGCACCCCCCCCCCACACACAACCTTTCTCCAAATTCCGGGAACAACCTTGAGTTGTTTCTTTCATCTTACATTCCCATCTATTCCCCTCATGCATCTGCATACTACCTCTGATCTCCGCTGTTTCTCATCGACCCCTCTTGCTTTTCTCAGCACAGACCCATTCCTAAGTTTGTGTGGGTGTGGGAGTTGTTGTTGTTGTTGTTTTAAAATAATGGTGATGATGATGATGATGATGATGATGATGATGATGATGATGATGTCTGGGATCTAGTCCCAAGATGCTCCATAACAGGCCTGTGGGGCTGAATGCACAGGCTTTTCTCAGCCTTCTGTACAAGTTGAGAGTCACATCTTTTGCACGTCCCTCTTCCGCCTCTAGCCACTCCCACCACAGATAGGAAGCCGCCAGGAGGGGTTGCCCCTGGGGGGGGGATGTGGCATTTGGACTGAAAAGGGTTCCCCAACATTGCTCTATAGATACTATGATTAATTAGAATTATGAGTTGTCGTCACAGAGGTAGTGGAGGAGGGTGAGGGAAGAGAGAGAACCAGGAGCTAAGCTTAGCAGAAATGCAAGGCCCCCCCAGAGCAGCAAATTTAAGAATTAAAGGGTGTCTGCAGTATGGAGAAAGTCAGGACTGAGGAAGAAGACTGGAAATGAAAAGGTCCTCTATTCCCCCCCCCCAAAAAAATATTGTTTTTTTTAAAGCACATTACATAAACAGTTACATTTTTCATCCTTCCCCCCCCTCCCACTGAGGGAAGCAATTATCCACACCCCTCTCTCACAGGAGCAATATTAAACATTTCAAATTTAACATATTAAACATACAAATAATCATTGCTTAAGTCTGGCCCTTTTCCATAGGCCCGACATTATTCCTTTCCTCGATTTCATTGTGTATTGAACTTCCTCAGGTCCCGTCCCCCCCCCCCCCCCCCTGAGTTCACTGTCTATCCTCTTTACCAGTTTTCCAATCATGGTCAAATCTATTTTCACCCAAACTCCGTATTTTTCGCTACATAAGACACACTTGTTTTCTCCTGAAAAGTTAGGGGAAATACCTGTGCGTCTTATGGAGCGAATGGTGGTCCCTGGAGCTGAATTGCACAGGGGCCAAAAGAGGATCATGCTTTTTATTTTACAAAGAGAAAAGGGAGTGTTGAAAGGACCCCGCTCAGCAGCTGATCAGCAAGAGATAGGGAGAGAGATAAGAGTCCCGGCTCCCTTTCGCCCCCCCCCCTTGCCCAGGCCTCCATTGTTGAATGTGCTGCAGAGGGAGGTTGTTTGTTTCCCCAGCGACATGTGACTGGCTGATTAGATTATCTGTCTGGAAACAGTAGAAACTGCTCCCTTTCCTTAAGATTTTTCAGAAATGTGACTTGAACCCCATAAAAAATGGGGCTTTTCCTCTTTGCTTTTCCCCCTTTGCAAAAGGAGTTTTGCTTTTTCCCCTTTGCAAAAAAAAGCTGCAAAACTTTTAGCTGATCCTCCAAAAAAACCAGGGCTTTACCCTTTGCAAAAAAAAAGCTGCAAAACTTTTAGCTGATCCTAAAAAAAAAAAAACAGGGCTTTTCCCTTTGCAAAAAAAGCTGCAAAACTTTTAGCTGATCCTCAAAAAAACAGGGCTTTTAGAGGAGGAAAACCAGAAAAATATTTTTTCCCTTGTTTCCTCCTCTAAAAATGAGGTGTGCCCTATGGTCCAGTGCGCTCTATGGAGCGAAAAATACGGTATTTTCTCCTTATCTTTTTAAGCATATTTATATAATATCACCCTTAACTCCTAAAAATTTTAAACTCAAACCTCGGCTCCTACGTACTTCTGAAACTTTCTTTGGCCCTCATCCAAATTACCTCTATCATCCTAATTTAACCCCTTTATTCTTCATTTTTCTCACCCTTCCCTCCCTCCGGTCTTGAAATATTAGCTATTACTTCTTAACATCCTATCCTTGTGTCAACATCCAAATCCATAAGTCTAGACCATAACAACAAGAGAAATAATAAAAACATATCCTTTTCAACCCACACCAACCCTCTCCAAAACATGAGCCCATAAGTTATTCCTTTTTTCTCTTCTGTTTTCTTCTTCATTTTTTGCAAGATATCCTTGCAAATGTCTTTCTCGTGGCAGATTGCAAACCACACTGGCCGCACCTCTCTATGGGATGAAAAGGTCCTCTAGAGCCACAGGCATGTAAAGGATGCTAGGAATGTGGAGCCAGGCTAGATCGAGAAGGTTCTAGCCTGGGGCGGGGGGGGGGCTGCAGTTTCGCCTCTCAACACATGTTGCAGTGCTCAGCAGTTTCTGGCACTGGGATGCTGCCCGCTGTGACACATGTAAGCGTCATGTACAAAGACTCTGTCATGGATGCTTTAGTTCAGATTCCAGTATTGCAGGGGGCTGGGCTAGATGACCCTTGGGGGTCCCTTCCAACTCTACGATTCAGGAAGGAAGGAAGGAAGGAAGGAAGGAAGGAAGGAAGGAAGGCAGGCTTTTTGTATTCAGATGTAATTCATGTGCAAATGCAAGCGGATTTAATCAAGTAAAACTCATACAATCAGTTGACTATGGCAGTGTTTTTCAACCACTGTTCCGCGGCACACTAGTGTGCCGCGAGATGTTGCCTGGTGTGCCGTGGGGAAAATTGAAAAATTCGAAAGATTAAAAAAAAACAGCCAAACAGACCCAGGTTGCGCACTGAATAAAGTATTTTATAATTTTTCATATTTCTGTTTACTTACTATTTCATAATAAAGTAATTATAAAATACTTTCTTTGTGTTTATTTGATTCCTATTCAAGAGAATTACTTTATATATAGTCAATATAGGCACAGAGTTAAATTTTTTAACATTTTCTAATGGTGGTGTGCCTCGTGATTTTTTTCATGAAACAAGTGTGCCTTTGCCCAAAAAAGGTTGAAAAACACTGGACTACGGTGTCTTGCACTGAATGACAGCCCCAATAAATACTTGCATAAGCCTTTGTGCAAGCGCATGCAAAAATGTCCCAGGGCCACGATGCTCTTGCTGACCTAATTCTGTGCTCTTCCTTCCGCAGTTCTGGAATTGAGGAGCACGTTTTCGATTGTAACCAAATGTGCAAATGCTCCCCTTCAGCTTTTAACCCTGTGTGCGGTGAGAATGGTATTGAATACATCTCCCCTTGCTACGCTGGCTGCACAGAGCTAAATGCCGACACCGAAACACATAAAGTTCTGGTGAGTGTAGATTCTTCTAGATCTTCATGAAGAAGCCTGCAAGAGGAAAGTGGTCAGGAGGTGGGCTTGGAGTGGAGGAGAATCAGGTGGCAGGTGTCCCTACCTCTTCCGTGCCTCAACTGCAAATTGCCCTCTTTTGTTTTGTCATCCAGAGTCCATTACATGCTTTTGCCTGCCATGCATAGTTAGGCCCAGGGCCGTCTTAGAGGGATCGGCCGCCGTGGCGCGGCGATCCCTCGGCTCCCCCGGTGTGCCGCCTCTCCGCCCGCCTCCCTCCCGCGCTGGCCGCCCCTCGGGAGGGGGGGTGGGCGAGCGGGGGATGAGGGGCGTAGCGCTGGAGCAGCGCGGGGCTTTGTGCGCCCTTCCAGCGCTCCAGCTGGGGCTCCAGGAGGCGAGGGCGGCTGGCTTTCAGCCTGCCCGCCCGCCCGTGGGGGCGGGGGCGGGTTGGGGAGGGGACGCCTGGTATGCCGGAGGGCTCGCGGGGGCGCCCCTGGGGGGCCCGGCGCCCTGGCGCGGCGTGCCACCAGCCCCTATGGACGAGACGGCCCTGGTTAGGCCTTAAGGAACCACACTCAGTCTCCTCCACACACTGGATATCTGGTCAGTATCCCTCAGGCAGGCTTGAAAATGGACACTGCTAATGTGAAATACAGGGACACCGGTGGCACTGTGGGTTAAACCACAGAGCCTAGGGCTTGCTGATCAGAAGGTCGGCGGTTCGAATCCCTGTGATGGGGTGAGCTCCTGTTGCTCAGTCCCAGCTCCTGCCCACCTAACAGTCTGAAAGCACGTCAAAGTGCAAGTAGATAAATAGGTACCACTCCGGCAGGAAGGTAAACGGTGTTTCCATGCACTGCTCTGGTATTGCCAATAGCGGCTTAGTCACGCTGGCCACATGACCCGGAAAAACTGTCTGTGGACAAATGCCGGCTCCCTCGGCCAGTAAAGCGAGATGAGCACCGCAACCCCAGAGTCGCCAGCGACTGGACTTAACTGTCAGGGGTCCTTTACCTTTACCTTTAATGTGAAATACACATGAGCCCCCTCCACCGGTTGGGCAAAAGATTCCTGCATTGCAGGGGGTTGAACTGGATGACCCTTGGGGTCCCTTCCAACTCTACAATTCTGTGATTCATGCTTTTAGATTAATGGCTGCTCCTCCTTCAAGATGGGGGAATGGTAATGGGGAGAAGGGAAGGAGGAGATCAGCCTCAACCTTTCCTCCCAACTCCCTCTGGTACTGTTGCTGTTGTTCCTTCCCTGACTTCCTGCCCCTTCCCTCAGAATTACACCAGTTGCAATTGCATCGTTGCCGATGGCGGCTTCGGATCTGCTACCCCCGGGAGCTGCAGCTTTCACTGTTCCCAATACCTGATGCCTTTTGTGATCATCGCCTCCTTCTCCACGTTCCTGGGGAGCCTCTCACACACGCCAGGCTTCGTGCTTGTTCTGAGGTACTTTGTGACATTTAAAAAGTACTTCCTAGGAACATTCGAGCAGTGGCCTTTCTCTGCCAAGGAATCTAGACCAGATGCCTTTGTGGGCTCTGCTGTATTTGAATGCCTGTCCTTCACAAAGCGGAGGGAAGAGATGGTTCATTTGAAAAAAAAAAACCAACCAACAGTTTATTCCAAGTTATTTATTGATTAGTGTTCACCGGGCATTACGTGACACTTCACTGACAGACTCCTAGCCCCCAAAGAGCCTATAGTCTAAACTTTGACAATGGAAAAAACGGCAGCTATAGGGCAGGAATGGGAGAGCCAAAGGAAGCAAAAATATGAATATGAAGAAGTGCAGCTAAATGCTCTCTCTTGAGCAGGGGTCAGCAACCTTTTCCAGCTGTGGGCCGGCCCACCACCCCTCAGACCATGTGGGGGGCCGGACTATATTAAAAAAAAAAAATGAACGAATTCCTATGCCCCACAAATAACCCAGAGATGCATTTTAAATAAAAGGACACATTCTACTCATGTAAAAACACGCTGATTCCCAGACCGTCCGCGGGCCGGATTTAGAAGGAGATTGGGCCGCATCTGGCCCCCGGGCCTTAGGTTGCCTACCCCTGCTCTTGAGCTTAGTTCAATGGGGGTGAGGAATAAGGGCATAAGCCTCCTGCGAAAAGTGAGTTGGGGGAGGGTTGAGGGAGAGAGCGAGAAGGAAGTGCCACCACAAAGTGTTTCGAAAAGAGTTCCAGGCATTAGGAGCAGCAAGGGAAAGAGAGCAGAATCTCTTCTGAAAAATACACCTTGCGTTTCCTCATGTGCAGAATGCTGGAACTAGGGCTGGAAGGAACTGTCCATTTCAATTCCCTTAGTTGATTCCCCCCCCCCCACTTCCAATCTTAAATTCAGTTTTCCAGATTTCTGCAGCAATTTGCATATATATGGTTATTAAACCCTCATGAAAATTTGCCCACGTTCTGTTGTGGATTTCTCCCAATAAGCACATTTGTTTCATGCAGTTTCAACTAATGTGCACGTTTTTGCAAGCAGTTGTTTTCTAGTGTAGCAGCAGATCACCCCAAGGGCTCAGTGCCTTCTGCAGACATGCCCTTTTGGCTCCCACCAATCCCTTTTGGCTTTCTCTTTCAGAAACGTTGACCCTGAAGATAAGTCTTTTGCCATAGGGATACAGTTCCTCATGCAGAGAGTTCTAGGTAAGTTAGAGGCAAGTGGTGCGTGTGTGTTTTGGGCACAGTCAGTTTGGTGGTGAATTTCGCATTCTGAAAAAGAAATGTCCAGCCTTGGTGGTTGTACAGAAAACCTGAACACTTGTTGAGTGTGCAGGGTGAAATCTCAGAAGCCAGAGCAATCTTTGCTTTCTGTGCACTTTAACTTGTGGACACTGTTATGATATTATTACAAGCCAAGCTGCAAAAGCCTCAGCAGCGAGGCCAGCATGACTGTGTCTGTTTTTATCCT
The DNA here is from genome assembly GCF_009819535.1 of Lacerta agilis. Classification (NCBI taxonomy): domain Eukaryota; kingdom Metazoa; phylum Chordata; class Lepidosauria; order Squamata; family Lacertidae; genus Lacerta; species Lacerta agilis. Next base: position 4,529,739 of record NC_046315.1, read on the forward strand.
GTGAGAAAGCCACTAGTCCTTCCAGCTTTCTCACACACGTGATGTTTTTGTACTCCTTACTTTCGTTTCTGGCTCAGAGATGCTAGACGCTTTTATGCACAGCTCTGACTATCTGAGCTGGCAAGCAGAGACATACTCTGCATTTTATCTGCAATAAAGTAGTATTTAGCCTTACTGGCTTGTGTGTGTTGTTCTTCACGCTGGAGAGCAATTGCATATTATCAATGTGCCCCCGGACTCGAGTAGCCAGGAGGGCACACAGGCTTCATCCCTACCTGGGGGTCAGTCTCACAACTTGCCCCCATGGGACGTTTCGACACATGCAAGAAGCATTTACAGATTTGACTGGGGTCCAATAGGCCCCAATAAATTCATAGTCAAAGCGCGCACACGCACACACACTATACTGAATAATTATTCCAAATTTAAGATACAACATAAGCTTTTTATAGTGCAGGTGTGCAATTATGCAGGGGTGATAATGTAATGATCTAAAAAAAAAAAATATTACCCTATTTTTCCATCTATAAGATGTATAAGATTACCCCTATTTTGGGGGACTCCGATTTAAGAAAATGGGAGGAGATGGTCCCCGTGTATAAGATGTCCCCAAATTTTGGACATTATTTTTTAGGGGGGAAACCTAGTCCTATACACAGAAAAATACAGTAATTCCCATTGTGCCTGGCAGACCCCTGCTTACTAATGCAATGCTTTTTCTTCAACTCAAACTCATAGCTGTCAACTTTCCCATTTTTTTGTGCGAAATTCCCTTATTCCAGCGCCGTTTCCCATTGCAAAAAAAGGGGAAGTTGACAGCTATGGCCGTTTCCCAATGCAAAAAAAGAAAAGAAAGGGAAGGTTGACAGCTCTGATCGCGCTGCCGGGGGTGGTGCGCTTCCCCCACACTCCTCTTCCTCCGCCAGTGACCCCAGTACCTTTTACTGAGCCCCTCAGTAATTAAATAAATTAAATTACATACAATTAAATAAAATTTATTTATTTTTTTTAAAAAAGACACACACGGAGGGAAAGGGGATCTGAAATACAATTATTGCTCTTACTACAATGGAATACAGTAAGTATGCAGGGGCATAAATTAGGGGCAGGGGGGGGGGACCTGTCTCTCTTACCTAGATCAGCCAGTAACAAACTAAGCTGAAGCTGCTCTTTCCGTTAGTTGCTACCATGAAATGCCTTCCTTATTCAGGCTGCTCCAAAAGAGGATGTCAGTGATTGGGGCCCCATGCATCGTGTGGGGCAGTGACTCTCTTCTGCCCTGCAGTGAAACTGCCTAGCTATTTCCCTGTTTCGTACTGCGAGGCCAGCAAGCACTTTTTCAAGCTGCTTGGGTGACTTCGACACAGTGCTTCTTTAACCCCTTTCAATTCTCCAAAACCTGCAAAATGGCCAATTGGTCCAGGCTGAAATCCGGCAATATCAGGGCTCCTGTTGGAAAGGTTTGGGGGAGTCCGACTCTTACGTGGCACGAACCTCTTGCTTTCTTTTCTAGCCTGGTTGCCTGCCCCAGTGGTGTACGGTAGCCTCATTGACACAGCCTGCGTCCTGTGGCAGTACAAGTGCAAAAAGAGAACAGCCTGCAGATACTATAACAATGTATTATTCCGGCAAAGGTAAGCCCCTCTCTTTGTCCTCATAACAGACCACTATTTTGGTGTGTGTGTGTGTGTGTGTGTGTGTGTGTGTGTGTGTGTGTGTGTGGCATCAGTACTATCTACAGACAAGGGTCAGGTTGAAACGCAGCAGCAAAAGATGGAGTTACAGGTAGGTAGCTGTGTTGGTCTGCCATAGTCAAAACAAAATAAAAAAATAAAAAATTCCTTCCAGTAGCACCTTAGAGACCAGCCAAGTTTGTTCTTGGTATGAGCTTTTGTGTGCATGCACACTTCTTCAGATAAACTGAAACAGAAGTCACCAGACCTTTATATATAGTGAGAGAGTGGGGAGTGGTATTTCTCAGAAGGGTGGTGGGAATGGGGGATTGGCTGATAGGTGTGGAAAACCTGTTGACGACTCTTAACGACTGCAATTGGTCTTACAGGAAAAAGCAAGGGGTGGGATGGCTAAAGATAGCTTTGTCATGTATAATGAGATAAGAATCCAATGTCTCTATTCAGACCAGGTCTCTCCATAGTTTTAAGTTTGGTGATTAGTTGCAATTCAGCCACTTCTCTTTCCAGTCTATTTCTGAAATTCCTTTCTATTAAGACAGCTACTTTGAGATCTTTTATAGAATGTCCTGGGAGACTGAAGTGTTCTCCTACTGGTTTCTCTGTCTTGTGATTCCTGATGTCAGATGTATGTCCATCTATCCTTTGGCGTAGGGTTTGAAGAATGCATATCCTGCCCCTCATTGCAAGTGATCTCATGGCACAGCCCTTTTAAAATACAGCGAAGTGAAAACAAGTGTTCAGGTGGCCAGGTGCCGAACACTTGCCCTTCAACTGCTTTTGGTAAATCAGTATACAATAAGCAGCACAAAAACGGCGCGCACAAATCTACCAAACCATTCCACGTTCTGAATTCTATATTGGTAGTCCAACCAAAGAGAGAGCAATGGAAAAAGTCTAACAAAGAAGCCACAAACAGAAAACTCATTCAAGTTAGTGCAACAGGACAATTTCAGTCTTTAAATTTCTTTAGCCAGGCTCCTGTAGATATTGATGAAGATAGGTCCAGACAGATGAAATATCAATGATGATACGCACAGATGTTAATTGATGTAAGCAAGTCCAATCAGATGAAATATTGAAGATGTTACACACAGAAGTTAGACAGGGTGCCGGCCTTTGTCCCCTGTTTCTACAGGAGCCTGGCTAAAGAAATTTAAAGACTGAAATTGTCCTGTTGCACTAACTTGAATGAGTTTTCTGTTTGTGGCTTCTTTGTTTGACTTTTTGCATTGCTCTCTCTTTGGTTGGACTACCAATATAGAATTCAGAACGTGGAATGGTTTGGTAGATTTGTGTGCGCTGTTTTTGCGCTGCTTATTGTATACTGATTTACCACGAGTATTGGCAGCATAGGTTTATTTTTTCAGCTTCAACTGCTTTGGGCTTCAGAGTTTCCTCCTTGTGTGCAGGCAATGTCTTCGGAGAACGATGACTTTCCGAAGTTTCCTCTAGGTCAGAAGATAGGGTTAGTTGTATGAATGTTTACTTTAGCCACAGTAGTCTTTTCAAGCCCAAGGCAGGCGTGTGGCAGAATTTGGATTCCTGGGGAGTGGAGAAGGAAGCTTGGCATCCATTTTAAGATGGGTGGGTGGTTAGGCAGGCAAGTAGGTGCTACACTGTGGTCCCTTTGACCTTAACTGATATCCTCCTCTTAATTTTTTGGGCCCTCAGGTTTGTTGGACTTCAGATTTTTTTGGAAGCAAGCTGCTTTTTGCTGCTTTGCATTATATACTTCATGTTAAAAAAGAAGGAGGGTGGATCCCGCAGAGGATCCAGCGCCAGCTCTCCGGCACCGGCCCAGGAGTCAGCTGCTTGACCAATGCACCAGGACCTCCAATCTCTATTCCGCCAAAAGAAGAGGCCGAGCTGCAGAGGTTAAGCATGAGTCCCAGCTGCGATGAAAACAGAACGAGACTGAAGACAGGGGAGACTTCCTCGTGCCATGTTCAATTTTGGCACTTTTATCCGTTCCTTCTTTTGTACATACAACTTGTGTGTTAGCTGCCCAAGTGCCATTTGGCAAAGGGCAAGATAGAAATATTATACATAAACATATAACCCACCTGTCAGTAATAACAGGACCCCCCAGCTGATCATTAGACGCTGCACGCCACCTTGGAGAGAGGCCTGTGGTTCCGTTTTGGTGGTTCAAGATGAAGAGCAGTGGGAAATTGGGCAACGGCACCAGCGAGAGGAGGCTGCCTTTGTCTGCTACAGAGAGAAGGAGAATCCTTGTGGTTGAACCCTTCTTATCCTCATGGAGGAAGCAGCGACGCCCTACAATTCCGTCACAATATCCCCTTTACGTATAGCAACAGCACAGGGAAGTGGCGCCTTAACGCGCCCATTTTACGGACAGAGAACTGAGATAACGACCTCGTCCAAGAGAGTCACGTGGACTGGCTGTTCTAAGGCCCGACACTGTCACTACTGGATTACATGGACTCTCAAAGAAGAGAACCAGTAAGGGCTGGAATAATTCCTACCAGGAGTAATCGCTTTTGTATAAAAGAAAGCTTATATTGACAATAATATATCCTGTGGCATTGTGCGTTTATTAAAAGTTTGTGTCAGTTACGCTGGGGCAAGTTAGTCTGACTCCAGGGGAAGTTACAGGTGGGTAGCCGTGTTGGTCTGCCATAGTCGAAACAAAATAGAAAATTCTTTCCAGTAGCGCCTTAGAGACCAACTGAGTTTGTTCTTGGTATGAGCTTTCGTGTGCATGGTATCTGAAGAAGTGTGCATGCACACGAAAGCTCATACCAAGAACAAACTCAGTTGGTCTCTAAGGTGCTACTGGAAAGAATTTTCTATTTTGTTTCATCCAGGGGAAGTGTTTGGAACATGTGTTGTTATGGGGAGTCTACCGAAGTCATCACACTTGGTCCACGATTGGGTCAGGAAAGTGCAGGAATGGGTATGGGGTGCTTCGTTCAACTTCTGGAGAATCCCAACTGTCCTTTCAAAAAATAAAAGCAAGCCTTGGAAGTGTGTGGGTCCAGGGATGGTCAGAAGCTGGGGTTTGGGGAAGCTGTCTTCTCCTGAGTCGGCCCAGTGAGGTCTCTCCTGGCTCTTAGCCGCTGACCAGGGTATCTCAGTCCTGCAATCCTTTTGAGTTGAAATCCTGGGGAGTGAGCTGGGGAATTCTGAGTGCAAAACCAGTGCTCTGTCAGTGAGCCGTCACCTCTGCAGATTAGGGGGGTAAAGATGGGAGAGAGATATGCTAGTAGGCAGACCCACCCAATTCATATCTCCCAAACAAATAAGTGAAATGAAACACCTAACCTTCAAACTTCTCCAAATCTGGAGGCACAGTTCTCCAACCATAAGGTGTATTAAAATGCATCTCTTGATGAAAACATTGTTTTCCTTAAGTTCTGTCCGGCGGCCCTTCTTTCCAGAGGACCTCAGGGCAGCAAACAACTAGTGATACATACATATTAAAACAATTCCAGTACAGATGTAACGTGGGAAAGATCTCAGCTTCAACAGCTTGCTGGGAGAGGAAAGTCTTCGGCGGGTGCTGAAAAGACTAGAGTCTGTGTCAGGGGGAGCAAATTACAAAGGGTCGGTGCCCCCACACTAAAGACCTGATTCCTATCTCATAGGGACTGGCACCTCCTGATAAGATAGTATCTGAAGGAGTCTCTCACCTGCAGGGGGCAGTGATCCATTGAATATATAAGGGGGGGGGTGTCTTTCAGGTTTCCTAGTCCCCAGCTGTATAGGGCTTTATACACACCAAAACCAGCACCTTCAACTTAGCCTGAATTTTGTATTGATAAGAAATACACTGGAAAACAATAAGGAAAAACTTGCAGCGCTCAGTTTATAACATAGGGCACGACTTCATAATGTGATCATGGGGCATCGAGAAAGTGTAAAACAAGGCCGCTACATAAGAACAGGAATCATTCTCAAAATATAATTATAAACAAACCTCTTACATGTGTACCTTAAGTCAAGTGTGCCAATTGGGGAGGGAGCAGACGCCACCCCCCAAAAAAAATCAGTGAAGGGGCTGGAAGTCCTCAAAGTACTGTGGCAGCCATGCAGATACGTCGCAGGGCATGTTTGCGTCACATGTTCAAGCTGCACATACACAAAGTCTCTGAGAGGTGTGAGCTAGCTTTTGCCGGGTAATCGCATTTACCGTACTTTTCCGTCTATAAGACACTTCCATCTATAAGACGCCCCCTATTTTGGGGGACTCAAATTTAAGAAAGGGGGGGTGTAGATGGCTCAGAGTTGTTGAGTTTTTTTGCGGAGCATTGCCCAGAGTTTTACAGCTTGGGGGGGGGGGGTTGCCAAAAATCGCTCACATGCACCATCTACGCTGACAATCGCCACCAGCATACAATCGCCCACTTGCCGCAGTAACAGCCAATCGCAAACAGACCCTTCCCCAGCAAAAAAAAATTATTACCTGAGAAAGGCTGTCCGCTGGCAGTCGTGCGCGTCCCAAAACAGCAGGCGCCAATCGTGGCAGCGGCAGCCAATCAACAGCAGTGTTTGCTGAAGAAGCCAATCACCAACCCAATTAGAGATGCAGCAGCCAATCCAAAGCAGCCCTTCTAGCAACCAACAATCGTCACTGACAAGCTCCTGCTTGCAGCTGCAGCCAATCACCTGTCCACCCCATTCACTATCCATGTATGAGATGAGGCAAGTTTTTGAACATAATTTTAGAGTAAAAAAAAACAACCCCTCGTCTTGTACATGGAAAAGGTACGTTATGTTAGGTCTAATCTGGGACAAACAATCATAGAATCATAGAATCCTAGAGTTGGAAGAGACCCCAAGGGCCATCCAGTCCAACCCCCTGCCAAGCAGGAAACACCATCAAAGCATTCCTGACAGATGGCTGTCAAGCCTCTGCTTAAAGACCTCCAAAGAAGGAGACTCCACCACACTCCTTGGCAGCAAATTCCACTGCCAAACAGCTCTTACTGTTAATGTTTAGGTGGAATCTTCTTTCTTGTAGTTTGAATCCATTGCTCCGTGTCCACTTCTCTGGAGCAGCAGAAAACAACCTTTCACCCTCCTCCATATGACATCTTTTTATATATTTGAACATGGCTATCATATCCCCCCTTAAGCTTCTCTTCTCCAGGCTAAACATACCCAGCTCCCTAAGCCGTTCCTCATAAGGCATCGTTTCCAGGCCTTTGACCATTTTGGTTGCCCAAATGCTCATTTCCTCATCATTACAAATAAGCCCTGCTCTTTTCTGATCTTGCATATTTGTCAGTGTTGAAAATCCCCGTTCACAACAATATGTCATGGAGAACGGTAGAAGAACATAAAAGTGCTCTTGAAGAGAGGCGTGGATACTGTTTCTGGGTGAACATCCAAACAAATTTACAATACTACACTGAAATGTTTAAATGTTTCTTTGACTGTCCTTGAATCTTCCTGCCACCCTTGCCATGCTCTCCTGCCACACCAGTGTGGCATGCCACACCCTTGGATAACCATTGGAATAAGGTAAGCTCCTATTTATTCCTACATCGCAGGGGGTTGGATTGGATGACCCTTGGGGTCCCTTCCAACTCTGCAATTCTATTACTGTCTTTTGCATGCAGAAGGTCTCGATTTCTGTCCTTTTCATCTCCATGTTATAAAGGTCCAGGTTGTCGCCAGTGATCTGGAAGAACCTCTCCCTGAAAATCCGAGGAAGTAGAAAATACCTGGCTAGAACAGAGACTGTGTGGTGTAGTGGTTAAGAGCGGTAGACTCGTAATCTGGTGAACCGGGTTCGCGTCTCCGCTCCTCCACAAGCAGCTGCTGGGTGACCTTGGGCTAGTCACAGTTCTCTGAAGTCTCTCAGCCCCACTCACCTCACAGAGTGTTTGTTGTGGGGAAGGAAGAGAAAGGAGAATGTTAGCCGCTTTGAGACTCCTTAGGGTAGTGATAAAGCGGGATATCAAATCCAAACTCCTCTTCTTCTGTGTGACTCTGGTGAAGGGGTTGAGCTTAGGCTCCCTCAAAAACCCACCAGGTAACTCCTGGTTAAATGCTGGAGCTCAAATCCATCAGGGAGCAAGAAGAAGCTTCAAGCAGCAGACAGTTGGATAGGCCTGGGCTGAATATTGTATTGAATGGCACAGCTGTTCTTTAGTCATGGCGGTTGCCGGGAATGAGCCTATCTGCATTGTCTGCAAAGATTCCATGCCCCCACCCCCCAAAAAAGTAAGAGACGTCTTTTGCAATAATTTTGCTGCAGTCTGCATGATGCAATGATAAAAAGCTGGACCAATTACCCACCCCAAAATTGGGAAACTCATTTCTGACAAGGAAAGGCTGGAGCAATTTGCTAGCCATTCAAGCCAGAACAATGGGCAATCTCACTAGACCTCGTGAAGGGGAATAATTGTGTGTGTGTGTGTGTGTGTGTGTGTGTGTGTGTGTTGCCAGTCACAATCATGGCCTTTCTGGCTTCAGATGCTGCTGTGTTGGGTTGGAGAAATGGGTGTGATTAAGGAAACCAGATGCATTCGGGAGGGAGCTGGGGAGCTGGTTTCATTTCCTGAGATTGCAGAAGAGGGAATTTTGGGGACTGCCAGGGCTCATCTACACAGCTGCAAATAAAACATTTTAAATGTGTTGTAAAGTGCAATATACAGATGAGACACTAACTAGATGGCGACAGTGAGCTATGCAAAATTTGATGTATTTTTCAAAACATTTTTTAAAAAGCATTTTCAAAACGTTTTTTTTAAATATGTGTGTAGATTCCACCCCAGTCTGTTCACTGATGTAGCACTACAGCATGAAACATTTCACTACCAGGCAAGGATGAGGGGAGATTTTGACATATGTTGCATTTAAAGATCAACATACCTAATTTGCAATTCCTGAAAAAATATGCAAACTGAAACAGAGCTGCCGATTGAATGCCACACTTCTCTGATTTTTGTAGTGCAGGTCTCCAGCTAACTAACATGTGCAAAAATCCATAAAGTGGAGTGTGCGCGTGCAAAAAATGAAAATACTTGTGAAAAGCACATCCAAAAACCCATCATGTGTGGGAAAACTGCTTTATACAACAGCAAGAAAAGACAGGAAGTTTAACTTAGTTTCAAAATGGTAAATATTTCAAAATTATTTGTATGGAAACACAAAGAGGGCTTGCTAAAGCCATGCGGTCTAATCTTGGAGCATGCAGCTTAGACCTCCCTGTTAGTAGTGTTCATATGGTAGAAAAAGAGTGAACGAAAAGTTTGGTAACCCTTCCTCCCAAGGTGAGAGGGTTTGGCTTAGCAAAACATGGTGGGACAGCTTACTCTATGATGTTAACCCCTTCATGTATTAACTAGAGTTAAGCATGTTGGTTATATGAGGCTGGATTTATAGAATCATAGACTCCTAGAGTTGGAAGAGACCCCAAGGGCCATCCAGTCCAACCCCCTGCCAAGCAGGAAACACCATCAAAGCATTCCTGACAGATGGCTGTCAAGCCTCTGCTTCAAGACCTCCAAAGAAGGAGACTCCACCACACTCCTTGGCAGCAAATTCCACTGTCCAACAGCTCTTACTGTCAGGAAGTTCTTCCTAATGTTTAGGTGGAATCTTCTTTCTTGTAGTTTGAATCCATTGCCCCGTGTCTGCTTCTCTGGAGCAGCAGAAAACAACCTTTCTCCCTCCTCTAGATGACATTCTTTTATATATTTGAACATGGCTATCATATCCTTCAAATAAAGCAATCTCAAGATAATGGGATGTTGTTGTTGTTCAGTCGTTCAGTCGTGCCCGACTCTTCGTGACCCCATGGACCAGAGCACGCCAGGCACGCCTATCCTCCACTGCCTCTCACAGTTTGGCCAAACTCATGTTAGTAGCTTCAAGAACACTGTCCAACCATCTCATCCTCTGTCGTCCCCTTCTCCTTGTGTCCTCCATCTTTCCCAACATCAGGGTCTTTTCCAGGGAGTCTTCCCTTCTCATGAGGTGGCCAAAGTACTGGAGCCTCAACTTCAGGACACTGGAAGGGCAGATCCTGTTACTGTACCAAGATTATTTTTTGCGTGGCGTTCCACAGCTTCACATGTGTACATCTGTTGAGAAACTGCACAAAATGAACATTGGTGCAGATGTCCCTGCAGACTGAACACATCTTTCATGTGCTGCTTTATCCCTAAGCACACCTACCATAGGGAAACAAGTGTACTGCAAACATCTTCTTTATTCTTGAATGGATACAGAAATTCCCTTTAACCTCATTTGGTTGTTCTCCATTTGCTTGCCCATTTGGCATAATTATAGCCCATCCATCGATCACAGGGTGGGGTGAAAAACACATTTAAAATAGCACATGAACCCAGATCCTTAAAAGCCATCCAAACTATAAACATAGTGAGAGATTCTAAAAATGCAATGCTAAAGCTATTTAAAATTGCACAGGAGTACTCTAATAACCTGCAAATTGTCCAGGCAAAGTGAGACATCTTTACGTGGCGCCAGAATGATGGAAGTGTCTGAGCCATGCGTGCTGTCAAGGGGAGGGGGCCACCCATTTACAATTGTGAGGGAGAGAGCAGAGCCATTCTTGCTGGCCTCACCACCTCCTTCGTGTCCCTGCCCGGCCTGCTTGAGAATTGGAGGCCCTGTATTTTTCGCTCCATAATACGCACCTGACCATAAGACGCGCTTAGTTTTTAGAGGAGGAAAGGGGGAAAGCCCCAGGTTTTTTTAGGATCAGCTCAAAGTTGTGCAGCTTCTTTTGCAAAGGGGGAAAGCCCCATTTTTTGAGGATCAGCTCAAAGTTGTTGAGCTTCTTTTGCAAAGGGGGAAAATCCTGTTTTTATGGAGTTCAACTCACAGTTCTGCAGCTTCTTTAGGAAAGGAAAGGGAGCTCTTTCTACAGTTTCCAGACAGATAATCTAATTCGCTCCAGAAGACGCACAGACATTTCCCCTTACTTTTTAGGAGGAAAAAAGTGTGTCTATGGAACGAAAAATACAGTACATAGAGCAGGCTCTCCTCTTCATAGAATTGAAGGTAACCTAAAGGGTCCTCTAGTCCAACCTCCCGCAATGCAGGAATCACAGCTAACCTTCCCCAGGAGGCAAGGAACATGTCTGGGGTTGCCAGACATCCAGATCTGACCTGAAGTTTCCAGGTTGCCTGGCCTCCTCCGGTGGCAGGTGGACGGCTTGAATCTGCAGGTGGGTCATTAATGATGATGATGATTTAAGACTGCCTGCAGCTTGTGTGCTTCAGCCTGGCAAGAGCTGGCTGCAAATTATAGTACACATACCCTTTTGGGGGGCAGGGGGGGGTCTGTGTTCCTTGGCTTCCCTCTCCCAATTAACTTCCATCACCAGGGGCCTCCTCCCGTGACATCAGTGTGGGATGTAAACACAGAGCAGTCCAAACACAACATTGGTAGAGTGGACATGAAGGTGTCTCGGTCCTCCAGCCTTAACTTCCTGTTTACCTGGACTGAGACAACTTCCTCTATGTAACTGGGGATGGGTGTGGTTTCACCTGGGGAGGTTTACACAAAACCACAGGAAGCAGACCCCATCTTCCTCTTTTGCATCGTCTTTTGAACAAGCAACATCTTAGGAGAAGATGCTCTCTTGGCTTCAGCCAAAGAGAGCACAAAGTGGCTTTTCTCCCTTGTGGAGTTAGCTTCTACATGTAAATACTTTTATCTAAGCCTGCCTGCCTTTCTGAGACTGTATTATAACTCAGGATGCTTGTAAGTAAACTCTTTTATATCTTATAAACAGTACTGTGTTGTGTCCTTACTTTTAAGAGGGAAGAAGGGGAATATACCAGGAATATATATTTCTTACAGAGGCTTTAGCAAGCCTATGCAACCGTTTTCTGCTGTGTTTTAGAAAGGGAATGGAACTCTGCTAAGTTTGGAGCTTGTTAATACAAGCTGGGATGAGATATATAAGTTAATATATACTCATCCACACTCCTAAGCATTCCCACAATCAGCAGGGATTGGGGCCTTGCGCAAGTTCTGGGGTGCTCCTGACCTGGCAATTCTAAGCCTACCTGCCTGCGATGTGGCAACCAGGGCAGGTCCAGTGGGAACAGCACATTTCCCCACCCAGCTGCATTTAAAGTGGAGCTCAGGAGCAGGGATTTTGCAGGAGGGAATCCTAAAGGAGGAGAACCGGACACGGCAGGATCCCCACATCCCTAGTCTGCAGCTTTCATTTCAACTCAAAAAGCCAAGGGGAAAGGAAATCATTTATACTGTCGCCATTTGTGAGCCCTTTCTGTCCTTTGGTGCCAGATGAGGGGAAAATAGGGATTGCAAAGCAACCCTGCTCCTTGTCAGCTGCAAGAGTACAGAAGGTTTGGTGGAGAGACGGAAAGAAGAAGAGACTGTACCCAGGCAGGCAGGAAGATCCGCAGGTGAAACTCGAAAAATTAGAATATCGTGGAAAGGTTCATTTCTTTCAGCGATTCAAATTAAAAGGTGAAACTAATATATGCAAAGCGAGATATGTCAAGCCTTTATTTGTTATAATTGTGGTTATTATGGCGTACAGCTGATGAGAACCCCAAATTAACAATCTCAACTTTGGGGTTTTCATCAGCTGCACGCCACAATCATCACAATTACAACAAGCAAAGGCTTGGCATGTCTCGCTTTGCATGTCATGAGTCTATCTCATATATGAAACTCCAGTTAGCTAATGAAAACAATTGCTTACATAAATGGACTTTTCCACAATATTCTAATTTTTTGAGTTTCACCTGTACAGCTACTCTCTCCCTCTGTCGGGACACACTGGTAGTGTCTCTCATAGAGTTCTCTCTAGCAAACTTACCGGAAAAGTCTGTGAGCTTCAGCTCCTATCACGTGCCTATCTAGCAAGACATGAATTGTTGGTTTGGCTGCATTTTAAATACCCCACACCTAGGGGCCCTACAAATCCAGAAACCTGCACAGCACAGAACAAGAAGCCCTGCTTGGTGCTAGAGGGGCTGCCTGGGGTCTTCAGGGAGGCAAAGCAAGGGGAATCAGCAGCACCCTTTCCTCTACCAACAGAGAAGACCTAGGCCAGGTATGGCCAGATTGTTATGTACTGAGTTGAATAGGATCCAAACTGCAGCAGTCTGATTGGTCCCAGAACAATAGGATTGAGATTGCAGCAGTCTGACTGGTCCCAGAACAATAGGATTGAGATTGCAGCAGTCTGATTGGTCCCAGAACAATAGGATTGAGATTGCAGCAGTCTGATTGGTCTGCAGGAGCCACCCAATCCAGCTCCAGGTGGAAGTGAATCCGCACTCTGATTGGCCTACAGGAGTATCCCAGAATTAGCCAATCACGTGGGGCCCATTGTGTAAATAGTGTATATAAAGCAAACGTTTTGGGGGAACTACATTCCTCACTACTATGAGCTGAATAAAGAGCATGAAAATCACACTGGACTCCGAGTATCTTTCACAGATACTGCTCCACAGGTGGGATGTGGTCCGGGGAAAGAATTCCCCCCTGAATCTAATTACGACCTCACCAGATTTGAATTGAGGCAACACAGCCAAGCTGGGAGTTATAGCTGAGTTTTGATTTTTTTGCTTTCCTCTTCCCTCCCTGCGCCTTTCCCCTCGTGTGTCGTGGGAGGTAGGGGCTGCCTTGTGTAGAAATAAATGCTGCATGCGCTCACGCACGCACACACGAAATTTTAAAGCTTTACTTGGTTTAAATGTTGCAAAATACAATAAAAAAATACATTGTCTCAGTTATACGTTTCTTTTCTTACATACACTGGTCCCAGTGTAAGGCTCCAAAACATACCTTTTCCCCAAAACCAGCTCTTTCAGCTGAGAATCAAAAGAACTCTATCTCCCCCTTTCCGGCTTGCTGCATTTTGGTCCATGCCCAGTAGTTTAATAAGAGTGCTGTTGCAGTGCTATTTTTCTAGAAAAAGAGGTGCTGGAACTCACCAGGAACACCTCCCTCATTCCCTTAGAATGGCAATGGTGCCCACCTGAGATGTGCCGGAACTGAGTTCCTGTGAGTTTCCCCATGGGGAAAAAAAACCCTGGTGCTGGGAATTGTAGTTCTTTTGGGGGTAAACTATAGTTTCCAGGCTTCTTTTGGTATGGTGTGTATCCAGCCACAGACAGACACACTTTCGATATACAGGTGAAACTCGAAAAATTAGAATATCGTGGAAAAGTCCATTTATGTAAGCAATTGTTTTCATTAGCTACTGGAGTTTAATATATGAGATAGACTCATGACATGCAAAGCGAGATATGTCAAGCCTTTGCTTGTTATAATTGTGGTGATTATGGCGTACAGCTGATGAAAACCCCAAAGTTGAAACTGTGAATTTGGGGTTCTCATCAGCTGTGCGCCATAATCATCACAATTATAACAAATAAAGGCTTGACATATCTCGCTTTGCGTGTCATGAGTCTATCTCATATATTAGTTTCACCTTTTAAGTTGAATTACTGAAAGAAACGAACCTTTCCACAATATTCTAATTTTTCGAGTTTCACCTGCAGATGAACGGTCCAAGTGGGGATTTTTAACCCAGCTTCACCCAAACCACATTCAGGTCAAAACTATAAAGGACGCCTTTGTTTCACCAACTCATCTCACCTGCTTTGTGCAAAAGTGGCAGAGGAAGGGGGATGGGGGTGGGGTGGGCCGCCCCAGGTGCCATCTCTGAGGGGGATCCCACCATTAACACCGCTGCGAGCAGAGGATCCCGCTGCCGCCCATACGGCGGTTGAGCAGCACCGTTGGCAAGTACGGCCAGGGGCATAGCAAGGGGGCGGGGGGCGGGGCGGGGCGCCCCGTGTTCCATAATGGAGGGGGTGACAAATTACCAAGGAATAAATTTTTTTTGATTATTTTTTTTTTTTTGAAAATGCTTGTTTCGAAGGGCTTATCTTACTATACTAGGGATTATATAGCTATATATGAAATTTCATGCACATCGGTTAATATCTTGACCCTCCTCCACCAAAATAGCTGTTTACTTGGCTGTTTTCCTATGTCGTGAAGGCTGAAATTTCAGTTCAGTGGAGCACTTACTGTTCCCAACCCTAACCCTGCGGAAAGCCATCTAATTAGACCTTAATTTGATTTTGAGGTGTTTTTAGGAGGTAATTGAATTATTGTTTGATTTTATACCAATGTTATGGATCTGGTGTTAGCCACCCTGAGCCCGACTTCGGCCGGGGAGGACGCGATATAAATAAAAGTTGTTTATTATTATTATTATTATTATTATTATTATTATTATTATTATTATTATTATTTTTTATTATTCCTTTGTAAGAAAATATGAAATAACGTAAAACCATTTTTGCAGGGGGGGGGGAATCAATGGGGGGGTTGACAAGAAATTTTCCATGCCGGGTACCACCTGGCCTTCCTATGCCTTGGGGGGGGGGTTGACAATTTCCCCCCCCCCTGGTACCAATTTACCTTGGTATGCCCCTGAGTACGGCGCATGCACATGCCCCGCCCCCCAACATGCTGCTCAGCGTGCTGATTGGCTTTCAATTGCCTCTGGCACACCCGATTCCCTCAAGCAGAGCACAATGTTGTGCACAGTTGCTTCACTCCGGCCGGGGAGTCTGCAAGCTGTTTGCGCCCCTTGATTAAGTTCCCGCAGCAGGGAGAGTACCCTGAGGTCTAGAAACCCGCGTCTTCTCAATAACTTGCCGTTGCCAATTTCTCTTTGCAGTAATTAAGGTAAGCAACGCGGCAGGGTGCTGACGACAATATCACAACTGCACCTTGGGGTGCTAATGAGCACTGTCTCTCCCACAATCAGGCGAACCAATATCAAGCTTACCTTACCAGCTGCAAGTTTGTCCTTTAGTACAGCTCTGATCACAGGAGGAGGAGGAGGAGGAGGAGGAAGAGGAGGAAGAGGAGGAGGAAGAAGAAGAAGAAGAAGAAGAAGAAGAAGAAGAAGAAGAAGAAGAAGAAGAAGAAGAGGAGGAGGAGGAGGAGGAGTTTGGATTTGATATCCCGCTTTATCACTACCCAAAGGAGTCTCAAAGCGACTCACATTCTCCTTTCCCTTCCTCCCCCACAACAAACACTCTGTGAGGTGAGTGGGGCTGAGAGACTTCAGAGAAGTGTGACTAGCCCAAGGTCACCCAGCAGCTGCATGTGGAGGAGAGGGGAAACGAACCCGGTTCACCAGATTACGAGTCCACCGCTCTTAGCCACTACACCACGCTGGCTCCCTTGAAGCAACTTCCCCCTGTTATTGCTATCTAGAGATATACTGCCATGAGTAGGGAAGTTCTATGTAGTATGGTGCTGGAGGAGACTCTTGAGAGTCCCATGGACTGCAAGAAGATCAAACTTATCCATCCTTAAAGAAATCAGCCCTGCGTGCTCACTGGAAGGACAGATCCTGAAGCTGAGGCTCCAATACTTTGGCCACCTCATGAGAAGAGAAGACTCCCTAGAAAAGACCCTGATGTTGGGAAAGATGGAGGGCACAAGGAGAAGGGGACGACAGAGGACGAGATGGTTGGACAGTGTTCTCGAAGCGACTAACATGAGTTTGGCCCAACTGTGAGAGGCAGTGAAGGATAGGCGTGCCTGGCATGCTCTGGTCCATGGGGTCACGAAGAGTCAGACACGACTGAACGACTGAACAACAACAAATGTAGTGTTGGGCCAAGAATTTGTCTAATCCTTTGTAGAAGCTATTGAAGTTAGTACCAAATTCCGGCGCTGTGAGAGAGGAGGAATTTTTTTTCTCAAACCGCTTTCCCCTTACCACACTCTGGCAGAAGCGTACCTTGGCTCCAATCTAGCAGAGCTATTTTTGTGCTAAAGGTGGAGAGTCAAGCGCAATTTGAGATTTTGCAAAAGTAGGAGGTGGGGGGAGGGAAATATGCCACCCCCCCCCCCGTTTCTTTTGCTTTGTGTTTACATTTCACCCTGGAAGCGAACCGAGAACAACAGCTGAACAATGGTTCCAAAAGGCCGAGCGTTTGCACTTATTAAACCCTCCTGGCACTTCAGCACCTTAATCTTTATCGGGAAAGCCGAAATTAATCGGAAGGAAAGGCGAGCGGCAGTGGCAGGGGAAGATACATAATTCATGAAGCTGGAGCGGGGTGCTTTAATTGGAACAGAGGTGAAGCAAAGGTGCGTCTGGCAGCCGTCTCTGTTTTTGGGGTCCAGGTCTGTACTGGCCAGCTTGCAATGCTGCTAGATCTCATGCACACACCCAAGAAGCCTTAATTTTGAGTCCCAATGAGAGAGAACCCCCTCCCAAGGAACCCATGGAGGCAGACCATAGCCATCCTGGCTAGTAGCCATCCAGATCCCTCTCCTCCTCCACGAGTTTGTCCAGATGGATACTGTTTTGAGTTGTGTTGTATGTTCAGGAATACAGGCTTTCATAATGCATTTGGGGAGAAGGTCATCTGTCGGGAATGCTTCAGTTGTGATTCCTGCATTGCAAGGGGGCTGGACTGGATGACCCTTGGGGCCCCTTCCAACCCTACGATTCTATGACAAGTTATTTTTACAAAGAGGGAAACAATAAAGGCACTGGGAAATGCCAGCTTTCCTTGTCCGCTGCCAACATTAACAGAGATTAGAAACGCTCGAGAAAAACTCACTTCAGATATACGAGAGAGAATCGTAGAATCATAGAGTTGGAAGAGACCCCAAGGGCCATCCAGTCCAACCCCCTGCCAAGCAGGAAACAGCATCAAAGCATTCCTGACAGATGGCTGTCAAGCCTCTGCTTAAAGACCTCCAAAGAAGGAGAATCCACCACACTCCTTGGCAGCAAATTCCACTGTCCAACAGCTCTCACTGTCAGGAAGTTCTTCCTAATGTTTAGGTGGAATCTTCTTTCTTGTAGTTTGAATCCATTGCCCCGTGTCTGCTTCTCTGGAGCAGCAGAAAACAACCTTTCTCCCTCCTCTAGATGACATCCTTTGATATATTTGAACATGGCTATCCTATCACCCCTTAACCTTCTCTTCTCCAGGCTAAACATACCCAGCTCCCTAAGCCGTTCCTCATAAGGCATCGTTTCCAGGCCTTGGACCATTTTGGTTGCCCTCTTCTGGACATGTTCCAGCTTGTCAGTATCCTTCTTGAACTGTGGTGCCCAGAACTGGACACAGTATTCCAGGTGAGGTCTGACCAGAGCGGAATACAGTGGTACTATTACCTCCCTTGATCTAGACACTATACTCCTATTGATGCAGCCCAGAATTGCATTGGCTTTTTTAGCTGCTGCATCACACTGTTGACTCATGTCAAGTTTGTGGTCTACCAAGACTCCTAGATCCTTTTCACATGTACTGCTCTCAAGCCAGGTGTCACCCTTCCTGTATTTGTGCCTTTCATTTTTTTTGCCCAAGTGTAGTACTTTGGCATTTCTCCCTGTTAAAATTCATCTTGTTTGCTCTGGCCCAGTTCTCTAATCTGTTCAGGTCATTTTGAAGTGTGATCCTGTCCTCTGGGGTATTAGCCACCCCTCCCAATTTGGTGTCATCTGCAAACTTGATCAGGAGGCCCTCAAGCCCATCATCCAAGTCATTGATGAAGATGTTGAATAAGACTGGGCCCAAGACAGAACCCTGTGGCACCCCACTAGTCACTTCTCTCCAGGATGAAGAGGAGCCATTGATGAGCACCCTTTGGGTTCGGTCAGTCAGCCAGTTACAAATCCACTGAATGGTAGCATTCAGGACTGCCTTTTAAAACCCCTCCCATTCTCACCAATTACATGCTAATTCTAATGAAATTAAAAGTGGACACTTTCCTCATTTGTACTCCCTAATACACCCTAACGATTTGCAGCAGCTTTTCACGATGCAGCGCATGTCATTGCAAAGCAAGGGAACACGATGTGCTGGGCTCTTTGGCTCCTGTTATGGTGCCCGTGGTGGGGGTGGCTGTTTGGGCTGCGTATGTGTGCATCTGAGTACAACTAGCGACTGGCTGCATATGATTAGATTAAATCAATTAACCGCGGGCTCTTCTGTCTGCCATATGGACGGATAATTCAGTTGCGTAACTTGCCACAGGGATTTCCAATTGGCAAATGTCATTCTGGTTCATTACGCGCTCGCCAAGATGAGCCCACAGCATGAGATTTAGCTCTCCTCCCCGATCTTCCCGTAGAGAAGATCCCCCCCACCCAGCAACCAACACATGCTGGCAAGATAATAAACAGCCCTAATAAAGGACTCCCCCAACCAGAGAGACAGGCTGCAGCAGAACTGTCTCTCTCCAGACCGTGCCATTTCTATACGCCTTCACTTGTGAGCCCGTTTCATCCCGTTTGGTAGAATCGTAGAGTTGGAGAGGACCCAGAGGTCACCTGCTCCACAACCCTGCCAGCCACACAGGAATCTCAGCTAAAGCACCCATGACAGGCAGGGCTAGCCCACCCATGTGGAACCTATAGAGGCTGTTGGATGGATTTAGATGAGTAGGGGAAGATCCCAACCGGAATTAAGATTGCCGGAAGAAATACAAACAACCTGAGATATGCTGATGATACTACCTTGATGGCAGAAAGTGAGGAGGAATTAAAGAACCTTTTAATGAGGGTGAAAGAGGAGAGCGCAAAATATGGTCTGAAGCTCAACATCAAAAAAACTAAGATCATGGCCCCTGGTCCCATCACCTCCTGGCAAATAGAAGGGGAAGAAATGGAGGCAGTGAGAGATTTCACTTTCTTGGGTTCCATGATCACTACAGATGGTGACATCAGTCAGGAAGTTAAAAGACCCCTGCTTCTTGGGAGGAAAGCAATGACAAACCTAGACAGCATCTTAAAAAGCAAAGACAAAGGTCCATATAGTTAAAGCTATGGTTTTCCCAGTAGTAATGTACGGAAGTGAGAGCTGGACCATAAAGAAGGCTGATCGCCGAAGAATTGATGCCTTTGAATTATGGTGCTGCAGGAGATTCTTGAGAGTCCCATGGACTGCAAGAAGATCAAACCTATCCATTCTCAAGGAAATTGGCCCTGAGTGCTCACTAGAAGGACAGATCCTGAAGTTGAGGCTCCAGTACTTTGGCCACCTCATGAGAAGAGAAGACTCCCTGGAAAAGACCCTGATGTTGGGAAAGATGGAGGGCACAAGGAGAAGGGGACGACAGAGGATGAGATGGTTGGACAGTGTTCTCGAAGCTACTAACATGAGTTTAGCCAAACTGCGAGAGGCAGTGAAGGATAGGCGTGCCTGGCATGCTCTGATCCATGGGGTCACGAAGAGTCGGACACGACTGAACGACTGAACAACAACAACAACATCCTTCCTCTTCCTCACTTATGTGACAAGGCAAGTATCTACTTCAGCAGAGTTCAACATCACCATCCATGCACAGCTTATCTCTGGAGGCTGTTAGGACAAATGTTGCATAATCTTCTAGAGCAATTATGATATCCAAGGATGCTTTAGGCAGACTTGGGTGATCTTCTCCTTTTTATGCTTCCCTCCTAATAAAGAAACCACACTTAGGCAAACTAGAAAATATGAGTTAGAGGTAGTGTCAGGGATTTACTCCTTCCCTTGGATGTTGCTCGTGAGTAGCGACAAGCCTTTAGGTAAGCTAAAACTATTTATTGTCCATAATGGAATTACAGAGTCTCTGCAGCCATGACTGCTCAGTCAGTTTCAGTTTCTCGGAGTGGCGGGCTTTCACGCGCCCGCCAACACGGCCAATGGCTCGGCACCCTAAAATGACGTCTGCGTCTCCTCCCCCCCCCCAATGGCTCATCTTCCTGTCTGTGACTGACGGTGCTGTGTCTCTGCTCTGTCATCCCCAAGCCTGGCATCTCCCTCTCTTCCGGAGACATTTCCTGACGGGGGCTGGAGGAGGAAGATGAATCTGTGGAGATTATGGGTGGTTGTTCTCTATAGCCCAGTGACCCCCCCCTTCCCTGGAGGAATCGCTATCTTCCCTCCCAGCTCTAGCTTGCTCCTCTCTCTCTCTCTCCCTGCTCCTCCCGAGTAGTCCCTCTTTCCCTGACATCCAGGTAGCCGTGTTGGTCTGCCATAGTCAAAACAAATGCATACGAAAGCTTATACCAAGAACAAACTTAGTTGGTTTCTAAGGTGCTACTGGAAGGAAGAAAATATGAGGTTTACTCACATCAAACGTCTTGCCAGGATTCAACAGACACAGCGATGAAAACCAGACAGGCAAATTTAAATGGTACTAATATCTATAAAAGGTAAAGGACCCCTGACAATTAAGTCCAGTCATGGACGATTCTGGGGTTGCGGCGCTCATCTTGCTTTATTGGCCGAGGGAGTCAGCGTTTGTCTGCAGACAGTTTTTCCGGGTCACATGACCAGCATGACTAAGCCGCTTCTTGCGAAACCAGAGCAGCACATGGAAATGCTGTTTACCTTCCCGCCACAGCAGTACGCATTTATCTACTTGCACTTTTTTTGGCATGCTTTCGAACTGCTAGGTTGGCAGGAGCTGGGACCGAACAACGGGAGCTTACCCCATTGCGGGGATTCGAACAGCCGACCTTCTGATTGGCAAGCCCAAGAAGCTCAGTGGTTTAGACAACAGCGCCACCCGTGTCCTACAAATATCTATGGTTCAAAATGTAGATTGCTCTCCGGAGGAGAGGAAACGTACTTCTTCCCCCATCACAAGTAGGAGAAGGAGTGTGAGCATTGGAAAGAAGTAGAGATTAAGTTTCTATTGTTCCCCTTCCTGCCACAAAAGTTTAGAGAATATGTCGTCATGGAGTCCCCTGTCTATGTCTATCTAGCTGTCATGCAATCTGTGACTTGGCAGATCCTCCCACAGAGAATCTCTTGCAGTCTTACAGGAATCCTAGAATCCTAGAGTTGGAAGAGACCCCAAGGGCCATCCAGTCCAACCCCCTGCCAAGCAGGAAACACCATCAAAGCATTCCTGACAGATGGCTCCACCGCTGGTGGAGAAGTGGTGTTGGCAATCGCTTCTGGAGAGATCTCGGGAGATTTGCCCAAATCTCACGATATCTCACACACTCCAAGAGTTTTTGCCAGATCTCACCAGAGACTGCCCATCATTGCCCCCCTCTTTGCGGGGTCTGCTGTTCAACCCCCACATGGGAAACTTCAGTGGCAGAGTGACATCTTCCCATTTTGCCTCAGGCAGCAAAACGGGGACTAACGCCCCTGCTAACAGATGGCCACTCATCTCTATGTTGATCTTCCCCTTTTTATTTTTAAAAATCTGTGCACAAATCCACACTGAAATATATACCTCAAAATACACATCCACAGTTTGTCCCTGACGGCCCACTCAGGAGGGAACGGCAGTCTTTCACAAGCAAAGGACTGCAACTCAGTCGCAGAGCTCATCCTTTGGGTTTAGAGCACGCCAGGATCGATCCCTCAAATCTCAGGATCCATCAGGTAGCAGATAGTGGGCAAAACTCCTCTTTGCCCAAAGAACACTCAATTGGTTAGACGCAGCCTTTCTCAACCTTGGGTCCCCAGATGTCTTTGGCCTACAACTCCCATCATCCCTGACCACTGGTCCTGCTACCTAGGGATGATGTGGTACTATTACTTCCCTTGATCTAGACGCTATACTCCTATTGATGCAGCCCAGAATTGCATTGGCTTTTTTAGCTGCTTTTTTAGATGGCTGTCAAGCCTCCGCTTAAAGACCTCCAAAGAAGGAGACTCCACCACACTCCTTGGCAGCAAACTCCACTGTCCAACAGCTCTTACTGTTCGGTGAAGGTGCTCCAGTCGCCTAGCCCAGTCGGGGCAGAACCAGTTGCAGGCACATTGGTTGTTGGACTCAGATGCTGCACATCAGTTACTTGGTGTACTGACAGCACCTGCATGTGGAGGAGCGGGGAAGCGAACCT
The DNA here is from genome assembly GCF_009819535.1 of Lacerta agilis. NCBI lineage: Eukaryota > Metazoa > Chordata > Lepidosauria > Squamata > Lacertidae > Lacerta > Lacerta agilis. Next base: position 4,552,267 of record NC_046315.1, read on the forward strand.
GGTTCACCAGATTACGAGTCCACCGCTCTTAACCACTACACCACACTGGCTTCAATCAGTGCAAACGCTTGGCCTTTTGTAGCCGTTGTTCAGCTGTTGTTCCCTGTTCAATTCCAGAATGAAATTTAAATACAAAGCAAAAGAAACAGGAGGGGTGGGGTATTCCCCCCCCCCTTCTACATTTGCACGTTCTCAAATTGTGCTTGACTCTTCAGCACAAAAAGAGCTCTGCTGGATTGGAGCCAAGGTACGTTTCTGCAAGAGGGAACCAACAGAGCCGTCTTTCCCATAGGGCTTAGTGGTGCATCGCGCCAGGGCGCAGGCCTCTTAGGGGCGCCACAGCAAGTGGGGGAGCTATGCCGCTTTGGCGGCGGCCTCCCCTTTCCCTGCACGCACGCCAACTGTGCCACGCCAACCATAAGGCTGGCAGGCATGCAGCTTCCTTCCCAAGCCTCCTCGGGAGGAGAGTGATCCCCGCAGAGGCTTAGGATGGAAGCTGTGTGCCCGCCAACCATAAGGTTGGCGGGCACACAGCTTCCATCCTAAGCCTCACAAGCCTCTGTGAGGATCGGTCTCCTCCTGAGGAGGCTTGAGAGGGGTGCAACTTCTATCCTAAGCCTGTGCGAGGATTGCTCTCCCGCAGCAGCATGGGGGAGTGTTGCGCCACCCCATGGCTGGCAGTGTGCAGCATAGCTGTCAAGTTTCGGATTTGAAAATAAGGGATCAGCAGCCTCGCCTATCCCGGGGACAGTCACATGGCAGCGGTGGGCGGAGCCAGAAGCAAAAGTGGGCGGCACTGGTGTGAACGCGCGCAGTAGGCTTACTGTATTTTGGAAACGCTGCCCGTGGGCTACGACGCCTGTAAGCGCGGGAAATGGCTCCCGCTTGCTTTGAGGCTGCAAGGAGGCGAGGTCTTCCCCGTCCCTGGCCAGCAGGAAGGGGAGGGAGAGGAGCTGCTTCCTTTGAAAAAACGGGAAATTAAAGGGATATAAAAAATAAGGGATAGCAGCGGGAAACTGCTTGAAATAAGGGAGGTTCCCGGGGAAAACGGGATACTTGACCAGCACTGGTGTGCAGCTACGGCCACCCCAACACTATCCATGGAAATTTGGGGCTACTGGGCAGATATTTGCACCCTGACCCCGCATCTGCTAAAGACAGCCCTGGGAACCAATGTGGTATGGAGAAAACCGTTTGAGAAAGGTTTTCTTGCATCTCTCACAGCACTAGAACTCGTGGACATACGAGGAAGCTGAAAGATTCGGGACAGATAAAAGAAAGGATTTATCCATGTAGCCAGGGGCGTAGCAAGGGAGGGGCGATGGGGGCGGGGCAACCCATGTTCCAGGGAAGGGGGTGACACTCAGAGGCCCCTCCCACCACTCCCCAAACCGAGCCCCGCCGCCTGGCACCCTGTCCGTGCTGCTTTACGGACGGACGGGGCAGCCCCACGAGCCGACGCTCGCTCAGCGGCTCCCTCGGTCGCTGTGGGAGCAGCAGCGCTGGACCGGATGGCCTGTGCATGCGCAGCATTTCCGCGCATGCGCAGTCCGTCCCGGCGTGCGCCGTGATGCCCCGCCCCCAGGGGGGTGCCTCCGCGCAGTGTTTGCTGTCCTGGGCGGCCAAGAGGCTTCCTCCACCCCTGCATGTAGCACATAGTTAAACCATGGAACTCCCTCCCACAGGAGGCAGGGATGGCCAGCAACCTAGATGATTTCGAAGGAGGATGAGAGAAATTGAGAAAAGGCCCACTAGCTAGGATGGCTATGCTTTGTCTCCGCAGCTGGAGGCAGCGATGCTCCTGAATGCCAGTTGATGGAAACCGCAGGAGTTGGAGAGGGCTCCTGTGTTCGAATCCTGATTGCGGGTTTCCCACACTAGCTGAGCCATTGGCCTCATCCAGCAGGCCCTTCCTATGTCCTTATTAAAACGAGACAAGCACGGTTTTGCACTTCTTTATTGCATTTGTCATCTGACATCTGCTGTTACTCTAATCCCCTATTGTAAAGCCCCCTCCTTCCACTTTGTTTCTATATACATTCCCTTTCATTGATATAAATTTTGCTTATATATATAGCCATACTGAGTAATATAATCATGTTCTATTTGTACCTTTTTAATCTTAATATTGTTTTATGTTCTAAATAAAACAGAAGAAGTATGGGGGGAAGCAGAAGGGGGGAATTATCTTTTTGGGATCTGTTTTCTGTTTTTCTTTTTTCTTTTTTCCCATTTTTTTCTTTTCATAATCCGTACAAGTCGTATATAAGTCATGTAAATGTAAAAGCAATAAGTATCAGTGTATATACAATATACAAAATGGTGTACAAGTTATGTATATGACACAAGTTTAAGAGTATTTTTTATTTATACAAATTTGTATATACATATATAAGTTATAAATGTTGTATATTATTGTTTAAACTATAATTATGAGAAAACTTAATAAAAATTAAAAAATAAATAAAAATAAAACGAGACAAGCCAAGGTCAGTTGTTTTAGCAATCACAAGCGAGGAGACTCCTGCTGTGCTCAGGACCTGCTTGTGGGCTTCTGGTAGGCGTTTGGCATCGGGGTGCTGAATGAAAGCAGCCTGTGATCTGACTCATCTGCCGGGCTGTGGTGTTCTTAGACTAGATGACCCCCCGAGGTCCCTTCCGACTCTACAATGCTATGATTCTATTATCACCAGCAGGCCAGCTGGCCAACACATTCGATTAAAATTGAACATCCAGTCTCAGGTGCCCTGCAAATGCCAGGAGTGAAAATAGGCACAAACCCAAACTTCAAAAATTTAAAATGTTGGCACCTCCATCCTCAATTTTTGGGGGGAGGGTGGGGGCACTTATAAAAACAAAAATCTGAACCTTGAGTCTTGCTGACAGGTTTGAAATAATAATAATAATAATAATAATAATAATAATAATAATAATAATAATAATATTTATTTATACCCCGCCCTTCCCCGCCAAACCGGGCTCAGGGCGGCTAACACCAATAAAATCACAACAAAAACATAAAACAGTTCATTAAAATACAGATTAAAATACAATTTAAAACTAAATCTAAACTTCAGCCTCATTTTTAAGTAGCCCACCAATCACCCCAAAAGAACGAAACATCAGGGTTAAACTGAAACCAACCCAAAGGCTAGGTGGAACAGCTCCGTCTTGCAGGCCCTGCGGAAAGATGCCAAATCCCACAGGGCCCTGGTCTCTTGTGACAAAACGTTCCACCAAGTCGGGGCCAGTACTGCGAAGGCCCTGGCCCTAGTTGAAGCCAACCTAGCATCCTTGTGGCTCGGGACCTCCAAAAAGTTATTATTTGAGGACCTTAAGGTCCTACCTGGGACATACCCTTAGGTATGACCACCCTTCTGAGTCATACCCCTCCCCACTCTCTAACTATATATAAGGGTCTGGTGACTTCTGTTTCAGTGTATCTGAAGAAGTGTGCATGCACACGAAAGCTCATACCAAGAACAAACTCAGTTGGTCTCTAAGGTGCTACTGGAAAGAATTTTTTATTTTATTTAGTTTTGAAAGCAGTCATTTCAAACCACTCCATTCTCTCAAACCTCCCCCCCCCCCCAAAAATTGTGAGAATCCACAAATATAACTTCTTCTTTTTTAAAGGAAGAAATCAAAGAATCTGGAGGATCTAAATTTACATTCTTGCCACTGAAGTCAGCCTAGGAAATATGTTTGAGGAGGTCCACCCCCCCCCCCCCAAAATCCTCCCAGGTCTGAGCCTTGCTGACTGTGATTTTCCCTCCAGCCCCCGCACCTGCCATCCTGTGCGAAAAAGAAGAAAGGAGTTATTTTCTGCAGCAAAGCGAGGTCACTCAGCGGCACGCACTGCAGGCTGGAGCCATAAACCTTCACTCATTATCGAGAGCCGGGTAATCATTTTTCTTTCCTGAGCGAGATGCGTTGGATTTATTGCCTTGACTCAGCAATCTGACTAAGTTTCTCGGTGGGTGGAAGGAAGGTCGAAGGAGAGTTTATTAACAAAAATAAAGTGAAGCCCGGGTCCTGGTCAGGAGAGAGGTTCCCTGCTTCCTGGGGAGGGAGGCCCAAGTGTGGTTCATGCCAAGGCAATGTGGCTGCCTGCACTCTGATGAAGAGGCTGACTTTTTCATGCTGGGGGGGCCTCCTGGTCAGCCTGGGTCAGCCGAGCCCTGTAGGGTGGTCTGAACAGGTGATGGGCTGGCAGAATTCATTATTATTATTATTATTATTATTATTATTATTATTATTATTATTATTTATACGTTTTTGCCTGGTGCCTAAAGGTGTATAATTGGGTTGTTGTTTTTATTTTTAATTCTATCTTTTGTGGTTTTGTATTTTGATTTTGTTCTGTAAACTGCCCTGAGACACTTGGATATAGGGCAGCATATGAAATAATAATAATAATAATAATAATAATAATAATAATAATGATGATGATGATGGCACCAGGCGGACCTCCCTGGGGAGAGCATTCCACAAACAGGGAGCCAGCGCAGAAAAGGCCTATATTTGTGTTGCCACCCTCCAGACCTCTCAAGGAGAAGGCACACAAAGAAGGTCTTCTGAGATGATGGTCTCAGGGTCTAGGTAGGTTCAGTGTGATGTAGCAGCTAAAAAAGCAAATGCAATTCTGGGCTGCATCAAGAGGAGTATAGCATCTAGATCAAGGGAAGTAATAGTACCACTGTATTCCGCTCTGGTCAGACCTCACCTGGAATACTGTGTCCAGTTCTGGGCACCACAGTTCAAGAAGGATACTGACAAGCTGGAACGTGTCCAGAGGAGGGCAACCAAAATGGTCAAAGGCCTGGAAACGATGCCTTATGAGGAACGGCTTAGAGAGCTGGGTATGTTTAGCCCGGAGAAGAGAAGGTTAAGGGGGGATATGATAGCCATGTTCAAATATATCAAAGGATGTCATAGAGAGGAGGGAGAAAGGTTGTTTTCTGCTGCTCCAGAGAAGCGGACACGGGGCAATGGATTCAAACTACAAGAAAGAAGATTCCACCTAAACATTAGGAAGAACTTCCTGACAGTAAGAGCTGTTGGACAGTGGAATTTGCTGCCAAGGAGTGTGGTGGAGTCTCCTTCTTTGGAGGTCTTTAAGCGGAGGCTTGACAGCCATCTGTCAGGAATGCTTTGATGGTGTTTCCTGCTTGGCAGGGGGTTGGACTGGATGGCCCTTGGGGTCTCTTCCAACTCTAGGATTCTATGATTCATATGCAAAGAGGCAATCCTTGATGGCTTGAGGTATTATGTCAGCAGTTTTATTTTCAATTCCTTTCCTAACGATCCCAAGCATGAAATTTATCCTTTCTTTCACAGCTGCCACTCACCGGTTCAACAATGAGCCTTCTACTGTGACCCCAGGTTTCTCGTCCCTGCTCCATCTCCCCTGGTTCAGACTCCATGCCCGTATATGTGAAATTAATATTTTTTTGACCCAACGTGCATCAAATTCACCCTTGTAGCTTAGAGAGGCCGATACTGCGTGGCCTGTGGCGCCCGTGACTTGGGGACGGCATTGTCTCCGCAGCTGGAGGTGCCTCTCATCACTGGGTGTTCATCATCACCTATGTCACCACATTGCTTTGTTTAAATAACCCCTGACAAACATAGCTGCCAGTCTGCCTGCAGCTTTCTGTGCCCAGGGAGATTTGGGATCTGCCAGTCACAATCCCGTCCCCTCCATCTGTTGGGCTAAATAAATTAAAGATTTGCTCGTTCAATCTGCAGTCGGCTGTTTCCCTGAATCATTAAGGCTGGGCTGGATGGTTTGCAAAATGGGACACCGTCTGAGATGGGTGGGAACCACTTTATTTTGGCTGGGTGGGTGGGGGGATTTTTCTGTCACTGCCTTTGCTCCTTACTTCCTGATATGCACCTCCTTGTGAAGCTAAGACAATCAATGCTCATCTTGGCGCTGCGAGCAAGTTTTGCCCTCCTGAAACTGTATCTCAGGCCCTTCAGCCAGTGTGGTGTAGTGGTTAAGAGCGGTGGACTTGTAATCTGGTGAACCGGGTTCGCGTCTCCGCTCCTCCACATGCAGCTGCTGGGTGACCTTGGGCTAGTCACACTTCTTTGGAGTCTCTCGGCCTCACTCACCCCACAGAGTGTTTGTTGTGGGGGAGGAAGGGAAAGGAGAATGTGAGCCGCTTTGAGACTCCTTCAGGTAGCGATAAAGCAGGATATCAAATCCAAACTCTTCTTAGAATCATAGAGTTGGAAGAGACCACAAGGGCCATCCAGTCCAACCCCCTGCCAAACAGGAAACACCATCAAAACATTCCTGACAGATGGCTGTCAAGCCTCTGCTTCAAGACCTCCAAAGAAGGAGACTCCACCACACTCCTTGGCAGCAAATTCCACTGTCCAACAGCTCTTACTGTCAGGAAGTTCTTCCTAATGTTTCGGTGGAATCTTCTTTCTTGTAGTTTGAATCCATTGCCCCGTGTCCGCTTCTCTGGAGCAGCAGAAAACAACCTTTCTCCCTCCTCTACATGACATCCTTTGATATATTTGAACATAGCTATCATATCACCCCTTAACCTTCTCTTCTCCAGGCTAAACATACCCAGCTCCCTAAGCCGTTCCTCATAAGGCATCGTTTCCAGGCCTTGTCCTCCTCTGGACACGTTCCAGCTTGTCCGTATCCTTCTTGAACTGTGGTGCCCAGAACTGGACACAGTATTCTAGGTGAGGTCTGACCAGAGTGGAATATAGTGGTACTATTACTTCCCTTGATCTAGACGCTATACTCCTATTAATGCAGCCCAGAATTGCATTGGCTTTTTTAGCTGCTGCATCACACTGTTGACTCATGTCAAGTTTGTGGTCTACCAAGACTCCTAGATCCTTTTCCCATGTACTGCTCTCAAGCCAGATGTCTTCTTCCCCTGCTGAGAGCACATTTGTAGCAATCCGTCTTTGGACAAACAGACATTTCCCCCGTTACAGGAAGGGTCCCCTATCTGTCTTCCACTAAACAACTGTCAAATTAACCTCACTAAATTTTAAATTGCTCCAGATATCATGGCTTCTAATTACGGGTGGGGGGGAATTGGACACAGTGAAGCAAGAACAGAAAAGGGAAATAAAGGACCAGGTTGTGTGCTTGGGGGGGGGGGAGGCTCTGTCCAGAGGGAATGGGGAGTGGAGTCTTGTCCACAAATGAATTTCACTCTCCCACCCACCCACGCTGATGAATTTGAATGTTCTCAAAATATTTCTGGGCTGTGCCAATGGGATTTCAAAACTCCTTTTACAGCCCATCTGCTTCTACAAACTGGACCTGGTTTTTTGGTATTCGCATTCAGCGTTTCACAGTAGTAGTAAACATTGGACATCCAGCATGCAGCAGTGTATAATTTTTATATTTGTGTGATGAATGCAGCTCACCAGTCAGGAAACCTTGTTTTGAAGAGGTGATGAAGAACCAAACAGAATTTGTGTGCGTGTCACTTTTTAGCAATCCAGATGAATAACAATACTCCCGACTCCTTCTCATGATGCGAGGCACCGAAATAATGCATTAAAATGGCCGGTGTGCTCCATGTACATTATCTCAGTAATTTAGTCCTTCCTGAGGTTCATTCAGAATATCCTTACCTTTTGAATCCGTTAGTTCGAGTCCTCCCTTCTGCAGCAGCAGAAAACAAGCTCGCTCCTAAAAAGGTAATGAAAATTACCTTTAGTAAGAAACCAGAAGCATTTCTTTTGAGCATGACCAATGAAGAGATACCCAGTCAGGATAGAGTGTTTTTTATGTATGCCACAACAGCGGCTAGAATTTTATTGGCAAGAAACTGGAAGGGTGAAGAGATTCCAACAGTGGAAGAATGGCAGATGAAGTTAATGGACTATATGGAGCTCGCCGAACTGACTGCAAGAATCCGAGACCAGAGGGAGGAGAAGGTGTCGCAGGATTGGAAGAAATTTAAGGACTATTTAGTTAAATGTGTAAAATTGAATATTTGAGCAGAATTAGTCAGAAGAATCGGCTATGGCAAGTTAATGTTAGATAAAATTGTTTAGAAGAAATTTTTGTTGTAAATGATTTAATTGATAAAGAATATCTTAAGATATTGAGTTTAAGCTATGATTTATATTTCATTAAGTAAATCTAAAGAGTATTAAGAGATATGGTAAATGTTAATGGAAAAAGATATAAAGCTACCCAAAATACATATATGATTTTGAATGCAGTGGAGGGAACGGGGGAAGTCCCCAAATAGAGAAGTTAGAAATAAGGAAAAAACAAAGATAGGTATTGGTTAAGGTACGTATATGTTTTTCTTATGTTTATTGTTATTGTTTTTATTGTTGATTTTGCTTATTGTTTACTATGTATTGTGTATTGTGTTTTTATTGTGTTTTTGCTTATGTGGTGTTTTCTTTTTGTTTTATTGGAAAATAATAAAAAAACTTTAAAAAAAAAGAAAAGAAAACAAGCTCCCTCCATCTTCCATGTGGCTGCAGATATTTGAAAATGGCTGTCCTATCTCCTCTCGGTCTTCTGTTCTGCAAGCTAAACAGTTCCTCCTTAAGACTTGGTTTCCAGACCCTTGATCATTTCGGCCGCCCTCCTCTGCACACGTTCCAGCTTGTCAACATCCTTCTTCTTCATGGTTGAAAATAGCCCAGCTTCTTCATCCTGCTTCCTGCCCCCCCCCCCGCCATTAACTATGGTCCCTGCCCCGTTGCCTATCCAATGCTCTGTCCACTCTTGCCACCATTTTAACGTACAACCTGTCTGTTAAACAATAGATTTGTAAACGGAGGGCCAATTTAAGGTAACGCAAGCTATTTCTTTAAATGCGTGCACCTGAAGCATTTAAAGTCCAGTAGCAGAGAGCGACAGGGAAGAGGTTTTAAGGGAATGAAAGCCACAATGGACCAGCGGGTCCTTTATCAAACTCCCATTCCCCTCTGGATAAACAAATGCTTATAGTGCGACAACTTTTCCTTGCTAATAGGCCTCTTAATATTCAGGATCACCGCCTGCCTTTAGCAAAAACAGTAATAATAAAACGTGATTTAGAGCATCGACACAGCGCAGATCCCACAGTGAGACTTCTAAAGGCTTTGTGCCTCTGAATGTACAGAACTTTGAAGAGCATACATTATATCATCTCTGCTAGCGGGAGGCAGGGTTTTAAGGTTTGTGGCTGTTTTCAGCCTTTGCAAAAGCTAATGTTCCTGCAGGATGTAGGAGAGAAGTGACTAGTGGGGTGCCACAGGGTTCTGTCTTGGGCCCAGTCTTATTCAACATCTTCATCAATGACTTGGATGATGGGCTTGAGGGCATCCTGATCAAGTTTGCAGGTGACACCAAATTGGGAGGGGTGGCTAATACCCCAGAGGACAGGATCACACTTCAAAATGACCTGAACAGATTAGAGAACTGGGCCAAAGCAAACAAGATGAATTATAACAAAGAGAAATATAAAGTACTACACTTGGGCAAAAAAAAAAATGAAATGCACAAATACAGGATGGGTGACACCAGGCTTGAGAGCAGTACATGTGAAAAGGATCTAGGAGTCTTCGTAGACCATAAACCTGACATGAGTCAACAGTGTGATGCAGCAGCTAAAGAGGCCAATACAATTCTGGGCTGCATCAATAGGAGTATAGCATCTAGATCAAGGGAAGTAATAGTACCACTGTATTCCGCTCTGGTCAGACCTCACCTTGAATACTGTGTCCAGTTCTGGGCACCACGGTTCAAGAAGGATACTGACAAGCTGGAACGTGTCCAGAGGAGGGCAACCAAAATGGTCAAAGGCCTGGAAACGATGCCTTAGGAGGAACGGCTTAGGGAGCTGGGTATGTTTAGCCTGGAGAAGAGAAGGTTGAGGGGTGATATGATAGCCATGTTCAAATATATAAAAGGATGTCATATAGAGGAAGGAGAAAGGCTTGTTTTCTGCTGCTCCAGAGAAGCGGACACGGGGCAATGGATTCAAACTACAAGAAAGAAGATTCCACCTAAACATTAGGAAGAACTTCCTGACAGTAAGAGCTGTCCGACAGTGGAATTTGCTACCAAGGAGTGTGGTGGAGTCTCCTTCTTTGGAGGTCTTTAAGCAGAGGCTTGACAGCCATCTGTCAGGAATGCTTTGATGGTGTTTCCTGCTTGGCAGGGGGTTGGACTGGATGGCCCTTGGGGTCTCTTCCAACTCTATGATTCTATGATTCTATGAAAGTGCTGTAGCCCCCAAGGCAGTCCTAGAATGCAGAAAGCTGCCTTATACTTTTTTATCAGGAAGATAGAGCTTGGGGCCATGTGCAGAGTGCCTTCTCTGGAAAAGTGAATAGCCACCCCTTGCCCCACGTTATGCATAATAGCCATCAATAGGCCTTTCCTCCACGAATTTGTCTAGTCGTTTTTTTTTAAAGCCATCCAAGTTAGTGGCCTCCTGTGGGAGGGAGTTCCATAGTTCAACTATATGCGGCATAAAGAAGGACTTTATTTCCTCTGTCCTGAATCTTCCAGCTTTCTGCTTCATAGACTATAGAATCACAGAGTTGGAAGGGACCCCAAGGATCATCTAGTCCAACCCCCTGCCGTGCAGGAATATTCAGCTGTCCCATACGGGGATCAAACCTGCAACCTTGGCGTTATCAGCACCACACTCTCACCGACTGAGCTATCCAAGTTGACCATACTGCATATCCCTGAGTTATATTTATGCCCTGGATATTTTTGGGGTGTGTGGAGAGAACGCTTTTGGCATTATTGGGGCAGCCATGAAATAAAAGGTGTGTGCCTGTTTCCTAGCTCTGAGAAAGCTCCCCCCCCCCAGCTCTGTCCTTTTGCTCCATCATCCATCTGACAGCTGACAGTCTTCCCTGGGCACACATTTCTCTGGCCTTCCCAGATTTGTCTCTCTGCCTATCTCTGAATTGTTTTCTCCCATCTGTCACAAGATCCATCTCCTTTAAGAAGAACTCCTGGATAGGCTTATTATTACTTCCGCAGTACAGTTTGTTCTGCAATAAAGAAACCCGTTAATGGGCCGTCTTCAGACAAACAGCTTCTTAATGTTCAAGCAATCTCAGTTTCACCCAGCCTCCTCATCCTAAACATGGATATTTCATGAAAGACGTTTTGCATTGCAGGGGGTTGGGCTTGATGGCCCTTGGGGTCCCTTCCAACTCTACGATTCTATGATTCTTCTCCTTGCAAAAGGCCATCTTTATACCAAGTCTGAGAAGGTTCAGGAAGAGGGCAAGAGAAATGATCAAGGGTTTGGAGCAGCTTTTATGGGAGGAGAGCATATAAGGCTGGAGATTTTCAGTTTAGAGAAAATGTGAGTAATAGGAGTGAGGTTTTTTAAAGCAATGCATGGAGAGAGTGGAGAGAGGTTTCTTCCCCTCTGTGCCATGCATATATGGCAGGACCTATCAGTGCTTATCAAAGCCCCATTGAGCTGGCTGGCGACATCTTTTGGTGCAAATGGAGGGAATGAGCAGTTATACCTAGATGCCCATGATTGCCACTGATGAATCAGGCCAGAGTCCATTTGCTGAGAGCCACCCTGTTAAGTATAATTGTTCAATTCACACTGAAATGGAGAATGTTTGTGTGCTTTGCTGAAAGGGTTTAATGGGAAGATTCCATTAAAGCTTAAGAAGGGCAAGAAGAGCTCTCTAATTGATAATTGACCGTTGTTCTCTACTACCTAACACGTGAATGTTTAACCTTAGAACACATGTTTTTTAGTCATTTAGTCGTGTCCGCCTCTTCGTGACCCCATGGGCCAGAGCACGCCAGGCACTCCTGTCTCCCACTGCCTCTCGCAGTTTGGCCAAACCTATGCCAGTCACTTCGAGAACACTGTCCAGCCATCTCGTCCTCTGTCGTCCCCTTCTCCTCTTTCCCAACACTGGGTCTTTTCTAGGGAGTCTTCTCTTCTCGTGAGGTGGCCAAAGTATTGGAGCCTCAGCTTCAGGGTCTGTCCTTCCAGTGAGCACTTAGGCCTGATTTCCTTCAGAATGGATCGATTTGATCTTTTTGCAGTCCATGGGACTCTCAAGAGTCTCCTCCAGCACCAGAATTCAAAAGCATCAATTCTTCGGCGATCAGTCTTCTTTATGGTGCAACTCTCATTTCCATACATTACTACTGGGAAAACCATAGCTTTAACAATACGGAACTTTCTCTCTGCTTTTTAAGATGCTGTCTAGGTTTGTTATTGCTTTTCTCCCAAGAAGCAGGCGTCTTCTAATTTCGTGACTGCTGTCACCATCTGCAGTGATCATGGAACCCAAGAAAGTGAAATCTCTCACTGCCTCCATTTCTTCCCCTTCTATTTGCCAGGGGGTGATGGGACCAGTGGCCACGATCTTAGTTTTTTTTAAAATGAGTTATTCAAGCCCCTTCGCCACAACAAGGCAGTGATCCATGAAGGAGGAGTAGAACACATGAGAAATATTCAATTGCAAAATGCCATTTTGAAGCAAGTTGCCTTTGGTCTTTTGTTCCCAGCAGAGACTAGAGCTTGCTGATCAGAAGGTTGGTGGTTCGAATCCCCGTGATGGGGTGAGCTCCCGTTGTTCGGTCCCAGCTCCTGCCCACCCAGCAGTTCGAAAGCACATCAAAAGTGCAAGTAGATAAATAGGTACCACTCTGGCAGGAAGGTAAATAGCATTTCCATGCGCTGCTCTGGTTCACCAGAAGCTGCTTAGTCATGCTGGCCACATGACCCGGAAGCTGTACGCCGGCTCCCTCGGCCAGTAAAGCGAGATGAGCGCCACAACCCCAGAGTTGGACACGACTGGACCTAATGGTCAGGGGTCCCTTTACCTTTACCTTTAGGGTAGGAATAAGATGTGACAATGGCTCTTTAGGAAACCTTTGGCAAGATGCAAGCCAATTCAGACTGGAATGGGAGAGAGAGACAGTTTTGATTTCTGGAAGAAATAAAGTTATTTTGAGCCTGGGCTGGACATGCACAAGATTGTGTACAACTGTTTGGACACATCATTTACTGTTTTTCGTTCTGCATTGAAGGAAGTTCTGCAAGTAAAGTTTTGAATCAAACTTATGCGTCAGGAAAATGTTTTATTCCACAAGGAGTCTGTTTTTGTGCATCCAGTTGCTTCAAAAGAACTTGGCTGCTGGATCCGGCCAATGGCCAATCTAGTCCAGCATCCTCTTCTCACAGTGGCCAACCAGGTGCCTCAGCACTCTTTTTGAGTCTGGGCACAAATATTTCATTACAGAAGTAGCCTCTGCTGCCCTCAACCTCCAAGGGCCCTTCGGATGTTTTTGACTCCAGCTCCCACCAGTTGCAGTCAGCAAGACCATGCCCCCAACATCTCTTAGAATCAAAGAATTGTAGAGTTGGGAGGGACCCCCAGGGGTCATCTAGGCCAACCCTCTGCAATATGGACATGCTGGTCATGGCTGATAGATCTGAAACATTTGGAGAGCGCTAGGTTGGGGAAGGCTGACTCATCTTAGCCATCTCCTCTTCCGTCTCGGGACTTTCCAAAATAGCTCCTGATTGAAGAATCCAATTATTATATTCTTTAGGGGCGGAGGTTGAAAATTAACCTTCCTTCCTTCATTTCTTTCCCGTCCTCCTTCCTGAGAAATCTTCTCCATCTGCAGAAACGAAGCATTTCTCCCTCTGGGCAACTTTTCTTCTGAACAATCTTGGGATTTCATTTCCTGGGCCTGCCGTTTTTGTTCCCTCCTGACTTTCACCTAAAGAGACACTGAGGCAGCCCCATTTGTTCACAAGGGCAGCCGCGAGGCTCTGGCAGAAGCAAAACCTCCTGACTCCGCAAGAAGCTCTCGCTGCAGGTCAAGCACGGAAGTGGAGGCAGCAGAGAAATTGGCTGTGCATGAATCAGATGCCTGCGAGGAACAATTAAGGGAGATGGGAAAAGGGAAGGTGCGGGGGAAAGAGTTGGGGGGAAATATTGTATTGTCCAGTGAGAGCAATCCAGGCTGAGAAATAATTGACCTGTTTTCTCTGAAGGAAATGGATGGAACCAGAGCCCAGTAGCTTCAGTTACCAGAATCATATATTACTGTATCCTAAAGTTACAGAGACATATCTTGGCAGCTTCGATCTGCAGACCTGGTGCTGTTACAGACCCCACATAATGCTTGATCTACGTTTGTAAGCAATTTACTCCCACAGGAGGCAGTAACATACCCTTCAACATTTCTCCCGTGAAAATAGGGACGTCCTATTCCATCCCCTTCAACATTTCTCCCGTGAAAATTGTTGTTCAGTCCTTCAGTCGTGTCCGACTCTTCGTGACCCCATGGACCAGAGCACGCCAGGCACGCCTATCCTTCGCTGCCTCCCGCAGTTTGGCCAAACTCATGTTAGTAGCTTCGAGAACACTGTCCAACCATCTCATCCTCTGTCGTCCCCTTCTCCTTGTGCCCTCCATCTTTCCCAACATCAGGGTCTTTTCTAGGGAGTCTTCTCTTCTCATGAGGTGGCCAAAGTACTGGAGCCTCAACTTCAGGATCTGTCCTTCCAGTGAGCACTCAGGGCTGATTTCTTTGAGAATGGATAGGTTTGATCTTCTTGCAGTCCATGGGACTCTCAAGAGTCTCCTCCAGCACCATAATTCAAAAGCATCAATTCTTCGGCGATCAGCCTTCTTGATGGTCCAGCTCTCACTTCCGTACATTACTACTGGGAAAACCATAGCTTTAACTGTACGGACCTTTGTCGGCAAGGTGATGTCTCTGCTTTTTAAGATGCTGTCTAGGTTTGTCATTGCTTTTCTCCCAAGAAGCAGGTGTCTTCTAATTTCGTGACTGCTGTCACCATCTGCAGTGATCATGGAGCCCAAGAAAGTGAAATCACTGCCTCCATTTCTTCCCCTTCTATTTGCCAAGAGGTGATGGGACCAGTGGCCATGATCTTAGTTTTTTTGATGTTGAGCTTCAGACCATATCTTGCTCTCTCCTCTTTCACCCTCATTAAAAGGTTCTTTAATTCCTCCTCACTTTCTGCCATCAAGGTTGTGTCATCAGCATATCTGAGGCTGTTGATATTTCTTCCGGCAATCTTAATTCTGGCTTCGGATTCATCCAGCCCAGCCTTTCGCATGATGAATTCTGCATATAAGTTAAATAAGCAGGGAGACAATATACAGCCTTGTCGTACTCCTTTCCCAATTTTGAACCAATCAGTTGTTCCATATCCAGTTCTAACTGTAGCTTCTTGTCCCACATAGAGATTTCTCAGGAGACAAATGAGGTGATACTGGCTTAGTATAAGCAGGGCTTTTTTTCACCCAGAACTCACTGGAACTCAGTTCCGGCACCTCTCAGGTGGGTGCCACTGCCATTCTAAGAGAACGAGGGAGGCGTTCGTGGTAAGTTCCAGCATCTCTTTTTCTAGAAAAACAGCACCGAGTAAGCCAAACACATTCTTAGAACGTGACGGTGTATCTTTTGCCCAGTTACCCTTTCAAAAAATAGCAGGTGTTTGTATATCGAAGTTGCTTCATTAGACGTTTCTAAAATTGTTTTCTTCCTGTGCTGAGAGTAGATGGTGTTTAATCAAAATTATTGCAAAAGTTGCAAAGTATGTCTCGTGGTGCATTTTCATGTCTTTTGGATATTATTGGAAAATAAGGAGGTTCGGAAAAACGTATCTCCTTCAAAGGAAAAACTGGGTATAAATATCCTTTCCTTTGATCATCTCTTTCACCGGAGAGGTCCCAGACCCCTCACTGAATCGGTTCTAGAATAGCATTGCTGATTTACGTAATTGTGATTTAATAGGAGCCTTCTCCGCTCCACATCAATAATTTATACTTTAGATTTGTAATGGTAGTTTGTTCTCTATAATGTTTTATAATGTTTTATTGATAACCTTATTAATCTTTTCTTTTTTTCCTGTAATGCTTTCTTACATTCTCCTAATAAGAAGGAAATGCATTTGCTTAATCTATGTGCCTAAAGACTTGTCCTTGAATGCAACATTTGTCTGCGTGTCAACACGGAACGGGACTCAACCCCCCCCCCCAACGTTGCAGAGGGAACTGATATAAAGAATTTAAGGGTCAGCCCCCTAGAGGTCACGCTTCCCTTCTGAACAAAGCAAAATTGTCACAAACAGAGGGCTTATCCACACATCCCTTTGTCCTGAAATTTCTTCCATTCATCCCGTGATTACAGCTACAGGTTTATGTTTTGTATATCTTAGAATCCTAGAATCCTAGAGTTGGAAGAGACCACAAGGGCCATCCAGTCCAACCCCCTGCCAAGCAGGAAACACCATCCAAGCATTCCTGACAGATGGCTGTCAAGCCTCTGCTTAAAGACCTCCAAAGAAGGAGACTCCACCACACTCCTTGGTAGCAAATTCCACTGTCGAACAGCTCTCACTGTCAGGAAGTTCTTCCTAATGTTTAGGTGGAATCTTCCTTCTTGTACTGTAGTTTGAATCCATAGCCACGTGTCCGCTTCTCTGGAGCAGCAGAAAACAACCTTTCTCCCTCCTCTAGATGACATCCTTTGATATATTTGAACATGGCTATCATATCACCCCTTAACCTTCTCTTCTCCAGGCTAAACATACCCAGCTCCCTAAGCCGTTCCTCATAAGGCATCGTTTCCAGGCCTTGGACCATTTTGCTTGCCCTCCTCTGGACACGTTCCAGCTTGTCAGTATCCTTCTTGAACTGTGGTGCCCAGAACTGGACACAGTATTCCAGGTGAGGTCTGACCAGAGCGGAATACAGTGGTACTATTACTTCCCTTGATCTAGATGCTATACTGCTATTGATGCAGCCCAGAATTGCATTGGCTTTTTTAGCTGCTGCATCACACTGTTGACTCATGTCAAGTTTGTGGTCTACCAAGACTCCTAGATCTTCTTAAGTTCTTATGGATTGCCCTGAGACAATGGACCAAGTCCTGTGGAACACCCTGCCACTAGAGCAGGCACCCCCAACCTTTGGCCCTCCAGATGTTTTGGACTACAATTCCCATCATCCCTGACCACTGGTCCTGTTAGCTAGGGATCATGGGAGTTGTAGGTCAAAACATCTGGAGGGCCGCAGGTTGGGGGTGTCTGCACTAGAGGTTCAGAAGGCATTTCCTGTGCCAGCTTTTAAATGCTTGCTGAAAACATTTCTATTCTGCCAGGTCAACGCAGGCAAGTATGATTGGGTACATCCTTCCACTGATGCCTATTTGGGTTTTAATTTGCTTTTAGCTACTTAACGATTTCCCTGCATGGTTTTATGGTTCTGGGATGTATTTGAATGACCCTCTCCTTCCTTGGAGGTTTTTAAGCAGAGGTCGGGTGGCCATCTATCATGGATGCTTTAGCTGAGATTCCTGCATTGCAGGGGGTTGGACTGGATGACCCTTGGAGGTCCCTTCCAACTCTAAGATTCTTGTGGGAATTTTTAGGGATACAGGAGAGGAGATATTATTTAAGACTTGTGTTTCCAACTTGTGTTTACAAATCCCAGAAATTAGCAGAGTTCTCATCCCCCTTTTAAACACACACACAGCGGAAAGCTTGCTTAGGTTTGTTAAAACCTCTGTAATAAATGTCCTGGTATTTTCCCCATTAATCCCTCTCAAAATAAGACACTACACAGTCTTCTATAAAAGCATTTACTCACGAGAAATCATCTGTTCACAATTGGATCTCAGACGGCAGACTTAAACTTAGTAAAAGTTACATTTACTCAGGAGACTGTTCCATAAGGGAAAAACAGTCCCTTTGTGGAGACCCTCATAGCAATGTTGTTCCTTTGAGAACGGCGTCCAAAAGAGAGAAAGATGGAGTGTGGTCCCTGTGGTTTTGTGTTAACCTGCCCAGGTGAGATCACACCCATCTCCTGTTACACAGAGGAAGTCATCCCAGCCCAGGGGAAACTAGAGTTCCCTTTCTAGCAATGTTGTGTTTGACTGCTCCTGTGTTTTACATCCCACAATTCTATGATTAGCATATAAATATTTCTAAATAAATAAACAATAAAAGGTGACTGGGCACACAGAGACCACCGTGGATTGGGCGGCGGTGTCAGTGGGGGGTGTCCCCCGGACCCTGAAAAGTAAGGACCTTTGCTGGGTATACCCTGACCTTGGTCTCCCTTGGCCAATTTATTTATATTCCGCGTCTCGTCTTTCCCGGGGAGTTTTTGCAGGAGGCTGTAAGTGGGAGCCCATTAGAAGCTCTAGATTGATATCGGCAATGTAAAGGAGATGTCTTGGGCCGGGGGGGGGGGGGGGAAGGGTGGACATTTATAATAAATGAAAATAAAATAAATACAGATCTTTTACGCAGCCGAGATCCGACGCTCGGGCCGATGCTTCTCATTTGACTGCTATCCATAATTTATAAACCTCCATCCGGCAGAAGCTTCCAGAGCAGATGAGTCTCAACTTTAAATAAATGGCGAGGGGGAAAGCTTCGGCAATCTCACATCACCTTCACTTCTCTTTAACTTCTCAAAGCACCTGCGCGGTTTGTTTATTTCTTATGTTGATACCCCACCTTTCCTTCGAGGGGCTCAAAGTGGTTCTACTCTTCTGGTTGTCAACAGCCCTGCGAGGTAGGTTTGGCTGAGAGGCCGTGACTGGTGAAGGTCACCCAGCCAGCTTCCTGGCTGGGTGGGGAATTGTAGAATTGGACGGCACCCCAGGGGTCATCTAGTCCAACCCCCTGCAATGCAGGAACCACAGCTATTGAATCCCTGACAGGTGGCCAGCCAACCTCTCCTTAAAAACTTCCAAGGAAGGAGAGTCCTTTTGAGGGAGACCCTTCCACTGTCATCTTCTTCATGTTTAATTCAGAGTCTCCTGTCTTAAGAATTTGAATCCAGCAAAGAGGAATCGGGAATCTGGCTCCCTTTCCGTTTCCCCCCCAGTGAGGTCGGTCTGCTACTCTGCAAGGAAAACTGCCAGTTGCACCCTGGGCAATCACACGCAAACACCCATCTCCACCCCCCTCTGTCAATTTCTCAGGCCTATTAGCTCCCCACAAGCTGTTTCGTTTCTCTGATATCCAATCTCTTTGTGCAAATTGCATCCAAATACTCTGCAAGCAAGATGTGGTTACTGGCCTTGAATTTCCTTGCTGGGGTGTTCTGGGCAGGATTCCTTCCAAACTACAGAATCTCACCCTTCTTCTTCTTCTTCTTCTTCTTCTTCTTCTTCTTCTTCTTCTTCTTCTTCTTCTATCCCTCGTTGCCAAGTAAGATGGTCTTCCATAAACACGGTTTTAACGATGAGTCCGTAGGTGACCGTGGAGGCCAATTCTGGATCCACACGTCCTTCCACAGTGGGGACATTGGTTTCCGGGTGGGAGTTGATAATGGTGAGGGTTTGCCAAGCGTGCCTTCCTCTTAGCGTGTTTCTCCCTTTTGTCCTGAGTTCGAGTGTCTTCAAAGCCCACGACACCTTTGGAAAAGGCTGTTCTCCAACTGGAGCGCTCGCAGGCAAGTGTTTCCCAGTTGCCAGTGTTTATACTACATTTTTTAAAAAAAAATTCCCTTGCCTTCAAACCTCCTTTGTTGACCACCAGCATTACGCTTTCTATTTTTAAGTTCAGAATAGAGTAGTTGCTTTGGAAGACGATCATCGGGCAACCGCACAACATGACCAGTCCAACGAAGTTGATGTTGAAGAATCATCGCTTCGACACGGGTGATCTTTGCTTCTTCCAGTATGCTGGCATTAGTTCGCCTGTCTTCCCAAGTGACGCGTAATTTTTTGGGGAGACATTGGAGTTCTGAGCAGGGTTCCTTCCCAGCTACAGAATCACACACACACACAGGACCAACCCTTCCATCACATCCAGCAGCTCCCGAGAGAGGAGCAGCGAGCTATGAGGCTATTAGGAACAGGGTGAGACACACAGCTGGGGCATCTCCTCGCAAAGCGCTGGCACCTTGTTTTCGATGCATCTTCCTTGTGGCAAACCAGTGTGGCTCATCCTGGAATTGGTCTGGCATGGATGCTGTGGAGGAGAAGTGCTCAGGTGGTTCGAGGATCCAGAATTGAGCTGCCTGACTCATAAATAGCATGGATGCCTTCCTTGAAAACTTATTAGTACTCACACCAGAGGCCAACCTTGGAGTTCCCTTCTATCTTCCTGCAGGATTTCCTCACTTGCCTGACCTATGTCTTTTTTTGGGGGGGGGGGGGGTCGGATTTTTAATTTTATCCATATAACCCAAATAACAAAATACAACTTCAGGAGACAGAAACTAAACGGAACAGGACCAAAGCTGGCATGGGATACTACATTCACAAGAATAAATTATGAAGCTGGTTATCCGGATGGTTGTGACAAGATACAGACAGGAACAGGATGCGGGTGGCGCTGTGGTCTAAACCACTGAGCCTCTTGGGCTTGCTGATCGGAAGGTCAGCGGTTCGAATCCCTGCGACGGGGTGAGCTCCCGTTGCTCGGTCCCAGCTCCTGCCCACCTTGCAGTTCGAAAGCACATCAAAGTGCAAGTAGATAAATAGGTACCACTCTGGCAGGAAGGAAAACGGCGTTTCCGTGTGCTGCTCTGGTTCGCCAGAAGTGGCTTAGTCATGCTGGCCACATGACTCGGAAAAACTGCGGACAAACGCCGGCTCCCTCAGCCTGTAGAGCGAGACGAGTGCCGCAACCACAGAGTCGTCCATGATTGGACTTAACGGTCAGAGGTCCTTTACCTTTACCTTTCTTTACAGATGGGAAAGTGGAAGATACCATCATAATAACTGAGAAAGCAAGAAGTGTGGCACACATGACTTACAAGATGACACCAAATTGGGAGGGGTAGCTAATACCCCAGAGGACAGGATCACACTTCAAAATGACCTTAACAGAACTTCCAGACAGTGAGAGCTGTTGGACAGTGGAATTTACTGCCAAGGAGTGTGGTGGAATCTCCTTCTTTGGAGGTCTTGAAGCGGAGGCTTGACAGCCATCTGTCAGGAATGCTTTGATGGAGTTTCCTGCTTGGCAGGGGGTTGGACTGGATGGCCCTTGGTGTCTCTTCCAATTCTAGGATTCTATGATTCTATTATCTTCCTCAGACCGATGGGAGGGTGAGCAGCCAAAATCACAAGTGCATGATTGCTAGGTAGCCACAGCTATGGGATGTCATACCCTCTAAACCTGTGTGGCGGAAAAGGGAACAATAGAAACTTCCTGTCACTGCACACTCTTCTTCTTACCTGTGATGTGAACCCTCCCCCAGAGAGCACACTCCATTTTGAACTGGACTATGGACTGTGGACGCGGGTGGCCCTGTGGTCTAAACCACAGAGCCTAGGGCTGGCCGATCAGAAGGTCGGCGGTTCGAATCCCCGCAACGGGGTGAGCTCCCGTTGCTCGGTCCCTGCTCCTGCCAACCTAGCAGTTTGAAAGCACGTCAAAGTGCAAGTAGATAAATAGGGACCGCTCCGGCGGGAAGGCAAACAGCGTTTCCATGTGCTGCTCTGGTTCAACAGATGTGGCTTAGTCATGCTGGCCACATGACCCGGAAGCTGTACGCCGGCTTCTTCGGCCAATAAAGCGAGATGAGCACCTCAACCCTGGAGTCGTCCGCGACTGGACCTAACGGTCAGGGGTCCCTTTACCTTTACTTGTTGAAGATACTGGCAAGACTTCTAATGTGAATAAACCTTGTATTTTTTGTTTTGTTTTACTTAAACAGAGCGATGCTTTTTGTTAAGAGGGAAACATAGAATGGAGAAGCTAAACCAAGCCTGCCTATATCATCCTTGGATATCATAATTGTTCTAGAAGGTTATGCAACCTTGTCCTAAATAGCTTCTAAACTGCACATGGATGGAGATTTTTCTCTGCTGACATTTTCACGCAAGTGAGAAAAGGAGGAAGGATAATTGCTAAATAAAACTTCCCCTCCTACCCATCAAAATCCATGCAACAAGACCCTCTTCTTTTTCTGTGCAGGCCCAGAATTCGCAACCGCGGACTCCCTTCCTCTCAATCTGTGCCCTGCAGGAAAGGCCAGCTGGCAGCGCTGGTGTTAATAGAGGAATCCCATTAAACATGCATATGTTTACCGCGGGAGGGGTGGGGGAGCTAAATGGAAGTGAGTGCGAGCAAATGGGAGCCATTAACGGAGAGGCACAGGGAGCCACTGCTTAATGCACACATTGTTAAAATCTCAGAGGGGAACCGTAATGGAGTCACGAGGAGGCTCTCCTCTGATGGGCTGGCGTCCCATTGGCAACTGGCACCGGGAGCTGGAGAGGAGGGGCAGGATCGTGCCGCGGAAGGGCTCCACCTGTCAGCCGCCCGCCCGCCTCAGTGCCGTGCCAAGCGGAGGCAGCGCAGGCTCTCAATTTCAGCATTTGAGCTGAGGAGCGAGAGCTGAAGTTTCAGCCCCGGAGAGAAGGGCAAGGACAGAGACTGCCGGTCAGTGTCTGCAATTCTGAGATAAGGCAGGTTCTTTTGCTCCCGGGACTCTGCCACTCTCAATGCCCTGGCACAGGCACCCAGAGGCCAAGATTCGAAACAGGACGGAAACTCCGGAGGCCTTTCGAACTCGCAAATCGCAAACGTCTGAACTTCTGGGAAACTTGAAAAAAATCAACAACGCAGCCTCGAGAGCTGACAACCCTGCAGTACTTATTTACCTCTCAAATTCATTTATCCAGCTGGAACATGGAAAGTCTAATCATAATGGCTACCTTCCCAGAGATGCTGTTAAGGATTAATGAGATTTTTTTTTTTTTTAGGGAGGGGGAAAAAACCACCAGTAAAGTGCTTTTCATGCTCCAAGTACTGAGTAAATAAGTATTATTATTCACAGTGTTCTTAGGCTAATGTAGCGGGGGAGGAAATGGGGGTGGCTGAGTAGCATCGTTCCCCAGAGGGTCAACTCATTATTTCATGAGGGATTCAAAAATAATTTTAAGGGGAAGGGTTGCAGCTAAAGGAACAGCAGAATGTTGCAGGTTGAATCCACAGCAGAATCTACACGCAGGGCTGGGAACGCCCCTTCTCTGAAACGATGGAGAGAGGCTGCCGGTCTGTGCTGGCAGTATTGAGGTAGATGGACTTGTGGGAATGTTCAGGGATGCAGGAGAGGATATATTGTTTATTATATCCTATTCCAACTTGTGTTAACAAGTTCAACAATATCAGCAGAGTTTACATTCCCCTTTTTAAACACACACAGCGGATGCGTTGCTCAGGTTCGCTAAAACCTCTATAATAATACTGTCCTGGTATTTTCCCCTTTGTTGTTGTTCAGTCGTTCAGTCGTGTCCGACTCTTCGTGACCCCATGGACCAAAGCACGCCAGGCACGCCTATCCTTCACTGCCTCTCGCAGTTTGGCCAAACTCATGCCAGTCGCTTCGAGAACACTGTCCAACCATCTCATCCTCTGTCGTCCCCTTCTCCTTGTGCCCTCCATCTTTCCCAACATCAGGGTCTTTTCCAGGGAGTCTTCTCTTCTCATGAGGTGGCCAAAGTACTGGAGCCTCAACTTCAGGATCTGCCCTTCCAGTGAGCACTCAGGGCTGATTTCTTTAAGAATGGATAAGTTTGATCTTTTTGCAGCCCATGGGACTCTCAAGAGTCTCCTCCAGCACCATAATTCAAAAGAAACAATTCTTTTGAATTGTTTGTGGGAGGGAGTTCCACAGTTTAACCAGGTGTTACGTCAAGAAGTACTTTTTAATCTGCCCTGAATCTTCCAACATTCAGCTTTATTGAATCTCTGTGATTTTTAGTATTATGAGAGAATGAGAAAAGCTTTTCCCTATCCGCTTTCCCTGGGCCATGTATAATTTCTATTATAACTTCTATAATGTTGCCTTTTCTCTAAACTAAAAAGTTCCAAATGCTGCAACTTTTCTTCATAGGAGACTCATTCCACCCCTTAAGTTTAGGGACCCTTATTGTGCATATCCAAGTTCCGGAGAAATGAGATATGTCTGATTTTGGAGGCCGTCTATGGAGATTAATGGTGGCGATGTTTATTACGCCTATAAGTGAGGATAAGATGGGAGTTGGCAGCCTTAACTCGAACAGATATTGCTGCCCAGAAGATTTCTTGGGGAACTCACAATGCGTCGCGTTGGATGCTCTCAGAGAGCAAGTCAGGCCTCTCGGCCTCATCCAGGCTCTGTTCCAGCACAGCAAATCTTTGGTACTCCTCACAAACACAGGCATTTTAATGGCATAAATTCCAGCCGATGGGAGATGGGGAGAGAAAGATTTCCAGAAAGATTTCCAACTGTTAGCTCCTGTGGCAACAAATTGCCTGTCCTTGGCCACCTTTTTAGATCTGCAAAGACCCACGCTCCCAACAAAAGGGAATCTGCCAGGTTCAACTGATTCGGCCTCTTGGGGTTCGGGGAGATCCTTCAGATGTTATTCAGCACCACGCCTGATCAGATAGAATATAATTCCCTCCATCATGACCACCGCAGAAGAACACACACAGAGATCTCTCCATGTCCCCTTCCTTTATAGGCAAAGGCACCACACCACCCAGGACGCAGACCAGGAGACGGAGCCACTTCCTTTTTCACCCGTCAAGACAATGTAAAGATCATTCGGGGAGTTCCTGTTGAATTGTGCGTTTGCCTAAGCTCTGCCTAGGAATCCTACAATGGAATGTGTGAGGAGGAAGGGTGCTCCCTTCAGCCCTGCGGTGATACTTCCCTGTCTATTCGGTGGAAGGAATCGAGTCCTCTGATCCTAAAGTAATCATCATCATAATTCAGAAATGGCAAAAGTGTCCGGAAAGCTCAGGAACCAAGAAGACTGAAACTTTAATAAAGAACGGGGGGGGGGGATTATAATTGACCTAGGAGGCCACTGTAAGCAGATGGAAACATCAGCAGAATTGCAATAACACTTGTAATGTAGCAGACACTATGGAGACAATGGAGCGATATAAAGTATGGGTTGTGGAATAATATGCCGCCGAAAAGGTTGACAACTGGACCCATGGAGGGGAAGGTGGGAAGTCCAGGGATCCAGAGAAATCTCTAAACATGGAAAAGGTTGACAACTGGACCCATGGAGGGGAAGGTGGGAAGTCCAGAGATCTGGAGAAATCTCTAAACATGGAAAAGGTTGACAACTGGACCCATGGAGGGGAAGGTGGGAAGTCCAGAAATCCGGAGAAATCTCTAAACATGGAAAAGGTTGACAAGTGGACCCATGGAGGGGAAGGTGGGAAGTCCACAGATCCGGAGAAATCTCTAAACATGGAAAAGGTTGACAACTGGACCCATGGAGGGGAAGGTGGGAAGTCCACAGATCCGGCGAAATCTCTAAACATGGAAAAGGTTGACAACTGGACCCATGGAAGGGAAGGTGGGAAGTCCAGAGATCCGGAGAAATCTCTAAACATGGAAAAGGTTGACAATTGGACCCATGGAGGGGAAGGTGGGAAGTCCAGAGATCTGGAGAAATCTCTAAACATGGAAAAGGTTGACAACTGGGCCCATGGAGGGGAAGGTGGGGAGTCCAGAAATCCGGAGAAATCTCTAAACATGGAAAAGGTTGACAACTGGACCCATGGAGGGGAAGGTGGGAAGTCCACAGATCCGGCGAAATCTCTAAACATGGAAAAGGTTGACAACTGGACCCATGGAAGGGAAGGTGGGGAGTCCAGAAATCCGGAGAAATCTCTAAACATGGAAAAGGTTGACAACTGGACCCATGGAAGGGAAGGTGGGGAGTCCAGAAATCCGGAGAAATCTCTAAACATGGAAAAGGTTGACAACTGGACCCATGGAAGGGAAGGTGGGAAGTCCAGAGATCCAGAGAAATCTCTAAACATGGAAAAGGTTGACAACTGGACTCATGGAGGGGAAGGTGGGAAGTCCAGAGATCCAGAGAAATCTCTAAACATGGAAAAGGTTGACAACTGGACCCATGGAGGGGAAGGTGGGAAGTCCAGAGATCCAGAGAAATCTCTAAACATGGAAAAGGTTGACAACTGGACCCATGGAGGGGAAGGTGGGAAGTCCAGAGATCCAGAGAAATCTCTAAACATGGAAAAGGTTGACAACTGGACCCATGGAAGGGAAGGTGGGAAGTCCAGAGATCCGGCGAAATCTCTAAACGTGGATATGTGTTTTGTATTGTTATAATTCTACACTTGTGAAATCAAATCAAAATTATTCCCAAAAATGTCATAATTCATAGGACCGTGGAATTGTAGAGCTGGGAGGGACCCCGAGGGTCATCTAGTCCAATGCAGGAATCGCAACTAAAGGATCCCTGACAGATGGCCACTCGATCTCCAGCGAAGGAGATTCCACCAGCTCTTACTATCAGGAAGTTCTTTCTGAAGTTCAGTCAGGGTTTCATGTCCTGTAATTCGAATCCACCAGTTCAAGTCCTACCTCCCTGGAGCGGCAGAAAACAGGTTTTCTCCATCTTCCATGTGCTCCATCTTCAGATGTGGAATAAAAGCTTGTAGATAGATGACATGGCAGCTGGGAGGATGCATGTTAGTTTTCCTGGAGGAAAAATGGAGGGAAAGTTGGCATCCTGTAGACTCACCCACCCCCACCCCCACCTGCAGGACTGTGGGCGACGAGGCTGAAGAGCTGATTATCATTCTTTTTCGCCTCGATAAAAATCAAGATATCTTATGCTCAACAGGAAGAGGGTCTGTTCTGCAGCAGAGAGCGGAGTCTCATAAATATGTTCTTATCAACCGTCGAACTAGACAAGAGGGACTGAGGAAAGGAGAGATAAAGGATCAGCTATTAACAGAACATGCCCCAGCTTCGCAGAGTCGGAATAATCGTGCCACGGAGGGCCCTTTGCACGTGCAGCCCGTGAAATAAAACAAAAAAACAAAAAACCCCAAACCGACTGACGTAGACCCGAGCGCCGTACCTCTACATCTGATCTTAAGCCTTGATTTACGGTCTGGAAAATTACATTTTAATTGAGCACGTCTCCATTTTTAGATGTACTTGTCTCCCATCCGCCCCACAATCAGTCAAGAAAAGATGTTCTTTTTTAGCGGGACCAGAGAGAGAGTGAGGGGGGGGCGCTGCATCTCAGACAGAAATATGCTCTCCCCTTGGCTAAATTTGGCTCGCTGGTGTCAGGTGAAGATGGCTCCCTCCCTCCCCACCGAAGTCGATTGAGGCATAATTGGGTTTGCGAGAACAGCATTTGTTTTCTCGGACATAAAAGCAGACAAATGGCTGCTAGCAACACTCCACTCCTTCTCCCCAAGAGATCAGAACTGGGGAGGGAGGGAGTTGCAAAACTGCTTTTTTGAGTGGTGGGCTATAGAGAATTTTGTTTCAATTCCCAACTTGAGAATCATAGAATTGTAGAGTTGGAAAGGGGTTGCTTGGTCCAGCCCCCTGCAATGCAGGAATTTTAAAAAAAACGGTAAGTTTTCATATATATTTTTTTGTTTTTCAAATGTAACGTAGCTCAAAGAAGCCCCAGCAAACATTAAGGAAACAGAAGGAAAACATTGTCATATACTGCAGCGGTTGGACTGATTCGTGGAGGAGAGGGCTATCGATGGCTGCTGGACACAATCCTTATGTTTTGTCTCTACAGTTGGGGGTGGCAATGCTTCTCAACTGCAGGAGGGGAGAGTTGCTCTTCTGCTCGGATCCTGCATGCTGGATTCCCACTGGGGCATCTGTTTGGCCACCGTGGCAACAGGATGCTGGTCTAGATGGGCTGCTGGCCTCATCCAGCAGACTCTTAGAATCCTAGAATCCTAGAATCCTCCGCTTAAAGACCTCCAAAGAAGGAGACTCCACCACACTCCTTGGCAGCAAATTCCACTGTCCAACAGCTCTTACTGTCAGGAAGTTCTTCCTAATGTTTAGGTGGAATCTTCTTTCTTGTAGTTTGAATCCATTGCCCCGTGTCCGCTTCTCTGGAGCAGCAGAAAACAACCTTTCACCCTCCTCTATATGACATCCTTTGATATATTTGAACATGGCTATCATATCATATCTTGTTTGCTTTGGCCCAGTTCTCTAGTCTGTTAAGGTCATTTTGAAGTGTGATCCTGTCCTCTGGGGTATTAGCCACCCCTCCCAATATGGGGTCATCTGCAAACTTGATCAGGATGCCCTCAAGCCCATCATCCAAGTCATTGATGAAGATGTTGAATAAGACTGGGCCCAAGACAGAACCCTGTAGCACCCCACTAGTCACTTCTCTCCAGGATGAAGAGGAGCCATTGATGAGCACCCTTTGGGTTCGGTCAGCCAGCCACTTACAAATCCACTGAATGGTAGCATTGTCTAGCCCACATTTTACCAGCTTCTTTACAAGAATATCATGGGGCACCTTGTCAAAGGCCTTGCTGAAATCAAGATAGGCTATATCCACAGCATTCCCTTCATGCTCAGGTCTTGATTTATTTTGCTTCTCTCTAAGGGTTTCAGATCATGGCCACTGGTCCCATCACCTCCTGGCAAATAGAAGGGGAAGAAATGGAGGCAGTGAGAGATTTCACTTTCTTGGGTT
The DNA here is from genome assembly GCF_009819535.1 of Lacerta agilis. Classification (NCBI taxonomy): domain Eukaryota; kingdom Metazoa; phylum Chordata; class Lepidosauria; order Squamata; family Lacertidae; genus Lacerta; species Lacerta agilis. Next base: position 4,580,747 of record NC_046315.1, read on the forward strand.
CCATGATCACTGCAGGTGGTGACAGCAGTCACGAAATTAGAAAACGCCTGCTTCTTGGGAGAAAAGCAATGACAAACCTAGACAGCATCTTAAAAAGCAAAGACATCACCTTGCCGACAAAGGTCCGTATAGTTAAAGCTATGGTTTTCCCAGTAGTGATGTATGGAAGTGAGAGCTGGACCATCAAGAAGGCTGATCGCCGAAGAATTGATGCTTTTGAATTATGGTGCTGGAGGAGACTCCTGAGAGTCCCATGGACTGCAAGATCAAACCTATCCATTCTCAAAGCAATCAGCCCTGGGTGCTCACTGGAAGGACAGATCCTGAAGTTGAGGCTCCAGTACTTTGGCCACCTCATGAGAAGAGAAAACTCCCTGGAAAAGACCCCGGTGTTGGGAAAGATGGAGGGCACAAGGAGAAGGGGACGACAGAGGATGAGATGGTCGGACAGTGTTCTCGAAGCTGCTAACATGAGTTTGGCCAAACTGCGAGAGGCGGTGAAGGATAGGGGTGCCTGGCGTGCTCTGGTCCATGGGGTCACGAAGAGTCGGACACGACTGAACGACTGAACAACAACAAAGGGTTTCAGGAAATGGGAATCTGAACGAGGGGGAATAGGTGGGGTGTTAAGCCCTGTGATTGACTGAACCGCCAACACTCTGAAGAAAGATCCTATTCTTGTGGGGGAGGGGGAATAGACAGTGACAAGTGGGTGAGTGGGGAAGCAAGAAGGTGAGCGAACCCCAGCCCCATTATTAGAGACCACCTTGGTCAGGAAGTTAAGCTCCCCACTTGCCTGCTTGCCAGGTTCACTGCTCTGAGCTTGGAGAGTGAAAGGGAAAGTAGTAGAGCCCCAGGTTCTGGGGCACTCTACCTGTAAATACCAGGTAGCGAGGCACCACTTTCTCATTTGCCTCCAGTGGGAAAATGTCTTGGGCCGGCCCTGGGTAAAGTGTGTATATTAACGCATATAGTATTCAAGAATATAACAGACAAAACTGTGTTCTATCAGGGGAAATGGCTTTGCAAAAATGGATATGGATGGTAAAAATTGCGTACAAAAAAAAGTGTGTCCGTTAGGAGAAATTCGCGTTAAAATGCCAATGAATTTTCAGGAGGGTTTTTTTTTAAAAAAAGAAAATCGCCTTCTGACATGGGAATGTGGCGAGCCAAATTTAAGATTGCAAAAATGAGAAATTGAAATGGGCCTAGTCAGGAGAGAGAGGTGTGGGTTTGCAGGCCTGCGGCTTAGATAACAGGAGCAAGACAGGAATAATTTTTAATGTATCCTATTATCTGTCAGACAAGGAGAAGGGGACGACCGAGGATGAGATGGTTGGACAGTGTTCTCGAAGCGGCCAGCATGAGTTTGGCCAAACTGCAGGAGGCAGTGAAAGACAGGCGTGCCTGGCGTGCTCTGGTCCATGGGGTCACGAAGAGTCGGACACGACTAAATGACTAAACGACAAAAAAATATCTGTTGGAATCCACCCAGAGTGTATGGAGAAACCCAGCCAGATGGGCGGGGTACAAATAATAAAATAATATTAATATTATTAATATTATTAATATTATTATTACCGTATTTTTCGCTCCATAAGACACACTTTTTCCCTCCTGAAAAGTAAGGGAAAATATCTGTGCGTCTTATGGAGCGAATGGTGGTCCCTGGAGCTGAATTGCCCAAGGGCCAAAAGAGGATCATGCTTTTTATTTTACAAAGAGAAAAGGGGGTGTTGAAAGGACCCCGCTCAGCAGCTGATCAGCAAGAGATCTGGAGAGAGATAAGAGTCCCTGGCTCCCTTTCGACCCCCCCCCCCTTGCCCAGGCCTCCATTGTTGAATGTGCTGCAGAGGGAGGTTGTTTGTTTCCCCAGCGACTTGTGACTGGCTGATTAGATTATCTGTCTGGAAACTGTAGAAAAGGCTCCCTTTCCTTTAGAAGCTGAAAAAATGTGACTTGAACCCCATAAAAATGGGCCTTTTCCTCTTTGCTTTTCCCCCTTTGCAAAAAAAAAACTACACTTGATCTTAGCCAAAAGGCCGAGAAGCGATACCCTTTGCAAAAAAAAAAAAAAAGCTGCAAAACTTTTAGCTGATCATCAAAAAAACAGGGCTTTCCCTTTGCAAAAAAAGCTGCAAAACTTTTAGCTGATCCTCAAAAAACAGGGTTTTTCCCTTTGCAAAAAAGTTGCTAAACTTTTAGCTGATCCTGAAAAAAACAGGGCTTTTAGAGGAGGAAAACCAGAAAAAAAATAATCTGGGTTTCCTCTTCTAAAAATGAGGTGTGCCCTATGGTCCGGTGCGCCCTATGGAGTGAAAAATACGGCATTATTATTATCATCATCATCATCATCATCATCATAATCATCACATAGAGTAAATAGAGTTAAGTCTTTATTAGAAGAAACAGGGTCTGCTCAGGAGTGCTGGGCCAAATCTTCTTTGTAGGTCTTGCCCCTGCAAGACAGTTGCAGAGACTGAAGGGCCCTGCCTTCCCATAGCTGCCTAAGTCTCCCCCTCTACAGGATTCCCCCCCCCAGCAATCTGAGACTACACTGGCATGGCTGCCTTTACTGTTCCTGCTTCATGCCTCTCCTGGTACTCAGAAACCAGGGGAGAGGGGGAATTTGTCTTCTCCGCCCGGCCACTCTGAGCCTTCTTCCCTTGGGGGTTTCCCAGCTGGTGGCTCCCACCGCTCCTCTGCGCCCAAACAGTTCGTGACATAAGAGCGCAACATGCCTCCGTGTGCCGGATCTATCGCAAGCCCCTTGTTCTCTTGCTCCCAAATGTTGCTGGTGGGCAGGGCCGGCGCGTCCATTTAGGCGAACTAGGCAATTGCCTAGGGCGCCAAAATGGAGGGGGCGCTGGCCAGGCTTGGGCGGGGGGCTGGGACGGGTTAGCAGCAGCTTCTCTGCTGTAGCAGAGAGGTGCTGCTTGCCCCCTACACCACCCCGGCTTCCGCTAAAGCAGGCTTTGGCGGGGGGCAGGGGGCGGGATGGGCAAACAGCAGCTCTCCGCTACAGCGGAGAAACTGCTGCTTGCCTCTCCACCCCTCCAGTGTGGTTAGTGGTTAAAAGCGGTAGTCTCGTAATCTGGTGAACCGGGTTCGTGTCTCCACTCCTTCACATGCAGCTGCTGCGTGACCTTGGCCTAGTCACACTTCTCTGAAGTCTCTCAGCCCCACTCACCCCACGGAGTGTTTGTTGTGGGGGAGGAAGGGAAAGGAGAATGTGAGCCGCTTTGAGACTCCTTTGGGTAGTGATAAAGCGGGATATCAAATCCAAACTCTTCTTCTTCTTCTTCTTCTCCCTCCCGCTAAAGCAGGCTTTGGCGGGGGGCCGGGGGGGGCAGAAGGTGGTTCGCCTAGGGCGCAAGAAGCCCCAGCACCGGCCCTGCTGGTGGGGGAAGCTGGCCAGGCAGTCTCCTCCTGACTGTCAAAGGTGATGATGTCGGGGTTGCACTGAAAAGACCCCATCAGATTAAGCTCTGCAGAGAGAACCAAACGCAGGAATCACAATCCTCGACCTTTTTTCGATTACCTGCCGAGGCGGCTGCATTCAGATCTCAGGCTCGCCCACGGATTCCCTCGCAGAGAGCCAGATATGATCTCCGAAAGGAGGCTTTTGTTTCCCTGTAATCTTCTACTCAGTACGGCTACGACGGCAACCAGCTTATTCCTCGAGCAGGGCCAAACACACACACACACAACACACCTGATGTGCTCTGCATTTTAATCATACCAAGGCAACATAGAATCATAGAATCATAGAATCCTAGAGTTGGAAGAGACCCCAAGGGCCATCCAGTCCAACCCCCTGCCAAGCAGGAAACACCATCAAAGCATTCCTGACAGATGGCTGTCAAGCCTCCGCTTAAAGACCTCCAAAGAAGGAGACTCCACCACACTCCTTGGCAGCAAATTCCACTGTCGAACAGCTCTTACTGTCAGGAAGTTCTTCCTAATGTTTAGGTGGAATCTTCTTTCTTGTAGTTTGAATCCATTGCCCCGTGTCCGCTTCTCTGGAGCAGCAGAAAACAACCTTTCGCCCTCCTCTATATGACATCCTTTTATATATTTGAACATGGCTATCATATCACCCCTTAACCTTCTCTTCTCCAGGCTAAACATACCCAGCTCCCTAAGCCGTTCCTCATAAGGCATCGTTTCCAGGCCTTTGACCATTTTGGTTGCCCTCCTCTGGACACGTTCCAGCTTGTCAGTATCCTTCTTGAACTGTGGTGCCCAGAACTGGACACAGTATTCCAGGTGAGGTCTGACCAGAGCAGAATATAGTGGTACTATTACTTCCCTTGATCTAGATGCTATACTCCTATTGATGCAGCCCAGAATTGCATTGGCTTTTTTAGCTGCTGCATCACACTGTTGACTCATGTCAAGTTTATGGTCTACCAAGACTCCTAGATCCTTTTCACATGTACTGCTCTCAAGCCAGGTGTCACCCAACATGAACAGATAAAGAAGAACATTTTGCATGCCAAATTACAGATGCATTTTATTTTTTTTATAAATGATTTTTATTATTTTTTTAAACTATAAAAACTACAGAGAATAAAAATAAATTCACATCACATTCATCTGTTTTGGCAATCTCTGCCGTGACTTCCCTCAGACCTTTCAAATGGCCTTCAAAATTCTATCTTAATTCTAGACTTCTTAATCTATCATTGCTTATAATATCATATGCATATTAATCACTATAAAATTCATGATTACAATAATATTTCTACGATTATCTACAAAGCTTCTTGAAGTCCTATAAACGTATAAATTACAGATGCGTTTTAAGCATCTAACACAGTAGATCCCAAAGTGCACACATTCCAGCTTGTCAATAGCCTTCTAAAATGGTGGCGCCCAGAACTGGACATAATAATAATAATAATAATAATAATAATAATAATAATAATAATACTTTATTGCAGCTATAAACTCATACAAAAATAGACACGCAAATCATACCTGCCTTACAATCCGTGCAAAAACAGCTAAAATAATTACATTAAAATGGGAATAACAACATAAAATATTTACAATCAGGAGAAATAAATATAAATTCAACCTATGATACTATCAGGAGTTATAGGCCCAAAAGGGGTTGAAATGAACCACTAGGATTCCTGGAATAGGCCATTTCGCCTCTTATGGTTCAGAACCGAAGTCAGATACCTTGCCACTTGCAAGGTTACCGTTGGGTTAGAATCCTGGAGTAAAAGGGTAAGCTGGATCTCAACTGGAAGTCCAGAGAATTTTTGGACCAGTGGGCTCAACAAATTTCTCCTGACATCACTGTATAAAGGGCAGATAAAAACAATATGCAGGAGGGATTCCTTCAACAACTCATCACACGAACATGACACAGTGTTGTTGTTTTTGCTGCTGCATCACACAGTTGACTTGTGTTAAGGTTATGGTCCACACCCATCCGCAACGGTTTTAACCCGAACATAAGAAGTGGCTGCTGGATCAGGCCAATGGCCCCTCCAGTCCAGCATCTTGTTCTCACAGTGGCCAACCAGATGCCCATTATGGGAAACCCGCAAGCAGGATTCGAACGCAAGATCCCTCTCCCCTCCTGTGGTTTCCAGCAACTGGCATTCAGAAGCACTGCTGCTAGGAGCCACCACTGAACTTCTCCTCCTCCATGAATTCTCCAAACCTATTTTAAAGGCGCCTAGCTTGGTGGAATTAAGATTGCCGGGAAAAATATCAACAACCTCAGATATGCTGATGATACAACCTTGATGGCAGAAAGTGAGGAGGAATTGAAGAACCTTTTAATGAGGGTGAAAGAGGAGAGCGCAAAATATGGTCTGAAGCTCAACATCAAAAAAACTAAGATCATGGCCACTGGTCCCATCACCTCCTGGCAAATAGAAGGGGAAGAAATGGAGGCAGTGAGAGATTTCACTTTTTTGGGTTCCATGATCACTGCAGATGGTGACAGCAGTCACGAAATTAGAAGACGCCTGCTTCTTGGGAGAAAAGCAATGACAAACCTAGACAGCATCTTAAAAAGCAGAGACATCACCTTTCCGACAAAGGTCCGTATAGTTAAAGCTATGGTTTTCCCAGTAGTGATGTATGGAAGTGAGAGCTGGACCATCAAGAAGGCTGATCGCCGAAGAATTGATGCTTTTGAATTATGGTGCTGGAGGAGACTCTTGAGAGTCCCATGGACTGCAAAAAGATCAAACCTATCCATTCTCAAGGAAATTGGCCCTGAGTGCTCACTGGAAGGACAGATCCTGAAGTTGAGGCTCTAGTACTTTGGCCACCTCATGAGAAGAGAAGACTCTCTAGAAAAGACCCTGATGTTGGGAAAGATGGAGGGCACAAGGAGAAGGGGACGACAGAGGATGAGATGGTTGGACAGGGTTCTCGAAGCGACTGGCATGAGTCTGACCAAACTGCGGGAGGCAGTGGAGGATAGGCGTGCCTGGCGTGCTCTGGTCCATGGGGTCACGAAGAGTCGGACACGACTGAACGACTGAACAACAACAAAGCTTGGTGGCCATCACTGCCTCCTGCGGGAGGGTGTTCCGTAGTTTAACTCTGTGCTGTGTGAAGAAGTAACCCTAACCATCAGTGCCCTAAACCAGCCACACACACCCCAACTTGCTGCCCTCCTGGCGCAGTTTTGGACTGCATCCCTATTAGTCCCAAACTAATCTGGAGGGCACCAGGTTGGGCAAGGCTGCACCAAAAGCCACAGAGCTTTGCCAGAAGAGGAAAGGGATCCACCAGAGTGGACTTTGGGAAGAGGAGTGAGTCTGTTTTCAGGCCCTTGCTCTCAGCTGTAAGCCGCTTTGCTGGTTCCAGTGTGCTCAGAGCAACCTCTCAGCAGCCTGAAATAAATGCCGGCGCTGTTTTTTGCTCTTGGCACGGCCTCTTCAGATGAAGCTTCCTCATTTTCCTGTGCAAGGCAGAACAGCAGCAAAGTGGCCCGAAAGCAATCAGAAAGGGATCCACGGATTTGCCAGCCGTTGCCTCTCCAAAACGCTTGCAGAGATGGCTGCTGATGTCAGGACTCCGTGGAGAAGTGTTTTGTTTTCATTCATTCATTGAAAGGCACAAATACAGGATGGGTGACACCTGGCTTGAGAGCAGTACATGTGAAAAGGATCTAGGAGTCTTGGTAGACCATAAACTTGACATGAGTCAACAGTGTGATGCAGCAGCTAAAAAAGCCAATGCAATTCTGGGCTGCATCAATAGGAGTATAGCGTCTAGATCAAGGGAAGTAATAGTACCACTGTATTCTGCTCTGGTCAGACCTCACCTAGAATACTGTGTCCAGTTCTGGGCACCAGAGTTCAAGAAGGATACTGACAAGCTGGAACGGGTCCAGAGGAGGGCAACCAAAATGGTCAAAGGCCTGGAAACGATGCCTTATGAGGAACGGCTTAGGGAGCTGGGTATGTTTAGCCTGGAGAAGAGAAGGTGAAGGGCTGATATGATAGCCATGTTCAAATATATCAAAGGATGTCATCTAGAGGAGGGAGAAAGGTTGTTTTCTGCTGCTCCAGAGAAGCGGACACGGGGCAATGGATTCAAACTACAAGAAAGAAGATTCCACCTAAACATGTCTTAATTCCCCTAACAGGGATTCAATCAGTCTCGCCTATCAAAAGGCTTCAAAACAACATTGTATCCAACAGTGCAGCCGCAGCTACTAGAAACTTAGTTATCTTCTCTGTTCAACAAAGGGGAGGAACGGGCTTCCTTATAACATCCCTCCCGGGCGCCAATTGTCAAATTATAGTCCAAATAATCCGTACTTACAGCAGACGGGTTTTTTTTTTTCATTTCCTTCAATTTTCAGAAGAACGACATGCTCATGCAGGCGGCAGCCGCCGCATCGCCGCCCGGTTGGGGCATTGCCTCCACAGCCCGGCGCTGGGGACCCTTCACTCCCTTTCCCCTTTTACAAGGGGATGGGGAGAAGAGCCCAAGCCGCGGAACGCTCTTCCCGCGGTAGCGGGGCCCCTACCCCCGGGCTGGCCTGGGTTGCTTCGCTACCGAAATGACCCACGACCGCCCAGCCGGAAGTTAATGCTTTTGGTTTGATTTTATATGTTGTTGTGGTGTTGTTGTGAAGTGCCCTGAGACCTCCCGGTATAGGGCGGTGTATAAGTAGAATGAATGAATGAATCATAGAATCATAGAATCCTAGAGTTAGAAGAGACCCCAAGGGCCATCCAGTCCAACCCCCTGCCAAGCAGGAAACACCATCAAAGCATTCCTGACAGATGGCTGTCAAGCCTCCGCTTAAAGACCTCCAAAGAAGGAGACTCCACCACACTCCTTGGCAGCAAATTCCACCATCAAACAGCTCTTACTGTCAGGAAGTTCTTCCTAATGTTTAGGTGGAATCTTTTTTCTTGGAGTTTGTCTGTTTCTCTGGAGCAGCAAAAAACAACCTTTCACCCTCCTCTAGATGACATCCTTTTATATATTTGAACATGGCGATCATATCACCCCTTAACCTTCTCTTCTCCAGGCTAAACATACCCAGCTCCCTAAGCCGTTCCTCATAAGGCATCGTTTCCAGGCCTTTGACCATTTTGGTTGCCCTCTTCTGGACACGTTCCAGCTTGTCAGTATCCTTCTTGAACTGTGGTGCCCAGAACTGGACACAGTATTCCAGGTGAGGTCTGACCAGAGCGGAATACAGTGGTACTATTACTTCCCTTGATCTAGACGCTATACTCCTATTGATGCAGCCCAGAATTGCATTGGCTTTTTTAGCTGCTGCATCACACTGTTGACTCATGTCAAGTTTATGGTCTACCAAGACTCCTAGATCCTTTTCACATGTACTGCTCTCAAGCCAGGTGTCACCCATCCTGTATTTGTGCCTTTTTTTTTCTTTTCTTTTTTGCCCAAGTGTAGTACTTTACATTTCTCCCTGTTCTTTTGGTCCTGTGTGTGTGATTTTGTACATTTTGTATATTTGTTCCCTCATCTGGGATAAAAAAAGAGTCAATGAAGAGGAAGCTATTAATACTGCCCTAGTCAGACCCCACCTGCAGTTCTGAGTTCAGTTCTGGGTGCCATAATTTAAGAATGATATTGATAAGCTGGAAGGTGTGCCAAAGAGGGCGACCAGGGGTCTGGAAACCAAGCCTTATGAGGAACGATTGAAGGAACTGGGTATATGCTAAGCTTGGGAAAGAGGAGACCGAGAGATGTGATAGCCATCATCCAGTATCAGAAAGGAGCAAGCTTTTCTGCTGCTCCATAAGGGAGGACCAAAGCCAATGGATTCAAATGTTGAGTTTTCTGAATAAACATATGGAAAAACCTTCTGACAGTCAGACAGTGGAACGGTCTCCCTCAGGAGGTTGTGGTCTCTCCTTCCTTGGAGGTTTTTAAGCAGAGGTTGGGTGGCCCCCTGTCATGGATGCTTTAGCTGAGATTCCTGCATTGCAGGGGGTTGGACTGGATGACCCTCGGAGGTCCCTTCCGACTCTACAATTTTACAATTTCATGATTCTCTTTTAGACACCCACATACCCCTCCCGCCCAAAGTTCCCTGACAAGACGGTTACCTGAGGCAGCCTCCACCAGCGTGAATGTTCATTTGGTGCTGTGGAACAGCAATCCTTATCCGTCTCCTACCTGGGATCGTTGGCAGGGGAACACTGGGTGGGGGGGGGGAAGCCTTTCTTAAACCGATGATGACTTTGTCATCCAGCTACTTAATTCCTTTGGGCATTTGACGAATGTATCGGGCGAAGCTTCTTGCTGATGGGGAATGGGCAGAAATGGAAGGATAATAGACTGGAGCTGCCTGGGCGTCAGACCAGCTCACTTTGGCCTCCCATTTATCAATCTCCTCCTTGTGCCATGCCGGCACATTTCTGAGTGACAGGGCAGTGTCTCCACCTCCTGCCTGTAGCCAGATCATTTGACCTTGCAGTGGTTTTTTTACAAAGATCGACACTCCTCTTTCTTTCTTTCTTTCTTTCTTTCTTTCTTTCTTTCTTTCTTTCTTTCTTTCGTCTGTCTTTCTGTCTTTCTCTCTGTCTGTCTGTCTGTCTGTCTGTCTGTCTTTCTGTCTGTCTGTCTGTCTGTCTGTCTGTCTGTCTGTCTGTCTGTCTTTCTGTCTATACCAGGGAGGCTTAAAGTGGAGGTGAATTTTAATGCAGTTGGTTGGAATGGGGAAAGAGCTGCATTTACAGATTTACAGATTCACTCCTCTCTAGCTGGTGTCCGAAACCATGAAACTAGGGAGAGGTTGTTCCTTCCTGAAGTGGCTGCTCTGATGCAGAAGGCTCTGGTTTAATAATAATAATAATAATAATAATAATAATAATAATAATAATAATTTATTCTTTATACCCTGCCCATCTGGCTGGGTTTCCCCAGTGCCCCTGGGCAGCTTCCAGCAGAATATTAAATATGATTCATCAAATATTAAAAAAACTTCCCTAAACAGGGCTGCCTTCAGATGTCTTCTAAAAGTCCGATAGTTGTTTATTTCTTTGACATCCACAGGGCGGGGGCCACTACCGACATCTCCACTTTGGGGGAAGCCTATGGGATGCTTCAGTTGTGATCCCTGCATTGGGGGATCGGACTAGATGACCTTTGGAGGTCCCTTCCAACCCTACAGTCCTATGATAAGCCTTCCCTCTCTCACGGCGGAGCCACGGCGGAGCACTTCAAGTCCCCCCCCCAAAAAAAAAAATCTGTCTCCATTTGGACGGTGCCTCCTGGCAGCTCCCTTTGTCTTGCCTCTGGCCACTCTTGCAGAACAGGTAATTGAATATTGAGCCGGGCCATTTGTAACAATCCATCTGGGCCCCGCCATGGAGGAGCACTTGCGTCGTGCTAATGGGGCCTTCATCTCGGGGAATAAATATCAGCAGCCTATCGATTCATCCCTTCAGCTTCCCTTACTGAAAAATAAAACGATGGAGAGAAGTTTCTCAGGACGGCAGCGGAGGAAGAGCAAGCCTCCAGCCAGCTGGAAGCACCAGTGCAAATCCAGCGAGCGGAATCTGAGTCGAACAGCAACACTCGGCCCTCCTGTGGTTTTGTGTTTTGTTGTTGTTGTTCAGTTGTTCAGTCGTGTCTGACGCTTCGTGACCCCATGGACCAGAGCACGTCAGGCACTCCTGTCTTCCACTGCCTCCCAGTTTGGTTTCCCCAGGGGCTTGCCGCTTTGCATAGAAGGCATTTCGACGAGCCACCACCGAGGGCTGTGGCGAGAAGTGCCCCTTCAGCCGTTCCACTATTGTTTTGTAAGGAACGGTAGCGACATCATCAGGCGCAAGGAGAGCCCGGGCGATTTCGAATGTCTCCTCTCCGCAGACGCTGAAGAATATCACCCTCTTTTTGGCATCGTTGGTGACCCCTTTAGCTTCTAGAAGAAAGGTGAAACGGGTGGCATATCCTTCCCAGTCTCCTGATGCTGGGTTGAACGGCGAGAAGCTGCTGTCCGTTGCCATCTTGAGTTCCTTGGGACCCGGAGCTGAAGCCTGGATACACGGTGCGAGGCAGCTGTGCGGCAGGTGGCGTTGCTGCGGTGCTGTGTGTTGCAGTCAGCTCAGCGGGATCCCATCCTCGTCGCCAGTGAAAGATACTCGGAGTCCAGTGTGACTTTCATGCTCTTTATTCAGCTCATAGTAGTGAGGAATCTAGTTCCCCCAAAACGTTTGCTTTATATACACTATTTACACAATGGGCCCCACGTGATTGGCTAATTCCGGGATACTCCTGTAGGCCAATCAGAGTGCGGATTCAATTCCACCTGGAGCTGGATTGGGTGGTTCCTGCAGACCAATCGGACTGCTGCAATCTCAATCCTATTGTTCTGGGACCAATCAGACTGCTGCAATCTCAATCCTATTGTTCTGGGACCAGTCAGACTGCTGCAATCTCAATCCTATTGTTCTAGGACCAATCAGACTGCTGCAGTTTGGATCCTATTCAACTCAGTACATAACAGTCAGGCTCATGCCAGTCGCTTCGAGAACACTGTCCAACCATCTTGTCCCTTCTCCTTCTGCCCTCCATCTTTCCCAACATTCACTACTGGGAAAACCATAGCTTTAACTATACGAAAATCCTTCCAGTAGCATCTTAGAGACCAACTTAGAGACCATACCAAGAAAAAACTTAGTTGGTCTCTAAGGTGCTACTGGAAGGATTTTTTATTTTGTTTTGACTATGGCAGACCAACACAGCTACCTACCTGTAACTTTAACTATACGGACCTTTGTCGGCAAAGTGATGTCTCTGCTTTTTAAGTCTTTTTTATGGTCCAGCTCTCACTTCCATACGTTACTACTGGGAAAACCATAGCTTTAACTATACGGACCTCTGTCGGACCTTTTTGTGTTTGCATTTGTTTAAAAACCTAGTTTTAAGAAATTGTTTAAGATAAATAAGCAAATAATTAAGGGATGCAGATGAAAGCACGAGCAAATTCACAGCATCTTCGGAGACTCGTTCTGCAGAATCGTCTCTGGTTTATTGCGGCACATGATGACACCGTGTGTTTGAATTCGCCACCCTAGAAGAGAAGGGCCGGGTGCTTCAGAGGGGGCCAGCCCCACGCAGGGACGTTTGAAAGCTCTTGGCACCGCCAGGAGACAACCTTAAATATTTTGGTAATTACCCCTCCAGTTCCCTGCTGCGAAAGGCGTACGTTCCTCTTAATGAAGATTGAACTGAATGGCGAGGGCTGACTGCAAAGCAGCAGCGGGAAGTTAATCTGTCTGCTTGTAATATACGCAGGAAACGAATTTAATTGCCACATCAGAGAAATGATTAGAGATGCAGCAGGTTCCCCGTGGAGGCGCTGAGCAAAGGGAAGATCAACAGGGCAAGGGGGGGAGGGCTTCTCCATGGGCATCCTTTTCTTTCACCCAAGGGGATATTGAGAGGAGAGAGGCATCTTCAAATATCTCAAGGGCTGTCACATGGAAGATGGAGCAAGCTTGTTTTCTCCTGCTCCGGAGGGTAGGACCAGAACCAATGGCTTCAAATACAGGATGGGTGACACCTGGCTTGAGAGCAGTACATGTGAAAAGGATCAAGGAGTCTTGGTAGACCATCAACGTGACATGAGTCAACAGTGTGATGCAGCAGCTAAAAAAGCCAATGCAATTCTGGGCTGCATCAAGAGGAGTATAGCACCTAGATCAAGGGAAGTAATAGTACCACTATATTCTGCTCTGGTCAGACCTCACCTGGAATACTGTGTCCAGTTCTGGGCACCACAGTTCAAGAAGGATACTGACAAGCTGGAACGTGTCCAGAGGAGGGCAACCAAAATGGTCAAAGGCCTGGAAACGATGCCTTATGAGGAACGGCTTAGGGAGCTGGGTATGTTTAGCCTGGAGAAGAGAAGGTTAAGGGGTGATCTGATAGCCATGTTCAAATATATCAAAGGATGTCATATAGAGGAGGGCGAAAGGTTGTTTGCTGCTGCTCCAGAGAAGCGGACACGGGGCAATGGATTCAAACTACAAGAAAGAAGATTCCACCTAAACATTAGGAAGAACTTCCTGACAGTAAGAGCTGTTCGACAGTGGAATTTGCTGCCAAGGAGTGTGGTGGAGTCTCCTTCTTTGGAGGTCTTTAAGCAGAGGCTTGACAGCCATCTGTCAGGAATGCTTTGATGGTGTTTCCTGCTTGGCAGGGGGTTGGACTGGATGGCCCTTGTGGTCTCTTCCAACTCTATGATTCTATGATTCTATGATTCTAAGTTGCAAGAAAGGAGATTCCAAACAAACATCAGGATGAACTTTCTGACAGTAAGTGCTGTTCAGTCGTGAGATACTGACAAGCTGGAACGTGTCCAGAAGAGGGCAAACAAAATGGTCTAAGGCCTGGAAACGATGCCTTCTGAGGAACGGCTTAGGGAGCTGGGTATGTTTAGCCTGGAGAAGAGAAGGTTAAGGGGTGATATGATAGCCATGTTCAAATATATAAACATGTGACTGGCTGATTAGATTATTTGTCTGGAAACTGTAGAAAAGGCTCCCTTTCCTTTAGAAGCTGCAGAAATGTGAGTTGAACCCCATAAAAACAGGGCTTTTCCTCTTTGCTTTTCCCCCTTCGCAAATGGAGCTTTGCTTTTCCCCCTTTGCAAAAAAGCTGCAAAACCTTTAGCTGATCCTAAAAAAAACAGGGTTTTACCCTTTGCAAAAAAAGCTGCAAAACTTTTAGCTGATCCTTTAAAAAACCAGGGCTTTTCCCTGTGCAAAAAAAGCTGCAAAACTTTTAGCTGGTCCTCAAAAAAACAGGGCTTTTAGTGGAGGAAAACCAGAAAAATATTTTTTTTCTTGTTTCCTCCCCTAAAAACGAGGTGCACCCTATGGTCCGCTGCGCCCTATGGAGCAAAAAATACGGTATAAACTTTTTTAGTGCTATTTTTTTATTATTACTCTTGTTATTCTGGCCCTTCGCATTTCCCCCTCCTGTGATGATGTTGCTGGTCTTCTGTTCGGAGCCGTGTTGTTTTGTATTGCCGGCTCTTGCTGTAATAAAATTGATTCTGATTCTGTGAGGTGCAACCACCACAAGTGTTCTTGGACAGACCCTGGAAGAGCCCATGACAGCGGTCCTCCAATCCGGTTGCAGCATGCCAGGCCTGGAGCAGATTACTCGGGACCAGATGGCTGTTAATTGGCAACTACTCCAGCTTACTTCCATCTCCAGCCCATTCAATTAAGGCTCCGATTCAAACTTCGTCCAAGTCAGGTTGGCTGCATGTAATTATGCAGAAATCTAGATGGGTTTAAAAGCTTAAGGCTATTCCGTTTATCCCAAAGGATGAGCAGGCAGGGTCTCCTCCCTTCCCTTCTCCTCCTCTGTCAGTCCAGAGATAGCGCAGGGGCAGCCAGCTTATTGATCCGGGTCCTTTGGCTGAAATCTGCTTCCTGCATCCACCCACAGGCAAAACCAAGGCTTCATCACTGCAGGGAAGTCCTGGCCAAATGGATGCAGCAACCAGCAGCACCGACTCTGCTCAAGCCGAGGCGGAAGGGGGGGGGGAACAGGAATCAACTCACACAAGCCCAGTTTCTATTGCTAGGCGATTCCCTGAGACGGTTTGCAAAGATTGTTGTCCCTATTTTCAAAAAGGGGGGAAAGAGAGGACCCAAACAATTACCGCCCAGTCAGCCTGACATCAATACCAGGAAAGATTCTAGAGCAGATCATTAAGCAAACGGTCTGTGAGCACCTAGAAAGGAATGCTGTGATCACTAAAGGTCAGCATGGGTTTCTGAAAAATAAGTCATGTCAGACCAATCTGATCTCATTTTTTGACAGAATTACAAGCCTGGTAGATGAAGGGAACGCCGTGGATGTAGCCTATCTTGATTTCAGCAAGGCCTTTGACAAGGTGTCCCATGATATTCTTGTAAAGAAGCTGGTAAAATGTGGGCTAGACAATGCTACCATTCAGTGGATTTGTAACTGGCTGACTGACCGAACCCAAAGGGTGCTCATGAATGGCTCCTCTTCATCCTGGAGAGAAGTGACTAGTGGGGTGCCACAGGGCTCTGTCTTGGGCCCAGTCTTATTCAACATCTTTATCAATGCCTTGGATGATGGGCTTGAGGGCATCCTGATCATGTTTGCAGATGACACCAAATTGGGAGGGGTGGCTAATACCCCAGAGGACAGGATCACACTTCAAAATGACCTTAACAGATTAGAGAACTGGGCCAGAGCAAACAAGATGAATTTTAACAGGGAGAAATGCAAAGTACTACACGTGGGCAAAAAAAAAAAAAATGAAAGGCACAAATACAGGATGGGTGATACCTGGCTTGAGAGCAGTACATGTGAAAAGGATCTAGGAGTCTTGGTAGACCATCAACTTGACATGAGTCAACAGTGTGATGCAGCAGCTAAAAAAGCCAATGCAATTCTGCGCTGCATCAATAGGAGTATAGCATCTAGATCAAGGGAAGTAATAGTACCACTGTATTCCGCTCTGGTCAGACCTCACCTGGAATACTGTGTCCAGTTCTGGGCACCACAGTTCAAGAAGGATACTGACAAGCTGGAACGTGTCCAGAGGAGGGCAACCAAAATGGTCCAAGGCGTGGAAACAATGCCTTATGAGGAACGGCTTAGGGAGCTAGGTATGTTTAGCCTGGAGAAGAGAAGGTTAAGGGGTGATATGATAGCCATGTTCAAATATATAAAAGGATGTCATATAGAGGAGGGTGAAAGGTTGTTTCCTGCTGCTCCAGAGAAGCGGACATGGAGCAATGGATTCAAACTACATGAAAGAAGATTCCACCTAAACATTAGGAAGAACTTCCTGACAGTGAGAGCTGTTCGGCAGTGGAATTTGCTACCAAGGAGTGTGGTGGAGTCTCCTTCTTTGGAGGTCTTTAAGCGGAGGCTTGACAGCCATCTGTCAGGAATGCTTTGATGGTGTTTCCTGCTTGGCAGGGGGTTGGACTGGATGGCCCTTGGGGTCTCTTCCAACTCTAGGATTCTATGATTCTAAGGTTGCTGACTCTTCTTGTTGATGATGATGGTTTACAGTCTCGCACAAGAAACCCGCTTCCTCAAAGTATTGGCTGCAATAAGTGAAGGGGAAATGCCTTGGAAAGGAGCAAGCACATAGCTTGGGGGTACTCCTGGATGCAGAAACCCAAGTCTCCTCTGGGGGTAGGAGTGCTTTCTACTAGCTTTGTCCAATATGGCAGCTGAAGTCTTGCCTGCACAGGGATACCCTGGCTGATGTAGCCCATGCGTTGGAAACCACCGTGGCTAGCATCCTCTCCAGCATCCCTCAGCTGAAATTAGGGAAGGGACCCCAAGGGTCATCTAGTCCAACCCCCTGAAATTCTCTACCAGTGTCCCCTCAACCCACACTTCCCTCTCGGAGGCAGAGGCAGGGATGGAGACACATTTTTTGTCACACACACACCACCACCCCCCCCCCCCAGGCATAGGAAGGTCAGGTGGTACGCAGTGCAGAAAATTTCTTCTCACCCCCCCCATTGATTCCCCCCTCCCCGCAAAAATGGTTTTACGCTATTTCATATTTTCTTACAAAGGAATAATAACAAGTAATAATAAAAAAACTTTTATTTATATCCCGCCCTTCCCGGCCGAAGTCGGGCTCAGGGTGGCTAACATCAGATACATAACACTGGTATAAAATCAAACAATAATTCAATTACCTCCTAAAAACATCTCAAAATCAAATTAAAGTCTAATTAGATGGCTTTCCACAGGGTTAGGGTTGGGAACAGTAAGTGCTCCACTGAACTGGAATTTCAGCCTTCATGACATAGGAAAACAGCCAAGTAAACAGCTATTTTGGTGGAGGGGGGTCAAGATATTAACCAATACAGTGGTACCCCGCTAGACGAATGCCTCGCTAGACGAAAAACTCGCTAGACGAAAGCATTCGTCTAGCGGGAGGCTGCCCCGCTAGACGAAAAAGTCTATGGGGCTGCCTCGCAAGACGAAAAAATTTCGTCTTTTTTTTTTTTTTTCGTTTTGCGGAGCGCGGCTCCCATTGCCGCTCCGCAAGACGAAAACCCCGCTAGACGAAAATTTTCGCGGGACGAATTATTTTCGTCTAGCGGGGCACCACTGTATGCATGAAATTTCATATATAGCTATACAATCCCTAGTATAGTAAGATAAGACCTTCAGAGCAGGCATTTTCAAAAAAAAATTGTTCCTTGATAATTTGTCACCCCCTCCATTATGGAACATGGGGCGGCCCACTCCCCGCTCCCCGCTCCTCCTTGCTACGCCCCTGCCCATGCTCATTTCAAGGGCAGTTGTGCAGGACAGGTTCCTGGCGGATGGGTCCCCGTGGGTCAAATCCGTCCATCTTGCACTCTGCTGCCTTTATCAGTGCCTACATTCTGTTTCACCCTCCCCTCCCCTCCCCAAATTCAGCTACTTCAGCTGGCTCTCCGGACGGCCACCTCTCCATTCATTCATTCGTCAGCTGATGATGGACATCATCTCCTGCTTTGTATCCAGCAGGGAAGGCAAAATCGCATTCGGATGCGTCCAATTACTCTTAATCCCTCTTGTTCTTTGCTTCAGAGGCACTCGAGGATTCATTAAAGCAAGGAAACGGTGTTTGCTCTCTGAATTCAAGGAGCGGACAGGAAGACAGCCGGGTGGGGAAGGGCAGGGAGATTTGATGGTGATTTTTGAACACACAGGTCGTCCGTCCCTCCCCCCCCCCCCCCCAGATCCCAATTGTAACGAATAAAAAATGGTTTATTCATCGTGACTATGCATTGCACACTGATGGATAGCAAAGGTATCCCAGACAGTTCTGGCTCCAGAGCCGCATGCTTTTAAATGGGCTGTTTAAGATTCCTAGACAACCAGTTTAGCCAAAGGCAATACGGATATTGAAACAAACAAATGATAAAAACGGGTGGCCTTTGAAGGAGCTGGGCCATGTGACTTGTCTCTCTTATAACCTCATAATTAGGGTTGGAAGAGAAGTCTGATTTGCATTAAAGGCCAAACTCATTTATTGTTTACTAGCTGGCCCGGCCATGCATTGCTGTGGGTTTATTTTAATTTAGGTTTTTTTTTGCTTTTTAAAATTCTCCTGACCTCAAGAGTATTCTGGAAGCTCCTGTTTTCATTATTCCCTGTCCCTTTAGAGCAGGGGTCACCAACCTTTTCCAACCATGGGCCGGTCCACTTTCCCTCAGACCATGTGGTAGGCCGGACTATATTTTTGGGGAGAAAATGAACTAATCCCTATGCCCAAGAAATAACCCAGAGATGCATTTTACATAAAAGAACACATTCTACTCATGTAAAAACAGCACGGCGGCCATTTTAAGTGAGAGCACTGGGGACCTTAAAGAGCATTCTCCCCCACCCTAGTCCCAAAATTACGCACCCCAGCAACACAATCCCCTCAGAGCCGGTCTTACTCAGTGCGAGCTCTCAGGCATGCCTCCTGCTCCGCCTTTTTTTTTCCTCGGTGCATGCGAAGCTGCAGCGGCCATTTTAGGTGAGGGCACTGGGGACCACCCCCAGCCCCCCCCCCCAGCATTGCTCTGGCCAGGTCTGATTATGTCGACGGGCGATCCGCCTTTCTATTGGATGCAGTTGGAGTCTTCATTCCTTTTGCTGGTGAGGTATAATAGGCGCACCACTCCCCCCCTTTATCCTTTATTTTAGGTATGACAGGTGTGGGTTTTTTGAATTTTTATGATGCCAGATCCTTCCTTGATGGTCAAGTTACGCTTTGTCCTAATTTGATGCTGTTTGGTGCAGCGGTTACGGAGAACATAGGTTTCCGGCATACACACAATGGGAACACACACACATATATATATATATATATATATATATATATATATATATATATTCACTTGAAATGACCCTGAAACAACAAGCCATCCTTTGAAATTCCCACTCCTCTGAATTCTGCAATGCAGCCAACTGACATATGTACCAGACAAAATTTCACACAGAAATGTGTGTTTGTTTTGTTTCCTTTTTAACCTACCTTGCCCCCCAAGCAGCTTAAGGTGGTACCGTGTTTCTCCTAAAATAAGACACCGTCTTATATTTTTTTTCACTCAACAAAACACAGTATGGCTTATTTTCAGGGGATGTCTTATTTTAACCGTGTCGCATCGGTACGCTGCATAGCCACGCCTCTCCAGGCTGTTTTAATGGGAGGTACCACATCACTATGGCTTATTTTCGGGGTATGGCTTGTTTTTGGGGAATGGCTTATATTTCGCAAATGCATAGAAATCCTGCTATGGCTTATTTTATGGCTATGTCTTATTTTAGGAGAAACAGGGTATACATGGTTCTCTCTCTCCTCAGGATAGTGACCACAGCTGGGATACTGTGTCCAGTTCTGGACACAACAGTTGAAGAAAGACGTTGACAAGCTGGAAGGCGTGTAGAGGAGGGAGACCAAGATGATCAAGGGTCTGGAAACCAAGCCTGATGAGGAGCGGTTGAAGGAGCTGGGTATGTTCAGCCTGGAAAAGAGGAGACTGAGAGGAGATAGGAGAGCCATCTTGAAATATTTCAAGGGCTGTCACATGGAAGAGGGAGCAAACTTGTTTTCTCCTGCACCGGTGGGTAGGACTCGAACCCATGGCTTCAAGTTACAAGAAATGAGATTCCAACTAAACATCCGGGGGGAAACTTTCTGACACTGAGAGCTGTTTGATGGTGGAACAGAGTCCCTCGAGGGTGGTGGACTCTCCTTCCTTGGGGGTTTTTAAGCAGAAGATGGATGGCCATCTGCCATGGATGCCTTGCAGGGGGTTGGACTAGATGACCCCCGGGGTCCCTTCCAAATGTATGATTCTATGATTTAATCCCCACAACAGCCCTGTGAGGTAGGTTAGGCTGAGAGGCCGTGACAGACAGGCCTCCAAAGGTCACCCAGTGAGCTTCATGGCTGAGTGGGGATTCCAATTCAATGGAGTTTACTCCCAGGAAATTGGTCTTAGGATTGTACAAGGTGAAATACAAGTCCAATAAAGCAAATCCAATAAATCAAAGTATCTAGAGGGCACCAGGTTGTATACTATTTATACGAGCTATTTATAAATACAGTATGGGCATTAAGCCTCTCCAGATATCGAATACTTGATGTTAAATATAAAATCTGGTCAGAAGCCAAATCATGACATTGAATGCTAGCTATCAGATATTTGACGGATATTGTCAGTCAGCCTTCGCAGCGATGGATTTTGAAGCTCCAATTCCTTTTATCAGCGTTACCGTTCCGAACCTCAAAAGCACCTGGAGGTGATGGGAGAGAGTCGAACAGAAACTGTCCTTCCTTTTCTGCCTCTGAAGTCATTCTGGGGATTTTTCCCACTTAAAGAGGCACTTTTGCAGAGTTGTGTGTGTGCAAGATTTGCTGTGGGATATGTGTTTTCATAAAAGATGTTCTTGGCATTTGGCTGGGCTGAAGCGAACATTTTCCCGGTCGTCAGAAATGCACATTCTTCCATCGTCACCAACCGAGTAGACATTATGCAAGGGACGTGTGGGCCTCTGGGACGGCATCTTCTCATCTCTCGCTGTTTCTGTGAGGAATAAAATGTTCCTCCTTGCAATAGTTATGGGCTCTGGACACTTGGGCCTCAAGGCTGTTTGGGAAAGAAAATGCACTTTTCTTGGAGTCTTCTAGGATGCCTCAACATTTACAGAGGAGACAGTAGCCCAGCGTAGGGACCCGATCCAGCACCCCGCAGCAATTTTTTTTGCCCCCCTCCCCAAGATCTCCATCCTGCCTTTCTTCCAAGGAGCTGAATTCAGTATACATATTTAGGGGAGGGGAGTTGCAGGGAATGGACTAAATGACCCTTGGGGGGTCTCTTAAAGATAAAGGGACCCCTGACCATCAGGTCCAGTCATGTCCGACTCTGGGGTTGCGGCGCTCATCTCGCTCTATAGGTCAAGGGAGCCGGCGTTTGTCCGCAGACAGCTTCCAGGTCATGTGGCCAGCATGTTTCGCCTTTTAAGTTGAATTACTGAAAGAAATGAACTTTTCCATGATATTCTAATTTTTCAAGTTTCACCTGTAGATAGATAGATAGATAGATAGATAGATAGATAGATAGATAATAGGTAGGTAGGTAGGTAGATGATAGATAGATAGATAGATAGATAGATAGATAGATAGACAGACAGACATAGATGATAGATAGATTTTCCCTTTATTTTTAATTAAGCTTTCAAAACTGACAACAGGCTTAGTAGCTGCTCTAAAAACAGTAGTTTGTGTTCCCTGCAAGCCTGTCATAGCAAATGAATCTCCGGGCACCTCAGCACATGCATGCTAAGGTAAAAAATAAAATAAAAGGGCATGGGAGCATCACACACAAACACAAACCTAAACACACTTGCGTTTAAAAATGCACAAACGGCAAGACGAGCCGCTCTGCCCATCCTTATTAGGCAAGGGCTACTTCAAGAACAGAGTGCCTTAGCGGAGTTTTATGGGCAAGTGTTGATCTTGTCTCGGCAATTGCCCTCCTTCAGTTTCCGCGAACGCTAGATTTGCTCATAAATCTGAAAAGCACAGAACGCCGAGGAGCCGAGTGCCTGGACAAGGCAGGCAGGCAGGCAGGAAAAGATGCTTGCTTAAGCATTACGTGAGGCTGGCTCATGATGACTGGGGAGGAAATCTGATGCCTGCCTGTTGCTGAGCTTGTCACCCAGCAGCGGCAAGGGGAAACAGGGGGCATGTGCTATCCTCAATGGGACAGCTACACCAAAACCATAATTTACTGGTGTAATGCTAATTCCCCCTCCTTAGCTCAGGAGGAGAGGGGTGGCCTTGTGATGTCAAAGGAGTCATACACACCCTAAATGTAAAGCACCTTTAAAGCACCCCCCCAAAAGAATCGTGGGAACTGTAGTTTGCACCCCACAGATTATTATTACTACATTTATTTATGCTCTGGCTTTTCCCCCAGACTCAAGGCAGCTTACACAAATTAAAACAACACAGCTTAAAATAGAAACAGCTAGAATAGAATCCTAGAATCCTAGAGTTGGAAGAGACCCCCAAGGGCCACCCAGTCAAACCCCCTGCCAAGCAGGAAACACCATCAAAGCATTCCTGACAGATGGCTGTCAAGCCTCCGCTTAAAGACCTCCAAAGAAGGAGACTCCACCACACTCCTTGGCAGCAAATTCCACTGTCCAACAGCTCTCACTGTCAGGAAGTTCTTCCTAATGTTTAGGTGGAATCTTCTTTCTTGTAGTTTGAATCCATTGCCCCGTGTCCGCTTCTCTGGAGCAGCAGAAAACAACCTTTCACCCTCCTCTATATGACATCCTTTTATATATTTGAACATGGCTATCCTATCACCCCTTAACCTTCTCTTCTCCAGGCTAAACATACCCAGCTCCCTAAGCCGTTCCTCATAAGGCATCGTTTCCAGGCCTTTGACCATTTTGGTTGCCCTCTTCTGGACACGTTCCAGCTTGTCAGCACAGGAAAGAAAATTGTTGAAAAGTAATTAAACTCAAACGGAATTAAAACCATATAAAAACAAATCTATTAAAATACAGGTAGTGAAAACAGAACAGCACTATTAAAGGCCATTTCCTAAAAGAAAACCAAACAGAGAAAAAACCCAATCGGTTCCCAAAGGCCTGTTAGAATAAAACAGTCTCCATCTGGTGGCAGAAGGGCAGCAAGGAGGAAGCTGGTCTGGCTTCCCTAGGCAGGGAGTTCCAAAGTTGCCTGGCAGCAGCCACCACTAAGAAGGCCCTCTTCTGCGTCCCCACCAAGTGCCCCTGTAAGGATGGTGGAACTGAGAGAAGGGTTCCGCCTGCCCCCGCAAGACCCCAGAGCCAGGGCTGCTTTATATGGTAGGATATGGTCTTTCAGATATGCAACACCCTTAACAAACCAAAGTTCCCAGGATTCTTGGTGGAGGCAGGGTGCTTTAGATATATGGTCACCCTCAGGACCCCTTCCAAGTCTAGAATTCTATGAATCTATGAATTCATTCTGTTAGCACAAAGATTTGTGTAACGGAACTTCCTTGTCCTCTCGCATCTGTTCTGGGTGAAAAGTGTGGGAATGTTAAGGATAATAGGAAAGGATATATTGAATAAGTATTATCCTTCCTTCTCTCATGCTAGTGAGTGATGTAGCAGGGCAGTTTCCCCTCAATATAGCTGGAAGCTAATTGGCAGATTCGTCTGAATCTCTTAGTTAAGATTATTTCCTGGTGTCCCCTTTGATCCCTCCTAAAAGAATAAAGACACGAGAGTCTTTCTGAGTAAAGTAACAAAAAGTTTACTCACATTTCAGTTCACGGTTTGAACCCCAAAAGGCAGGCTTTACGTGGTAGTTACATAAAGAAACTGTGAGTTCATCTCCTATGGAGATTGAACTCACGTGCTGCTGGCTGAGAGCCAGCGGACAGCAAAATTGCATTAAGACAACAAAGTGGCTGCAGGAGAGCAGCATGGCAGCAAAAGAGAGAACAAGAGAACTTCAAGACTGAGAAAATGGCTGCGTGACTCGGCTCTTTTATGGAGTCAGCCAGAACCAGGCGCATCTCCCAGGTCACATGCAGGGGGAGAATGCTCCAGACCAGCGGAACAGGAAGTTACAATGACTGGATGTCCCCCTGTGTACCCACACTAGGGAAATAAGGAATGCTGCATTTGACTGCACCAATGAATTACTGCACATCCCACAAACAGGGCATGAGCAGGCAGAGGAGGTGGTTGGGGGACACCCCAATGTTGTTGTTGTTCAGTCGTTCAGTCGTGTCCAACTCTTCATGAGCCCACGGACCAGAGCACGCCAGACATCCCTATCCTCCACTGCCTCCCGCAGTTTGGCCAAACTCATGCCAGTCGCTTCGAGAACAATGTCCAACCATCTCATCCTCTGTCATCCCCTTCTCCTTGTGCCCTCCACCTTTCCCAACATCAGGGTCTTTTCCAGGGAGTCTTCTCTTCTCACGAGGTGGCCAAAGTACTGGAGCCTCAACTTCAGGATCTGCCCTTCCAGTGAGCACTCAGGGCTGATTTCTTTAAGGATGGATAAGTTTGATCTTTTTTTGCAGTCCATGGGACTCTCAAGAGTCTCCTCCAGCACCATAATTCAAAAGCATCAATTCTTCCTTCATGGATCGCTGCCTTGTCGTGGCGAAGGGGCTTGAATAACTCAGGGAAGCTATGAGCTGTGCCATGCAGGGCCACCCAAGATGGGCAGGTCATAGCGGAGAGTTTAGACTAAATGTGATCCACCTGGAGAAGGAACTGGCAAGCCACTCCAGTATCCCTGCCAAGAAAACTCCATGGACGAAGACAACAGGACACCCCAATATACAAGTGTAACTCCTAACGCTAACAGAACGAGTGCCCCAAGGCACTTCCCCCATAAACTACACTTCCAGATCCTTTGGGGTTGGGGAGCCATGACAACTAAACTATCTGGCATCCCATTGGCAGCGTTGCAATGCCCTCTGTGCAGAACAGAAAAGGAACATTGATCCCCATGCCTGCTGCCTGGGCCATTATCGCTGCAGAGTCACATTAGCCAGCAGCTAAGAAGTGCTTACATTATTAGCTCCTTGCTTTTTTTCGCAGTCGGCAGAAACAGGGCTTGCTTGCGAGAGACTTGGCGGTGTTCCTGCAGAAGATCTCGGTTATTGAGCTACGGTGCAAGGTATCAGGTGGCCCTTAAGGTATCCTGCACCCAAGTTGTGCGGGGCTCTCCCTGCTTCCACTGCGACCAACGTCCCCATCCTCCGTGACTTGGGTATCACCTCCTTGGTCTGACATGCTCTGAATTACAATCCAGCGCTGGGGAAATAAGCCGAGGCACTGAATGTCCAGCTGCCAGATTGAGAAGCAAGTATGGCCAGGAGGCGGACAGCAAATCCATTCGGTCAAGCCCATTAGCCAGGAAACGCTGGAGACAGCCGGGACATTGGGGGACATCAGAGCTGCCACCTGTATTTCATCAGCTGCACTCAGGATGCATTTTAAGAACTTCCCAGTAGCACCTTAGAGACCAACTGAGTTTGTTCTTGGTATGAGCTTTCGTGTGCATGCACACTTCTTCAGATACACTGAAAGAGAAGTCACCAGATCCTTAAATATAGTGAGGGAGTGGGGAGGGGTATTACTCAGAGGGTGGTGGGAATGGGTGATCAGCTGATAGGTGTGGAAAACCTGTTGACGGCTGTTTCGACTATGGCAGACCAGCACGGCTACCCACCTGTAACAAGAACTTCCCAGCTTGCCTCCCGTGCAAAATTTCTCTGTTCCCAAAGGAGAATAAAATCAGTCACACAGAATGTTCACCATGGGGAGAAACTAAGCTTGCCATGACCAACTGTTGATTTAAATGAAATAGAGAAGGGGGGTGCATATTGGCCCCTTTGCTTTGAGCCCCCCCCCCCCGCTCAAATTATGGGGGAAATGGAAGGGCATTCCTTAATAAAGTCCACAATTCACCCACCAACTCCCTCCCATTTGAACCAAATTGCACACACCTCTCTACAGCTTTCCAAAATTACCTTATTTTACCTTAGTTACAGATAGGTAGCCATGTTGGTCTGCCATAGTCGAAACAAAATAAAAAATTCTTTCCAGTAGCACCTTAGAGAACAACTAAGTTTGTTCTTGGTATGAGCTTCCGTGTGCATGCACACTTCTTCAGATACACTGAAACTGAAGTCGCCAGACCCTTATATATAGTGAGAGAGTGGGGAGGGGTATTACTCAGAAGGGTGGTGGGAATGGGTGATTGGCTGATTGATGGGTGTGGAAAACCAGTTGACGACTGTTAACGACTGCAATTGGTCTTACAGGAAAAAGCAAGGGGAGAGATGGCTAAAGATAGCTTTGTCATGTATAATGAGATAAGAATCCAATGTCTTTGTTCCACACCTATCAGCCAATCCCCCATTCCCACCACCCTTCTGAGTAATACCCCTCCCCACTCTCTTACTATATATAAGGGTCTGGTGACTTCTGTTTCAGTATATCTGAAGAAGTGTGCATGCACACGAAAGCTCATACCAAGAACAAACTTAGTTGGTCTCTAAGGTGCTACTGGAAGGAATTTTTTATTGTTTATTTTCTTCTTATTTTACCTAATTATGTATGTGCTGCTTATCTGCCCAAACAGCACCATTCAGAAAACCAAAACATGTCCATGATATTTGGGAGCAAATCCCTGCTTTTTGGCATTTGTAAGTTGTGAACATTTCCGTAAGACTGTCAGGTGGTTTTGTAAGGGTAGCAATGGCAACGAGAACACAAGCTGACATCGGTGTTTTTCTGGCTTCCGCAGACTGGTTAAAAACTACCGGCTGTACTGGGGGTCTCCTCTGTCTCTCTGCATCCAGACTCTTGACATGATGAGCATAAGGTAAAGGTAAAGGGACCCCTGGCCATTAGGTCCAGTCGTGTCCGACTCTGGGGTTGTGGCACTCATCTCGCTCTATAGGCCGAGGGAGCCGGCGTTTGTCCACAGACAGCTTCCGGGTCATGTGGCCAGCATGACAAAGCCGCTTCTGGCAAAACCAGAGCTGCGCACGGAAACGCCGTTTACCTTCCCGCCGGAGGGGTACCTATTTATCTACTTGCACTTTTGACGGGCTTTCGAATTGCTAGGTGGGCAGGAGCTGGGACCGAGCAACGGGAGCTCAACCCGTCGTGGGGATTCGAACCACCGACCTTCTGATCAACAAGCCCTAGGCTCTGTGGTTTAACCTACAGCGCCACCAGCACCGCAAACAGAGTCATCTGCGACTCGACCCTAACGGTCAGGGGTACCTTTACCTTATTAAAGAGAAGAGTGTGTGCTTCATCAAGGAAAGGTTTTCTCCCTCTCTCTACTAAATACTAGAGCCCAGAGGGGCCAGCCAATGAAACTGAATGCTGGAAGATTTGGGTAAAGTAAAGGTAAAGGGACCGCTGACCATTAGGTCCAGTCGTGTCCGACTCTGGGGTTGTGGCACTCATCTCGCATTACTGGCCGAGGGAGCCGGCGTACAGCTTTCGGGTCATGTGGCTAGCATGACTAAGCCGCTTCTGGCGAACCAGAGCAGCGCACGGAAACGCCGTTTACCTTCCCGCCGGAGCGGTACCTATTTATCTACTTGCACTTTGACGTGCTTTCGAACTGCTAGGTTGGCAGGAGCTGGGACCGAGCAACAGGAGCATATCGGCATCCAATTTTTGGACAGATCCCCCCAGAGAGGGATTTTTTTGCATGCAGCTATAACCCCAACACACCTCAGTGAACTTCCAGCAATGTTGCATCGAGGAAGGACATCGCATCTGGCTGTAAAACCCCATTAACGCTCCTTGCCTGTGTTGCTTTTTCCTTCCTGCCTTTGCACTGCAGTCCTCTTGAGAGGGAATTGACCGGTTGCAGGCAAAACAATTTTCTGCCTGGGAGCTTATGCGATATCACAGTCCAAGCCGTGTCGAGCCAGGGCCGGGATTTGCACGCCTGGCATTATTATGGAGCCACCGGGAAGAAGCTGGAGGTGCGGGACCCGCGGCTGTGCGATGAATAGACAATTGTTCCGCGGTTAATGCGTGGATCTTTAAAAATAAATAAATAAAGGAGGGAGCGCCGTGTTTGCTTTGGGCCAGTCACTGCAGCAGGAATGGGAAAATCAGGTTGTTGTTGTTGTTCAGTCGTTCAGTCGTGTCCGACTCTTCGTGACCCCATGGACCAGAGCACGCCAGGCACGCCTATCCTTCACTGCCTCTCGCAGTTTAGCCAAACTCATGTTAGTAGCTTCGAGAACACTGTCCAACCATCTCATCCTCTGCCGTCCCCTTCTCCTTGTGCCCTCCATCTTTCCCAACATCAGGGTCTTTTCCAGGGAGTCTTCTCTTCTCATGAGGTGGCCAAAGTACTGGAGCCTCAACTTCAGGATCTGTCCTTCTAGTGAGCACTCAGGGCTGATTTCTTTGAGAATGGATAGGTTTGATCTTCTTGCAGTCCATGGGACTCTCAAGAGTCTCCTCCAGCACCATAATTCAAAAGCATCAATTCTTCGGCGATCAGCCTTCTTTATGGTCCAGCTCTCACTTCCGTACATTACTACTGGGAAAACCATAGCCTTAACTATATGGACCTTTGTCGGCAAGGTGTTACCTACCTGTAACTAAGGAAAATCAGGTGCGAGGGGCTAATGTTGGCCCCGCAGGCCGCACAATCTGGCCCTCAGGACTCTAAGGCTATACCTCCTACCAATGCCACACCCCTCTCCTGCCCTGCTTCACGGCCTCCTGAATTTTATTTTATTTTATTTTGCAGGTTGGAATGTGCCCTTCAAATCTAACCATGCCTCTTGCATGGACGGAAGAGAGGGGCTCGTGAGGTGTGTAGAGACCAGCATGTGGTACAAAGGTAGTTTCACATTTTTTTGTTCTGCCTGCCTTTGGCCTCTGGCCCTGCCCACCTCTAGTGTGTGGCCCCTGGGAGGCTGCCCAGAAAGGAGCTGAAAAAGGCAGTGTGGTGCAGTGGTTATTAGGAGGTCAGACTAGGATCCCCCACTCAGTCACAAATCCCCCACTCAGTCACAAAGCTCACTGGGTGACCACGGGGCATTCACTGCCTCTCAGCCTAACCTACCTCACAGGGTTTTTGTGAGGATTAGATTAGGAGGGGGGGTCATAGAATCCTAGAATCCTAGAGTTGGGAGAGACCCCAAGGGCCATCCAGTCCAACCCCCTGCCAAGCAGGAAACACCATCAAAGCATTCCTGACAGATGGCTGCCAAGCCTCCGCTTCAAGACCTCCAAAGAAGGAGACTCCACCACACTCCTTGGCAGCAAATTCCACTGCCGAACAGTTCTCACTGTCAGGAAGTTCTTCCTAATGTTTAGCTGGAATCTTCTTTCTTGTAGTTTGAATCCATTGCCCCGTTTCCGCTTCTCTGGAGCAGCAGAAAACAACCTTTCTCCCTCCTCTAGATGACATCCTTTGATATATTTGAACATGGCTATCGTATCACCCCTTAACCTTCTCTTCTCCAGGCTAAACATACCCAGCTCCCTAAGCCGTTCCTCATAAGGCATTGTTTCCAGGCCTTGGACCATTTTGGTTGCCCTCCTCTGGACATGGTGTACACCACCTGGAGCTCCTTGGAGAACAAGGTGGGGAAGAAATGCAACAAACAAACAAAGAAGTGCTCCATCCCTGCATTACAAGCACAGATCTTTAGGGGTGCCGCCAGCACTGCTACTTTTGAAGGATTCCTCATAGGACTGGATCATTGCATCATCTCAGCTGTGCTGTAAGTAACTTCAGAAGAGCCTTTTATTTTTTTAAGTGAACAAGGGCGAACACTTACTGCAACCTCCAATGAGCCAGGTTGCATTGCAGAGAGAACTACTTGAGAGCTTACATCCTGCTAAATAACTTCTGCTAATGTTGGGATACGTGCTCTAAATTTTATTGTGATTCACTGTGGACTTCCTCAGAAGATCTGAGATATGAACTTCTTTATTACCACTCCAAGTGCTGTTGCGGACATTAATGCACTTTGCCTCTGTTGTTCTAAGTTCGCCACATGCCTTCTAAAACCCATAAAACCCATTTAAGAAGGAGGGGGGGAAACCATTTCGGGAAGAGGAGATGTAAGACATTTGCATAATATTTGCTCTTCCCAGGCTCATCAACTCGGGAAGGTAGCCCATCTAGGAGAAGGGAAACTCTGATCCTAAAGCTCCGCTGCCTTGCAGGATATCTTCAGGAGAGGAAAGGCTCAGGAGGAAACCCTACACAAATCTGGAGCGGAGTCCCCAAGACGGTTGGGTGGTTCCTTGTATGCCTCCTTCCAGCAACCTTAGCGGCCCAGCTGGTGCCAAATGTCTCCCTCTGCTTTCCTTTGAACCACCTTAGTGAGGCCAAGAGGGCGGTCTTCTCTTTTTTTTTAATAGGAATTTATTGGATTTTCAAAATAAAAATACACAAAATACACACAAACACAACACTTATTTACTCATCCTTATCCTCTTTATAATCCTAAGCTTGGGACTTCCTCACATCCTCTCTTTTGCGTTCATTTCTAATCTTCTTTAGTAACTTTGTAACATTGTAAAATCTACTTTCTTACATCTAATCTTAATCTTACAATTATAATCATCCTATCTTAAATCTAAAATCTTATTTTTACCAAATAAAACATCAAATTACACATCTCAACCTCTTTTATCCTCTCTTCACTTAACTTTGTTATGCTGTAGCCTATATTTCTTCTGATTCCAATTTCAAATATATAAAAACAACAACACACTTTAACCAATACCTAAATATTTCTTCCATTCTCATAGTCCGTTTTCCCTCTGGTGTCAGAGTTCCATGGTCAGCCTTTAATTCCCCATAAATTCATACTTTACCCCACCCCTCTCCTGTTCAACATCACCCTTCCCTTTACCTTTCCCATCCCCCACCAGTTCCCCCCCCCCAACATTCCACCAGTCCAGGTTCTTCTTCTTCAATTATTTCCTTCATGTTCAATTTAACTTCTTTTCCTTCTGTTCTTTCCTTCAGATGTGGCTTCCTCTTCTCCAGAATGTAGCAATCTTCTTGATAAATAGTTGCAGTAACTTTATCACGAAGTATCTTTCCTCCACTCTCAGCTTCATGTTGCATTTTCCATGATTGTTGTTCTCGAACCTTTGGGCTCAAGAGTGGGGTCTTCTCATCTGGGAGCCCAGGACCTCCATGCACACTGCCCAGTCTTTGACACTGCAGAGGTCACTTCGGTGCTGATCGCACAGTTTTGACTTGTCCCCAGGAAGGGGCACTCCATTGTCTCTCACGACAGATGGATGCCAACAATAACAAGTTGCAAATATACAAGAGCAGCAGGAGTGTAGGCAGGTGAAATCAAGCAGTCCTGGGGGGGGAAGGCAGATAAGCTGCCACACATCACATCCCCAGAGAGTCACGAGATTTAGCACCTCTTACAGTACAACTGTACTGTAGGGACGTGGGTGGCGCTGTGGGTTAAACCACAGAGCCTAGGGCTTGCCGATCAGAAGGTCGGCTGTTCGAATCCCCGCAACGGGGTGAGCTCCCGTTGCTCGGTCCCAGCTCCTGCCCACCTAGCAGTTCGAAAGCACGTCAAAGTGCAAGTAGATAAATAGATACCGCTCTGGCGGGAATGTAAACGGCATTTCCGTGCGCTGCTCTGGTCCACCAGAAGCGGCTTAGTCATGCTGGCCACATGACCCGGAAGCTGTACGCCGGCTCCCTCGGCCAGTAACGCGAGATGAACGCTGCAACCCCAGAGTCGCCTGCGACTGGACCTAATGGTTGTGGGAATGTTGAGGGATGTGGGAGAGGATATATTGTTTTAGATATCCTATCCCAACTTGCGTTTACAAGCTCGATAATATCAGCAGAGCTAACATTCCCTTTTTACTTCATATGCGCAGCAGATAGTTTGCATAGACTCGCTAGAGTCATAAAAAATATTGTCCTGGTGTCTTCCCCTTTTTATCCCTCTTTCAATAAGACACTTCACAGTGTTTGGTAAAGTGTATAACGTTTACTTACAAGTAATCATCTAGTCACACAAGGATCCTAGAGGCAGGCTTAAAAGTTACTAAATAATATACATATGGTGACTTTCTCCTTTTGAGAGAAAGTCCCTCTTTTTACTTTTGGCCTAGTGCCAACGGTGCATTTTAATAATGCTGCTTTTAAACTGTCTTAGAGATCAACACGACAACTGACCAGCGACATGGAGACTCGGCATATATAACAGTTGGCCGCTCCCAACTGTAGAGTTCACTCCCAACTGTAGAGTTCCATATAAGGAAGTTGGGTTTGACTGCCCCTGTCCTTTTACATCCCACAATGGTCAGGGTCCCTTTACCTTTACCGTACATCTCTCTCTCTCTCTCTCTCTCTCTCTCTCTCTCTCTTTTTCTTTCAAGCTGCCAACTTCTGTTGCTTTGCAGAGGTGCCACCTTCTCCGAGCTCTGGTGGATGATAGGTGAGGCCACACCATTCCCAGCTCAAGGCAGGTAAGGGAAAGTGGCGTCTGTTTGGCCGGCTCAAGACAAGCACCGCAAGGCTTAGCATAGAAGAGGCAGCAGTCAGGACCCTGGACAGCTCCTCCTCTCTGTCAGCTTGCCTTTTAACGAAAGGAGCAGCTCCCTGCATGTTGGTGCTGAGCCACTTGACTGTGCCTTTCCGCACCCAAGTAACAAGCCTCTTGCCCTCAGGTGAAGGGGACAGCATCACCCCCATTTTCAGAACTGAAATAAGACACAAATTGCAAGCCCAGTCAGCTTCCATAACTCTTCACTGCCACTCGCCCAGAGAGTTCGAGTTGGAATTTCTAAACCTGGCATGTGGAATGATGCCTTGAATAATAATAATAATAATAATAATAATAATAATAATAATAATAATAATAATATTTATTATTTGTACCCCGCCCATCTGGCTGGATTTCCCCAGCCACTCTGGGCGGCTTCCAACAGAAATCAAATACAAAAAAAAATCACACATTAAAAACTTCCCTAAAAAGGGCTGCCTTCAGGTTTTTTCTGAATGTCAGGTAGTTGTTTATTTCCTTGACCTGTGATGGGAGGGCGTTCCACAGGGCGGGCGCCACCACCGAGAAGGCCCTCTGCCTGGTTCCCTGTAGTTTTGCTTCTCGCAGTGAGGGAACCGACAGAAGGCCCTCGGCGCTGGATCTCAGTGTCCGGGCTGAATGATGGGGGTGGAGACGCTCCTTCAGGTATACAGGACCGAGGCCGTTTAGGGCTTTAAAGGTCAGCACCAACACTTTGAATTGTGCTCGGAAACGTACTGGGAGCCAATGCAGATCTCTCAGGACCGGTGTTATGTGGTCCCGGCGGCCACTCCCAGTCACCAGTCTAGCTGCCGCATTCTGGATTAATTGCAGTTTCCGGGTCACCTTCAAAGGTAGCCCCACATAGAGCGCATTGCAGTAGTCCAAGCGGGAGATAATCAGAGCATGCACCACTTTGGTGAGACAGTCCGCGGGCAGGTAGGGTCTCAGCCTGCGTATCAGGCTGGAGCTGGTAGACAGCTGCCCTGGATACAGAATTAACCTGCGCTTCCATGGACAGCTGTGAGTCCAAAATGACTCCCAGGCTGCGCACCTGGTCCTTCAGGGGCACAGTTACCCCATTCAGGACCAGGGAATCCTCCACACCTGCCCTCCTCCTGTCCCCCAAAAACAGTACTTCTGTCTTGTCAGGATAGGTGTGCCAAATCTAACTCCACTATCCCAGTGGAATTAGTGCATCACAAACATGGATGACAAACGGGCCTCATTTCACCTGGCCAGCCAACCGAAACAGTCCTCCAGGTTTATCAAGAAGGGCAGGTATCATTTATATACATATATCGCTATAGGGTTTTTTTGGGGGGGAGTCAGTCTGGATGGTGCCCATGGGTCCCTCCCATGTGTAAGGAAAGCTGCTGAACCAGCCAGACCAATTTCCTTGCTAAAGTCATAGCTTTGGCTGGCCTGCTAAATAATGCCATTTACAAGTCCAGTGAGGTTGCCCTGTTGCCATAGAGATCAATGGACTTTTCCCATCTCACCTGGATGGATGCCACATTATCATAGAGAACCAAAGGCCACGAGGCACTGTGAAAGAGGGTGGGGGGAGTTGGCCGGCGCTGGAAGATGGAGACACTGCAACGACTCTTGCTCTGTGCTGGACCCGAATGGGGTTCCCTGGAAACTTCATAGGGAAGCAAGATCTGCTACATCTAGAGCTGGCCCAAGACATTCTGCTGCCTGAGGCAGAGCAGCAAACAGTGCCCTTCCCCACCAAACCAAAATGCACCGTACCAAAAGTCAGCCAAGTTGTTTTAGCACCTGAGGTACAAAATCCCACAGGCATCTCTCCCTGGTAAAAGCTCAATCAATAATTTGATGCCCTTTCCTTTACCCCCCAAATTAGCTGCCCAGGGCCACTGCCTCACTCTGCCCAACAGCAGGGCCGGCCCTAGCTCCATCCTATGTTCAGGTTGCACATATGTGTTAATGAAACCAAATATGCTCACACAAAACCAAAGCCTCCACTGACCTTTATTCCAAGGAAATCAAATCATTGTGGGAAATCAGTGTTGGGGTCTCTTGGAGATTGGGGTGTGTGCAACAATGTTTTTTCCCTACTTTCTCATCACCTCTCCAAGCCTGATTCTCTATGATTAATGGATTCATATCCCATCTTTTTTCCCTCTCCAAGTAGCGTACAATGTCCCCTTCCACCAGTCCAGGTTCTTCTTCTTCAATTATTTCCTTCATGTTCAATTTAACTTCTTTTCCTTCTGTTATTTCCTTCAGATGTGGCTTCCTCTTCTCCAGAATGTAGCAATCTTCTTGATAAATAGTTGCAGTAACTTTATCACGAAGTATCTTTCCTCCACTCTCAGCTTCATGTTGCATTTTCCATGAATGTTGTTCTCGAACCTCTGGGCTCGTCCGACACTCTAAGCACTACACCATGCTAGCTGCCCATGTGGCGATGCTGAACTCAACTCAGTGTTTAGGCTGACCTTTTGACCGCGGCTGCAGCCCAGCTATTCCCTTCCACCTGGGTCAGGTTTCTTGGCTGGCCCTTTGACGTTTTGGAAAGAGCATTTGGAAGGAGGCAGGGAGCGGCGGGGGGTGATGTGGGTGTTTGAGATTTATGAGTAGCCCTGGGTGCTACCTGCCCTCCTCAAAGGCCCTCCAGCCTCCTGCCATGTCCCAATGAAAAGAGGGGGGGAAGTCTGTTTGAAAATAGCAGTCAGGAGAACAATCAAGCAAGAACCAAGCAAAAAACGCAGAGCGGGGGGGACGACCGTTGAAGACCACACCGCAGTCAGCAAAACAACTTGAAACAGCCCCAGCAGTTTCAAGAGAAAATATTATGAAAATGATATATAGGTGGTATTTGACACCAGTTAAGATAGCTAAGATATATCATGTCACAAGTAATGAGTGCTGGAAATGTAAATCTGCGGAAGGTACCTTTTATCACATGTGGTGGACATGCCCAAGGGTTAAGGCTTTCTGGGAGAAGATTTACAATGAACTCAAGAAGGTAATGAAAATTACCTTTAGTAAGAAACCAGAGGCCTGTCTTTTGAGCATGACCAATCATGAGATACCCAGTCAGGATAGAGTGTTTTTTATGTATGCCACAACAGCTGCTAGAATTTTACTTGCAAGAAACTGGAAAGGCGAAGAGATCCCGACAGTGGAAGAATGGCAGATGAAGCTAATGGACTTTATGGAACTCGCTGAACTGACCGCAAGACTCCGAGACCAGAGGGAGGAGAAGGTGCAACAGGACTGGAAGAAATTTAAGGACTACTTAAAACATCGTGTAAAATTGGATATCTGAGCAGAATTAGCGTGGTGAATTGGCTTTAGCTAGTTGATGTTAGATAAAATTGTATACAAGAAGTATTGTTATGAATGATTTAAATGTTTAAGAATGTTTTAGGATATGTAGTCTAAGTAATGAACTATATTTGATTAATTAATGTCTTAAGGACTATTAAGAAGAGTGGTTAATGTTAAGAAAAAAGATACAAAGTTACTAAAGTATATTGATATTGAACGCAGTTGAGGGAGCGGGGGAAGTCCCCCCTCAAAGAAGATAGAAACTAGAATTAAATAATGATAGTTTATTGTTCCCGTTTGTAGGTATGTATAAGTTTTCTTTTATTCTTTGTTTTTTCTGTTTGATGTGTTTATTATGTTTTCTTTATTGTGTGTTTGTGTATGTATTGTGTTTCTTTGTTGTTTAATGTGAAAAATAATAAAATATCTTTTAGAAAGAA
Source organism: Lacerta agilis (assembly GCF_009819535.1). NCBI lineage: Eukaryota > Metazoa > Chordata > Lepidosauria > Squamata > Lacertidae > Lacerta > Lacerta agilis. Next base: position 4,617,078 of record NC_046315.1, read on the forward strand.
AGAAAGAAAGAAAGAAAGAAAGAAAGAAAGAAAGAAAGAAAGAAACAGCCCCAGCAGGCAATGAAAGATGGAGGGCCTCACCTCCTCCAGCTGCCTTGCATCTCCCTTGAAAGCCTTCTCTGAACTCGCTTCGATTTTCAAACATCTCCATTGCCATTTCCCCCCCCCCCAGTTGGTAAACCACAAATAACTGGTTGTCCTGCCTTTCCCCCAGCTGGTCTGCTTGGCTTTGATCAGAGGTTCAAAGCGCAGCAGGGTTTGTTTGTTTGTTTTTGGTTGTTGTTTTATTAAAAAATAAGAAATAAATAAATAAATAAAGCATTGCCTTAATCTCAGCCCCAAAGCTAAGCAGTGGTGGGTGACAGCCAGGGGCGTACCCAGGATCAAAACTAGGGGGGGGGGGCGCAAGCCATGGTCGTTCAGGTTGTGACATTTCAGCACAGAAAGGCGAATTAAACCCAAATTTTAGGAAAATTATATATAATTATAGCAGTGCTTTATTACGGTAGTTATTACAATTATTTGCTTGAATTTTTTTTAAAAAAAATATTCTAGTTACATGTCTTATACCAGGGGTGGCCAACTCCCAAGAGACTGTGATCTACTTTCAGCAGTGATCTACCCCCGTTTTTGGGGGTTCAGCTCAAAGTTGTTGACCTTTTGGGGGGATGAGGAATGCCCCGTTTTTTAGGGGTTCGGTTCGTTTTTAGATTACTGACCACATTATGTAAACAGCAAACAAAAACAGCTTAGAAAAACAGAAAAACTCCCCCCCCCCAACAAAAAAAAACAGAAAGCCCCAAATGGCTGAAAAACTCAGTTTACCAGGATCCTCAGCCCTCGCAAAGGAACTACTCACCATGCAAGGGAACTCAGTTTCCAAGGCTCCCTTGCAATGATCAGCCAGCGCAACACACACACACACACACACACACACACACAAACAGTGTCGGCCAAGAGCTCAATTGTTATTGAGATTTTGGGAGCGGGAGAAAGACCAGTAGTTCAGCTTTTTAGGAGAGGTTTTTTTTCCTTTTAGGCTGCCGATAACCTTTTTTTTTTTTTTTGCTTCGGGGGGGGGAAGCTACTCCCCTGACCCCCCCCCCCGGGTACGCCCATGATGACAGCTAGAAAGGGATTCTCCCCAGTCAAAGGCACCTTACCTTTGGGTTCCTGGAGCTGAGCTGCCAAGGCTGGCGAGAAGTGTAGAAGAGGTAAAAAGAAACAATTTCACAAGAAAATGTGCAATGGGCTTAGACTCCGAGAATTGTAGAGGTGGGAGGTATCCCCAGGGGTCATCTAGTCCAACCCTCAGCAATGCAGGAATCTCAACTAAAGCATCCATGACAGGTGGCCATCTAAGGAAGGAGAGTCTGTTCTACTGTCAAACAGCTCTTATGGTCAGAAAGTTATTCCTGATGTTTAGCTAGAATCTTCTTTCTTTCCTTTGACTCCATTGGTTTGAGTCCTGCCTTTGGGAGTTATGAAATTCACTACCCAAATACTCAGCAATGGACACATAACTTAAGGTTTTGTTTTTTTTAAAGAAGAAGAAGAAGAAGAAGAAGAAGAAGAAGAAGAAGAAGAAGAAGAAGAAGAAGAAGAAGATGTGGGAACCACGACAACATGTTGCAGACTCTGTGGAGCGTTGCCAGACTCTGACTTGGGTGAAAGCCAGAATTGTGGGCTGGTTGCCAGAGGTTTTTGAGCAAAAGTCGATAACATCATTTTGACTTGGTGGACATGCTTGAACTGGGAAACTCGCATGTTCACACTCTGATGCTGGTGGGTGAGTTGAGCTCATCATTTCAACGCTGCTCGCACTTCCATGCGCAGCTTCATCATGCCACACCAGAACACCAGCACAGGTTCAGCGTTCAGTCAGCAGATGGATCAGGCCAGTGGACCATGAATTCCTGCATCTTGTTCTCACAGTGGCGATTCAGATCCTCCAAAGGGAATCCCGAAAAAAGGGCCTGAATGCAACAGCACTCTCTGCACCTGTGATTCGCTGCCTCCAGCCATACAGGTGAAACTCGAAAAATTAGAATATCGTGGAAAAGTCCATTGATGTAAGCAATTGTTTTCATTAGCTACTGGAGTTTAATATATGAGATAGACTCATGACATGCAAAGCGAGATACGTCAAGCCTTTGCTTGTTACAATTGTGATGATTATGGCGCACAGCTGATGAAAACCCCAAAGTTGAAATTGTTAATTTGGGGTTCTCATCAGCTGTAATCATCACAACTGTAACAAATAAAGGCTTGATAATATCTCGCTTTGCATGTCATGAGTCTATCTCATATATTAGTTTCACCTTTTAAGTTGAATTACTGAAAGAAATGAACCTTTCCATGATATTCTATTTTTTCGAGTTTCACCTGTACATGCCCTGCCTCACACCCAACACAGCTAGACAGAGGTTCTTGTGAGGAAGAGATACTTATTGGTGCAGACATGGCAGAAGAGTTCAGGAATCAGGAAAGACATTCCAAACTGGAGGCAAGCAATGGACGTCCTAACAGTTTCCATGTCTGCCAGGTTTTGGAGAACAATGGCTCGGCTCGGCCTCCACAGTTAGAGGCAGCAACACATCTGAATATCGCTTGCTGGAAAACTCAGGGAGGGAGAGTGTTGCTCTTGTGCTTGGGTCCTGCTTGCTAGTTTTCCAAAGGCATCAAGAAGCAGAGGCCGGCCCTACCTTGAGGCAGAGTGAGGCAGCTGCCTCCGTCGCCAAATGCTGGGAGACAGGAAGACGGCAGAGGAGGAGAAGAAGAAGAAGAAGAAGAAGAAGAAGAAGAAGAAGAAGAAGAAGAAGAAGAAGAAGAGTTTGGATTTGATATCCCGCTTTTCACTACCTGAAGGAGTCTCAAAGCGGCTCACATTCTCCTTTCCCTTCCTCCCCTACAACAAACACTCTGTGAGGTGAGTGGGGCTGAGAGACTTCAGAGAAGTGTGACTAGCCCATGGTCACCCAGCAGCTGCATGTGGAGGAGGGGAGATGCAAACCCGGTTCCCCAGATTACGAGTCTACTGCTCTTAACCACTACACCACACTGGCTCCCTGGGGCCGGTCTCTACCCTGCAAGCTCACCTGCCTACAGGTGCCGTTATAGACCGGATCCCATTGCCAGGGCTGAGGGGAGATTTGGCGGCCAGTCTGGTTTCGCTTTTCACATGGAATTAGGAAACCAGTGCATCTTCAAAACCAGTAGAAATGGGGTGCTCAGTCGCCTCGGCCAAGACGGCCACACAAATGCGCCTCCGGCGTATTTGCTTTGGAAAGGGGTTGGCTGTTGTCGTTGTCAAGGGCCGTGAAGGAGAAAAGCATCTTCGGGGGTGTAAATCCGTCAGCTCTGCCTGCCAAGGTGGGGTGGGAGGTGGGCTGCCCTTCGAAAAGAGGCATTGATCAGCTAAATATATCACACTTTTGGGGTGACTGGGAGAGGCCTAATTGTCGTTGGAGCTAAGAAAAGTCTCCCTGCGAGTGGGCGGTTTGGATGCATTTGAGAGCGACAAGGGCTGCCTCGACTCAATCCTGCCTGAATCTTGCCAAGAGCTCCTGAGCCGCCCAGGGCTTGAGATTCTATTAGAGGCCGGCTGAATAATTCATGGCACAGGAATATTTGGGCAGGGAAGAGGAGGGGGCAGCAGGAACGGCATCTATTTTCAGGGACAGGTGCCTGCCGCGTGCCCCTTGCTCATAGGGGGAGTTTCCCCCCTCGAACCCTAACAGATTTATCACGAATCATGAGATATTGGGGGGGGTGCTAAGGGAGGGAGGGGTCAAAGTTCCGCCCTTTGTCATCCCACAGGGACGTTTTTGACAGGGAGCCCTGAACGTTAGCAATTCCAAAGGTTGAGAAGAGAACTAGCAATGCGTCAAGACTTTCAGGAAGAATTCCACATTTTAAAAAAATTAAAAAAGCACCTGATTGCCAAATCCCCAAGTACTGTATTGCCACAAGAAAAGAAAGAAGGATTAAGAAATGAAAATTTATTTATTTTTTCAAAGAATTTATTGGATTTTAATAACAAAAATACACAAAACACAGATACATACACTACAAAAACCACATAAAATACACACAAAGAAAACACTTAATTGCTCATCCTTATCCTCTTTCCAATCCTAAACTTGGGACTTCCTCACATCCTCTCTTCTGCGTTCATTTCTAATCTTCTTTAGTAACTTTGTAACATTGTAAAATCTACTTTCTTATGTCTAATCTTAATCTTACAATTATAATCCACATATCTTAAATCCTAAATCTTATTCATATCAAATAAAACATCAAATTCAACCTCTCCACTTCTTTTAATGTCCAGATTAACGTATATCATAGGACTAGTGCATTCTGCCTTGGTCCGACCCTACCTGGAGTCCTGTGTCCAGTTCTGGGTGCCATAATCTAAGGAGGATGTTAGCAAACTAAAACATGTGCAGATTGAAGGAGCTGGGTATGTTTGGCCTGGGAAAGAGGAGACGTCAAACATTAAAAGCTTCCCTAAACAGGGTTGCCTTCAGGTGTCTTCTAAAAGTCAGATAGTTGATTATTTCCTTGACATCTGTTGGGAGGGCGTTCCACAGGGCGGGAGCCACCACTGAGAAGGCCCTCTGCCTGGTTCCCTGTAACCTCACTTCTCGCAGGGAGGGAACTGCCACAAGGCCCTCGGAGCTGGACAATGGGGGTGGAGACGCTCCTTCAGGTCTACTGGGCTGAGGCCATTTAGGGCTTGAAAGGTCAGCACCAACACTTTGAATTGCGCTTGGAAACGTACTGGGATCCAGTGCAAGACTTTCAGGACTGGTGTTATATGGCCTCAGCTGCCGCTCCCAGTCACCAGTCTAGCTGCTCCTTCCAAGAAAGGAGATTCCTACTAAATCAGGAATAACTTTTTGATGGTAAGAGCTGTTTGACAGTGGAACGGTCTCCCTCGGGAGGTGGTGGAGTCTCCTTCATTGAAGGTTTTTAAAGCAGAGGTTGGATAGCTGTCTGTCAGGAATTTTTTAGCTGAGATTCCTGCATTGCAGGGGGCTGGACTAAGTGAGCCTTTGATATAAAATCAATAATAACAAATATAGATTTTAATATATACCATACCAAGGAACAAATAAATAGGAATAGGAATAATTTATTATTGGCCAAGTACGTTTTCCAACATACTTGGAATTTGTTTCGGCTACATTACACTGTTCCTCTCACGATACAAAGAAGCAAAGAAACCCCACCCATAATTTACCTCCCCTTCAGCTATACAACTACGAATTTAACAATTTAATGGCACAAGGGAAAAAACTATTCTTGTGCCTGGCCGATTTTGTATATGAAGTCCTGTAGCGACGTCAAGATGGAAGTAAATCAAGCAGATGATGACCGGGATGTAAAGGATCTGCTACAATTCTCTCTGCTCTCTTCCTAACTCGGGTAGGATAAATTGTCTCTATTGAAGGCAAGCTAACACCAATTACCCTTTCTGCAATTCTTACAGATTATTTGTCGTTCGACCTACAGAAACCAGCAGATGGGGGTTTTCCATGGAAGGAGGGAGCGAGAATTAGCACCATGGAATGTATACAAATAGAAGCTACTCTCAAAGGCACAGGAGCATGGTCTATTTGAAAAGATGGCAACCTGAAAGCTGACAGTGCAGAAATGAATTCTGTTTCCCAAGGCTGAAATAAGCAGTGGCTTTCTGGGTTATTTTCTTTTCCTGAGCTCTTCCGCTCCTTTGCCCAAGGTAGTGTTGGGATTTCCTTTGGAGCCAAAACAGGCCAGTGGCTTGATCAGTTAACCGTTAGGTTTTTCATACCTGCAACTAAATCTTTAGCAGTTGTGTTGAATTGCCAAAGGCAGCTTGCAAAATTAAAACCTCTTGGGAGCTCAATGTCGTGGACTGTCCTGGAATGAAGCCCATTCATAGCAGGAGTCAGCCAGGACGCAAGGCAGCCTAGACGCACATGGGCTTAGAATCATAGAATCCTAGAATCCTAGAGTTGGAAGAGACCCCAAGGGCCATCCAGTCCAACCCCCTGCCAAGCAGGAAACACCATCAAAGCATTCCTGACAGATGGCTGTCAAGCCTCCGCTTAAAGACCTCCAAAGAAGGAGACCCCACCACACTCCTTGGCAGCAAATTCCACTGTCCAACAGCTCTCACTGTCAGGAAGTTCTTCCTAATGTTTAGGTGGAATCTTCTTTCTTGTAGTTTGAATCCATTGCCCCGTGTCCGCTTCTCTGGAGCAGCAGAAAACAACCTTTCTCCCTCCTCTAGATGACATCCTTTTATATATTTGTACATGGCTATCATATCACCCCTTAACCTTCTCTTCTCCAGGCTAAACATACCCAGCTCCCTAAGCTGTTCCTCATAAGGCATTGTTTCCAGGCCTTGGACCATTTTGGTTGCCATTTTGGTTGCCTCCTTCCTCGAGAGGCAGGTATCTCTTGAACTGTGCCAGTCCTAGGCCCCTGCCTGTACAGCCAAGTCAGCCCTAGACTGGCCCACCTTGCAAGGCCGTTGCAAAGATTAATGCAATCAACTACTGAAAGCACCCTGGCCCCCCAAAGGAACCACAAGATCAAAATCTAGGGGTCTTAGTGGACCACAAGCTGAACATGAGCCCACAGTGTGATGCAGCAGCGAAAAAGGCTAATGCTTTTCTAGGCTGCTACAACTGAAGTCTAGTGTCCAGGTCAAGGGAAGTCATAGTCCCACTCTATTCTGCCATGGTCAGGCCACACTTGAAATACAGTCGTACCTCAGGTTACGTACGCTCCGGGTTGCGCACTTTTCGGGTTACGAACTCCACTAACCCGGAAGCGCAACCTGGCACGCACGCGATTTGCGCATGCGCAGAGCTTTTTTCACTGTTTTTCGGGTTTTGTTGGTCTGTGCATGCGCAGAACGAATTGTTCGGGTTATGTCCTTTTTGGGTTACGTACTGTAACCCGGAACGGATTAAGTACGTAACCCGGGGTACCACTGTACAGTGTCCAGTTCTGGGCACCACACTTTAAGAAGAGCTGTCAGGCGAAAGGTGGAGTAAGCATGTTTTCTACTGCTCCAGGAGGTAGGCTTTGAACCAATAAGAATTTATTTATTTATTTATTTATTTATTTATTTATTTATTTTTATTATTATTATTATTATTATTATTATTATTATTATTATTATTATTAGAAATTATATACCACCCTATACCCAGGGGTCTCAGGGAAGTTCACAGAATAAAATCAAGGTAAAGGGTAAAGGGACCCCTGACCATTAGGTCCAATCGTAGACTACTCTGTGGTTGCGGCGCTCATCTCGCGTTACTGGCCGAGGGAGCCGGTGTACAGCTTCCGGGTCATGTGGCCAGCATGACTAAGCCACTTCTGGCGAACCAGAGCAATGCACAGAAACGCCGTTTACCTTCCCGCTGGAGCGGTACCTATTTATCTACTTGCACTTTGACATGCTTTCGAACTGCTAGGTGGGCAGGAGCAGGGACCGAGCAACAGGAGCTCACCCCGTCGCGGGGATTTGAACCGCTGGCCTTCCAATCGGCAAGCCCTAGGCTCTGTGGTTTAACCCACAGCGCCACCCGCGCCCCTATTAAAATCAAGGCATAAAACCACAAAATACATCATAAAAATAGCAATCCAATAGCCGCCCCCCCAAAAAAAAACATTTTAAAAGGGCATAGGATGAGATCAACCAAAGGCTTGGTTAAAAAGGAACATTTTTGCCTGGCGCCTAAAGGCGAACTTCCCTGGGGAGAGCATTCCACAGACGGGGAGCCACTGCAGAGAAGGCCCCGTCCTCGTGTTGCCACCCTCCGGACCTCTCGAGGAGGAGGCACATGAAGGAGGGCCTCAGAAGATGATCTCAGGATCCAGGTAGGTTCATATGGGTATTGCGGTCCTGGGCAGTTTAAGGCTTTATAGGTCAAAACCTATAAAGGTTTCAAATTAATTCAAATGATAGGAAAGGAGATTCTGACTAAACGTTTGGAAGAATGTTCTGGCCGTAAGAGCCGTTCAACAGTGGCGTGGACTGCCCTTCCTTGGAAGTTTTCAAACCGAGTTTGTGTGATTCCCACACTGCAGGGGGTTGGACTAGATGACCTTCGGGGGTCCTTTCCAACTCTATTATATGAAAACGCTCCTTTGTGTCTCCTGAATATTTTTGACTTTACCTTTTTAGCCAACCCAGCTCTTCTCCTTCCCTGGCTGTCACTCACCAGCTGAGAGACAGAGTCTGACCCCAAGGCCAGCAACTGAACATCAAGGGGTTCAGTTCCCTGCCCCCCCCCACAAAATGGCACCCCATTGTTCTATTATGCCCCATTTATGCCTGCTCATTTGGAGCCTGCAGAGAATCTGAGTGTCACAAGGCCTTGGGGAAAGGGATCCTCCCAGCGACTTAAATCGGGGAAGAATCCTGCAAGGAGAGGAGAAGAGGAGGAGATAAATAAATCAGGATAATGTGGGCGGGGGACGGAGGCTCACACAGAAAGGGCTGTTTCAATACAACAGCAGCTCCTCCCGTTCGTTAATTCGTTCCTTCCTTCCTTGCCCTGTGCCAGCCAAGCTCTTTCTGCAAAGGCCACTGATGAAATCTTTATAAAGGTGCAACATTTCAGGCAGCTAAATAAAGAAAGGGGTTTGGGGGAGGGAAGGCAAGGCTTTAGAGAGGAATAAGAGGCACGCAGCTCCTGCTTTCGTTAGAGGTCAGGGCTGTTTCCGGCTGGAGGTTGGGGGCGGCAAGGCTTGGGCCCCTCTCAGACCCTTCTCTGAAATTCCAGGTTTCCTTTAAAAAAAAAAAAAAAAAACATCCAGCACGGATGAGGGGGTGCAATCCTATGCATCGGAAGGGGGACGTGGAACCTCAGCTACAGTGGCAAAATGCGGCCCGCCAATATTCCCTTGCTGGCCGTTGCGACACTCTCTAAGAGCCAGTGTGGTGTAGGTTGTTTTCTGCTGCTCCAGAGAAGCGGACACGGGGCAATGGATTCAAACCACAAGAAAGAAGATTCCACCTGAACATTAGGAAGAACTTCCTGACAGTGAGAGCTGTTGGACAGTGGAATTTGCTGCCAAGGAGTGTGGTGGAGTCTCCTTCTTTGGAGGTCTTGAAGCGGAGGCTTGACAGCCATCTGTCAGGAATGCTGTGATGGTGCTTCCTGCTTGGCAGGGGGTTGGACTGGATGGCCCTTGGGGTCTCTTCCAACTCTAGGATTCTATGATTCTAAAAGCTTTTCTCTGTGCACTTTTCTCCATGCCATGCATAATTTTATAAACTTCTATCCTGTCGCCTCTTCCTCGCCTTTTCTCTAAACGAAACAGCCCCAAACTTTGCAGCCTTCCTTCTCGCAATGCAGCTTCCTATGCCCCTGTGATCAGGCTAATGCTCCATCGGGTCCGGCACCCCGTTCCCACAGCAGCCCCCCACCCCACCCCCAGGCACCCATGGGAACCCCACAAGCAGGACCCAAGTGCGACAGTTAGCATGTTGTTCTTTCAGATTTATCACCCACCCTTCCTTGCTGCAAGGAGCCCAGGGGAGCTTGTGGTAATTGAATCAAAACAGCAATATAACATCCTGTAAAGACAGCACTGTAAAAACTCCATAAAAGACGCCTGTCGAAAGCCCGGACAAATAAGGGAGCCTTTGCACGTTTCCTGAACGCAAGGAGAAGAGGAGGGATGCCTGCCTCCCCTTGGAAGGGAGTTCCACGCTGCAGCCTTGCAGCTCTGTCCAGGTCCCCCGTCACAAAAACTAGGAGCTCAACAACCACAAGAGCGGCAGATTGCACCAGCTGCTCCTTTGGACTGCGAAGGAGCCGCTGGAAGCTGCAGGGGGGGGGGGAGAGTGCTGCTGCACCCCGGGTCTGCTTGCAGGCTTCCCAGGAAAGGCATCTGGTCAGCCCCTGCGAGAACAAGATGCTGGACTGGATTATCCGCCACTGGCCAGATCCAGCAAGTTAAGCATATGGTCTGAGATGAGTGAAATCGCTGGTCCGCCCAGTATTGTTTACCCTGATTGAAAGCTGCAGTTCAAGGTCTCTGCTTAAGAAAAGTATCCGTAGGATTTTAGAATCACACAATCGAAAGGGGACCCCCAAGGGCCATCTAGTCCAACCCCGTGCAAGGCAGGCCTCTCAGCTAAAGCATTTCCTCAGCTGCTTGGGTGAAATGCTTTGAATGGCAAGGGAGAAGCAGTCACCGCTGAGAGGCAGCATGGTGTAGTGGTTAGAGCGCCAGACCAGGACCGGGGATAGCAGGGCTCAAATCCCAACTCACTGGCCATGAAGCTCACTGGGTGACCTTGAGTGCCAGTCGCTGCCTTTCGGCCTAACCTACCTCACAGGGCTGTTGTGAGGATAAAATGAGGGGGAGGAGAACCGTATGTGCCGTATCAGGTGGGGTGTAAATGCAACCATTCTCCGTTCTGGCATGCATGTGTGAATAACTCTGAGTCAATCTGAATGCAACTTGGATGCAAACAGTTGGACATGGTGAAGGCCAGCATCCTGCATCACCAACCACAACTTCACTACCCAAAAGGGGTGCGTGGCAGATGACAACGTTTGCATCACTCAACCGGAGTCTTTAAGGTCAGGTTGCCTATCCTAGAAGCCAGTAAAACAAGAGAGAAAGAGAGACTCTGACGATGTGCAACGGTCCTCCTGTCTCTCCCGACATGGGCCATTCAAGCAGGCAACCCTAATGGTAACAGTAAAGGACCACTGGACTGTTAAGTCCAGTCAAAGGCGACTATGGGGTTGTGGCACTTATCTCGCTTTCAGGCCAAGGAAGCCGGCGTTTGTCCACAGACAGCTTTCCGGGTCATGTGGCCAGCAGGACTAAACTTAAAATGGTTTTGGTGCAACGGAACACTGTGACGGAAACCAGACCGCAAGGAAACACCGTTTACCTTCCCGCCGCAGCGGTACCTATTTATCAATGACTTGGATGATGGGCTTGAGGGCATCCTGATCAAGTTTGCAGATGACACCAAATTGGGAGGGGTGGCTAATACCCCAGAGGACAGGATCACACTTCAAAATGACCTTAACAGATTAGAGAACTGGGCCAAAGCAAACAAGATGAATTTTAACAGGGAGAAATGTAAAGTACTACACTTGGGCAAAAAAATAATGAAAGGCACAAATACAGGATGGGTGACACCTGGCTTGAGAGCAGTACATGTGGAAAGGATCTAGGAGTGGCTGGAATGTCCAGAGGAGGGCAACCAAAATGGTCAAAGGCCTGGAAACAATGCCTTATGAGGAACGGCTTAGGGAGCTGGGTATGTTTAGCCTGGAGAAGAGAAGGTTAAGGGGTGATATGATAGCCATGTTCAAATATATCAAAGGATGTCATATAGAGGAGGGAGAACGGTTGCTTTCTGCTGCTCCAGAGAAGCGGACACGGAGCAATGAATTCAAACTACAAGAAGGAAGATTCCACCTAAACATTAGGAAGAACTTCCTGGCAGTAAGAGTTGTAGGACAGTGGAATTTGCTGCCAAGGAGTGTGGTGGAGTCTCCTTCTTTGGAGGTCTTGAAGCGGAGGCTTGACAGCCATCTGTCAGGAATGCTTTGATGGTGTTTCCTGCTTGGCAGGGGTTGGACTGGATGGCCCTTGGGGTCTCTTCCAACTCTAGGATTCTATGCTAGTTTGGCAGGAGCTGGGACAGAGCAGCAGAAGCTCACCCCATCACAGGGATTTGAACCGCGGACCTTCTCATCAGCAAGCCCCAGAGGCTCAGTGGTTTAGACCCTAATGCCAGCTGTTTGATGCTGCTCCAGGCCTGCTGGTCTGCCCCTGCCCCTGCCCCTGCCACCCTGCGACCCTCCTGTCCACCCATCACCCATCCTGTCAACGTCTTATATTTTGATAGGCTACAGTTTCCTGGGGTTTCATTGGTGCTGTGTTTTTTAGACGTTGTTTTTAAGAGGCCTTGGGAGGACACGCATCCTGAAAGGCAGGATAAAATTGCAGCAGATAAACCTCATGGCACGGAAACACTGGGGGAGGGGAACGGGACTGCAAAGCTTTGTGCATCACAGAGCATTGTGGAGTTGGCTCGGGAGAAGAGGGGGTTACTGGTGTCCTCCTCACACACACACCCCACACACACCGAACGCATTTTTGGCACGCCTTCCCCTGCTTTGCCTAAGGCACGCATGGCGCAAAAAAAGTCTCCATCCACTCGTATGGAAGCCGGGGGGAAGGGGCTGCAGGGGAGACACTTAGACGGCTAGGGAACGCTCTGCCCCAGCTCAGAGCTCCCAGGGTCTGGAGTGCAGGACTGGGGTGGGGAGGCGCTGTGCCCTCCCTGTCCCCTTCTCGGCGCGGAGCCCCTCTTGGACCCCACCCCCGCCCGGGAAAAGCAGCCCCCGCGATGGCACCTTAACTTCGACGGGGTCAGCCTCAGACAGAGGGAGCGCTTCCAGGTCAGGCCTCACAGCTTCACCTCAGGGCTGGGGGTGGGGACGCCCCTGCGGATGAGGGACGCCCTCTTCCCCGCCTCCCACCAGCTGTCCCGGCCGGCTGGGAAGCGGGCCTGCGCTCAGCCTCCGCCAGCCAATCTCAGGCAGCCGCTGCCCGCCCCTCCCTCGCCCCAACCTCGAGTCAGAAACCACCTGGCCGGCGGAGGGGCGAGTCTCTCCCCTAATCCTGCCGTCCGGGCGCTGCGCCACTAACCTGCCAGCCGAAGACGAGGAGAGGAGAGAGGAGATCGCCAGCCGCCTCCCTCCGACGCCCGCGATCCTCCGCCCCCGCCCTACCCAGGACCCCTCTCCCCTCCCCTCCCCCTCGGAACCGACGTGGGGGAAGCCTCCGGTCCTGCTCGCTCGCCGCAGACGCCGCGCACTGCCATGAGTCGCCGCCGCCGCCGAGTCTCCTCGGGCTCCGGGCACCCCGGCTGCTTCTCGCGGCGCCAGGAGCTTCGGTGACCGTCTAACTCCGCCGCCGCACCACCGAGGAAGAAGGAGGAGGAGCTGCAAGGCGGGCAGGAAGCAGGCGGCGGCGGCGGGGGTTCCGTCCACCCGTCCCCTGCGCCCCGCGGAGATGCCCAAGCGGGGATAGCATGGCCCTGCGCCCCGGACGGCTCCTTCTGCGCCGCCGCCTCGTCGGGCTGCTGGCCGGCGTCGCCGCCATGCTTCTGCTGCCGATACTGCAGGCGGGCCGGAGCTGCCCGTCGTGCTTCTGCTTCGCCACACCGGACACCGTGCAGTGCCGCTACGTGCGCCTCCTCGAACCCCCCGACGAGCTGCCTCGGGTCGTGCACAACCTCTCCATCGTCGGCGGCAACCTGACGGTGCTGCGCACGGCCGCCTTCGCCGGAGGATGGGCCCGCGGCGAGCCCGCTCGGCCGCTAGGCAACTTGACGCTGCTGGTACTGACGCACAACCACATCGAGACGCTGGAGGAGGCGGCCTTCGCCGGGCTGCCCGCCCTGGCCACGCTGGACCTAAGCCACAACCCGTTGTGCTCCGTGGCGCCGCGCGCCTTTGCCTCTTGCGCGCGATTGCGCACGCTGCGCCTCAACCAGGCGCTGCTGGCGCCCGGGGCGCCGCCCTTCGCCGAGTTGTTGGACGGCGCGCTCTCGAACCTCAGCCTGGTGCGCCTGGAGCTGGCCGGCAACCGGCTGCGGCAGCTGCCGGCCCCCTGGGCCCTACCGCCGGGCTTGGAGGAGCTGGACTTGCGCAACAACTCCCTGCGGGCGCTACGCTCCGAGCCCCTGGACGGCTTGGCGGCGCTGGGCCGCGTGCGGCTGCTGCTGGACTCGAACCCACTGCACTGCGATTGCGCCTCGCTGCGGCCCCTGCTGCTCTGGCTGCGCAACGCCACGTGGCGCGCGCCCGGGGTGCGCCGGCTGCGCTGCGCCTCGCCGCCGCAGCTGCGCGACCGGCTGCTGTGGCGCCTACGGCTTGTGCAGCTGGAATGCCTCGACGGCGCGGACTGGGCGCTGCTGGAGCCCGGCGGCTCCGAGGAAGAGGAGATGGAGACGGCCTCGTACGTCTTCTTCGGCATCGTCCTGGCGCTCATCGGCGTCGTCTTCCTCATGGTGCTCTACCTCAACCGAAAGGGCATCAAGCGGTGGCTTAGCAACCTCCGAGAAGCCTGCCGGGACCAGATGGAGGGCTACCACTACCGCTATGAGCAGGACAGCGACCCGCGACGGGCCAGCCCCGGAGACCTTTGAGGCAAGCCGTCAGCAGGCCTGGGAAGCTTCATTCTCTCCTCCCCCCCCCCAAAAAAAAAACTTGAGAAGGGCGGTGGCGACACCTTCCTTTCTGGTCTTCCAAAGTGAGGGGGATGGACGGACAGGTGAAAAGCCATTATTACCCAGCTCTGCAAACTTGTCACAAACTCTACCTGCCCTGGGCATGGTGCAGAGGACCCCTTTCAATCCCAAGGGTGGCTCCCAACTCCCGACTGACTCTGCAGGCAGGCACCCCAAAGCCAGCCTCGAGGGGACTGTGTGGGCAATCTCTCCCCCACTTCCCGCAAACCAAAGGGACACGTTTTTCAGATTCCAGGGTGCAATGGCACCCGGCACCCTACTTGGGGCACTCAGCTTTTTACCCACTAAGGTACGCCCAGCCCTGACAGCACTCCCAACCGGGTGGGGGTGGGGTGTTGTCTAATTATAATTTAAAATGCCTCCGAAACCGCCACCCGGTAAGAAGGAATCTCCCCGTTCTGGACACAGCACTATGCAGCGATAGGCTCCTATCTAGGGGGGAGCTGGGAGTGATAGGAATTATTTGGCCCCCGTTGTAATCTGCCCCCAAATAGGGAAAAAGCTGGGATCCTGAGCAGACTTCCCTGGAAGTGAGTCCTATTGAATTAAAATGGGACTTTCTGCCAAGTAAACATGTAAAAAAAAAAAAACCTGGTGCATGAAACCCCACATTATTCTGCCTGCAGCTAACCCATTGCCCCATTCTCAGCTCTAGGTACAGGAGAATGCTGATGCAGCACTCATCTTGGCACGGTCAGGATTGATACCTCACAGACCTCCAAGCTTCAGGGAACAACAGGTTTATAGCAGAATCATCTCCCCTTCTGCTCCTGAGAGCCAGTGTGGTGTAGTGGTTAAGAGCGGTAGACTCGTTATCTGGGGAACCGGGTTCGCATCTCCGCTCCTCCACATGCAGCTGCTGGGTGACCTTGGGCTAGTCACACTTCTCTGAAGTCTCTCAGCCCCACTCACCCCACAGAGTGTTTGTTGTGTGGGAGGAAGGGAAAGGAGAATGTTAGCCGCTTTGAGACTCCTTCGGGTAGTGAAAAGCGGGATATCAAATCCAAACTCTTCTTCTCTTCTTCTCCTGAACATACACACACCCCACCATGACATTGTCCTAGCAGAGAAAGGTCTTGCCAGCTTGCTTTTGAGTAGTCCCACTGAAATCGACAAATTACTCCAGAGTCAGCTGTTCGCCAAACAAAGGCCGTTGTGCTGCCATCTTCAAACAGCTTCTTTCTGGAGTAGGCCCATTGATTTCAGTGTAGCTATTTAGAGTGGTAGTTTAGTTGCCTTTAGAACTGCAGTGTGTGTGTGGGGGGGGGTGTCCCCTGGAATCACTGGGCAGTGAGAAAAAAAGTTAAAAGCTGGCCTTCCTCTTTCCACAGTCATTGCCTCTCTCCATCAGTTGTAGCCCCCTGCATTTAAGGAACAAGGGGGTGGGGTGGGAATCTTGCATCCAGTGCTAGCCTTACTCAGAGTAGACCTAATGGAATCAATGGGCATGACTAACTCAGGTTCATTGATTCCATCAGGTCTACGCTGCTAGCTTTGGGTGCAACCTGCATCCACGGTCTTCCTGGTTGGAGAAAGAAATGGGGGGGAAACCCCGGACACATGAAACTCGGATTTTCTTCGGGAAAGCAAGAAAACTCTATTCCCTTTCTCCTTTGCACAGCCCATTTCCTTCAGCAAAGCCAGTTTTCCCTGGCAAAAGCGAGGGATACCAAATCCTGCCTGGCACTTAACAAATCGAGGCCGTCCCTCTGGGGGTGAGTTTGTCCCCTGCCAGCAACTGAGTGCAATAGGGCTCCATTGACTGGAACCCTGCACCCCAACACGCCCCCCCTGCTTTTACTGTCGCCAGCTGAAGCTGACTCAGTTCTCTTCAACTCCCTCCCCCCCCAAAAAAACACCCCAAAATACTATTTCTGTTCCCCAGCCACCAAAGAGCTACTACCCAACTGTTAGGCAGCTTGGCACAGAAACATTTGCAGAGGAACGACCTGACCTGAGAGAGGAGGGGGGGGGTGTAATTTTCTCTTTGCTTTCCTTTGACGAAATTAATAGTTGGTTGTGCTTGCCCCTGCCCTGCACAGGAGAATGCAAATGTTCGACAGTAGCAAATCTGTCCCCACTTAGACTGGCTGGCTGGTTGCATGACTCCGACGCACGCATAAAATACAACTTAATTTCCCAAACTGTGAAGTAATGACAGATGACTTAGATTAGGGCCGTTTTCGCTGATCTTTGTATTGGGGGGGGGGGGGTTTGAAACGCTCTTTCTAGTTCATTCTTCTTCCACAAGTTTGCTTTAGAACAGTGCCTGTTAGCGTGGTTTTTGGTGACGGCAGGATGAGCTCCCAGCCCGCTGCGCTACAGTTCCTCTGGCTGGTGGCGCCTCCTTTCATGCCCCAAGCCGCTGTTGTTAGTCTCTGCCTAGAGCAAAGAAATTGAAATTTGCATCTCTTAACTGTATTGTACTTTTTTCTATAAAGCTTATTGCAATAATTTCAGAATACCCTCTCGGCTGCTGCAAAGTTATTCCCTTTAGCTTTTTTCTCTCTGTTAGCGGGGGCTGCCCTACAAACCATGGTTTGCAAATCACAAACGAGATGGGAATAGCTTCTCCTTCCGGAGGATAAAAGGGGGAGACAAGCAATTATCATCTAGTTCTTGCCTCTTCGTTCCCTTCCTGGCACCAACAATTATGACAAGGTAAGCCGATGCAAAGCAGGTCTCCCTCGTAAAAGAATCAGCAAAGCCGTGGTTTGTAATGGGTTTGCAAACCAGCGTTATGTCGGAACATGATGTGCATCGCTCAAGTATTATGCTGATGCAAATATAACTGAAATTCACAGTTAATTCCCAGTGATTCTGGATGCTGGAGGGAGTGGCGCAGCAATTGCAACCCAGCAAAACATCCCATTCTGCTTGTTGCATGGGGTTGTCTCGTGCCCTTGATCTTATTTTGCAGAGCTGGGAAGAAATCCCCTGGACGTAGAAATGTACAGGTGAAACTCGAAAAATTAGAATATCGTGGAAAAGTCCATTTATGTAAGCAATCGTTTTCATTTGCTTACTGGAGTTCAATAATTGAGATAGACTCATGACATGCAAAGCGAGATATGTCAAGCCTTTGCTTGTTATAATTGTGATGATTATGGTGTGCAGCTGATGAAAACCCCAAAGCTGAAATTCTAAGTGTCATGAGTCTATCTCATATATTAGTTTCACCTTTAAGTTGAATTACTGAAAGAAATGAACCTTTCCGCGATATTCTAATTTCTCGAGTTTCACCTGTAGAGTTGCAAGGGGTACCATGAGGGTCATCTAGTCCAACCCCCTGCAATGCAGGAATCATTTGCCCAGTGGGGAGCTTGAACCCACGACCCTGAGATTAAGAGTCTTGTGCTCTACCAACTGAGCTATCCCAGGTATGCTGCACCACAGAAAGACTTTTTTCTTTTAAAGGGTGTTCATGGAGTAGTAATAATAATAATAATAATAATAATAATAATAATAATAATAATAATAAATTTTATTTATACCCCGCCCTTCCCCGCCAAACCGGGCTCAGGGCGGCTAACGCCAATAAAAACCACAACAAAAACATTAAAAAGTTCATTAAAATACAGATTAAAATACAATTTAAAAACTAAATCTAAACTTCAGCCTCATTTTAAGTAGCCCACCAATCACCCCAAAAGAACGAAACATCAGGGTTAAACTGAAACCAACCCAAAGGCCAGGTGGAACAGCTCCGTCTTGCAGGCCCTGCAGAAAGATGCCAAATCCCGCAGGGCCCTGGTCTCTTGTGCCAGACTGTTCCACCAAGTCGGGGCCAGTACTGAGAAGGCCCTGGCCCTAGTTGAAGCCAACCTAGCGTCCTTGTGGCTCGGGACCTCCAACAAATTATTATTTGAGGACCTTAAGGTCCTACCTGGGACATACCAGGAGAGGCGGTCCCTTAGGTATGAGGGTCCTAAGCCGCATAGGGCTTTAAAGGTCAAAACCAGCACCTTAAACCTGACCCTGTACTCCACCGGGAGCCAGTGCAGCTGGTAAAGCACTGGATGAATGTGGTCCTGCGGCAAAGACCCCGTGAGGAGCCTCGCCGCGGCATTCTGCACCCGCTGGAGTTTCTGGGTCAGCTTCAGGGGCAGCCCCGCGTAGAGCGAGTTGCAATAATCAGGAAGAGTTCTCCCAATCGCAACTGGTGTTACAAATGTTCAGGCTGCCTAGCTGGCCATCAAATCAGTGACTTGCTTCCCGTGCCAAAGAGATGCCTCCGTCTTCTGTTTTCTCTCCCCGTTGTACGTCAGTTGGGCTGACCCACTTCCCTCCCTCCAATGGAAAGAGTATGCAATGTGTCCATCTCCTGCTAGAAACCAAGACATTGTTGTTAACAAGCCAGCTGTGGCCCTGCTCCAAGGCTGGCTTGCTGGTGTGTCGGTGATGTCATGGGCACAGGCCAATAGGTACTGGCTTCAGCTGGCTTTTCCTTGACCCTTTCTGGACCATGCTGAAAACCTGACTACCCATTTCCTCCTTTGGGGCACACAAGCAAAGAGTAAATTAGTGTGTTTTGAGTGCAATGATGGCACTGCCTGATCACAAAAATTTGTTATTAACCAATGAACCTGCATTTTGAGGTTGGTGGGCATGTGCATGCTGATTTTCTTGCCTAATTCATACAGATCTAAAAAATAAAAAAAAATTCCTTCCAGTAGCACCTTAGAGACCAACTAAGTTTGTTCTTGGTATGAGCTTTGGTGTGCATGCACACTTCTTCAGATACACGCACACAATATATGCACAGATACAGTGTGCATGCACACCAAAGCTCATACCAAGAACAAACTTAGTTGGTCTCTAAGGTGCTACTGGAAGGAATTTTTTTTATTTTTTATTTTGTTTTGACTATGGCAGACCAACACGGCTACCTACCTGTCACTCATACAGATCTGTTTCTTGCTCTTTGGAAAAGGCTGCTTCTCTTTGCTTAGGACACACCGGTCTGGATTGATGATCCACGGTGGACAAACTTTCACAAACTTCCCTTTCCTTTCTAATGCTGGATTCCCTCCTTCTGCTAGGCCAGGTGGAGGGGACCTGTGCCCTGCACCTCCCATGTTTGCTTGGATTCATGGGAGCAGTTGTTCTGCAAAATCAGGACGGCCACACCTAAGTGCCCATCTCCCAAAGTCCTTAAAAGATTTCCGAGGCACCTGTGTCCCTTATCCCAGAACTGCCAGCCAGGTGCTCTCCAGATGTTTCTGCCTGGGTCTGATGAGAACTGTCACCCGAAACATCTGGAGGGACCCCAGTTGGGAAATTCATTAATCATTTTAGCGTGCTTGCTTCTGGAGCTTGCGCATAAAAATTAGCATCGCCAGGAAGATATTTGGACCCTATAGAAAGGTGGAAGTCGGTTACTCTAAAAGTGCAGTAAACTGATCTGGGGGTCTGCTTATCTGCTGGGATCTGCAGGGAATTCTCATCTCTGTGGTGGTGGTGGGGAGGGGGGTTTCAAGCCCCTGATTTGCCTGCAGAAGATCCCAGTTTGATCTCCAGATTACAAGAAGAAGAAGAAGAAGAAGAAGAAGAAGAAGAAGAAGAAGAAGAAGAAGAAGAAGAAGAAGAAGAAGAAGAAGAAGAAAAGATTGCAGGTGATGGGAAATGCCTCTCACTGCACTGGGTCATAGAATCATAGAATCCTAGAGTTGGAAGAGACCACAAGGGCTATCCAGTACAACCCCCTGCCAAGCAGGAAACACCATCAAAGCATTCCTGACAGATGGCTGTCAAGCCTCTGCTTCAAGACCTCCAAAGAAGGAGACTCCACCACACTCCTTGGCAGCAAATTCCACTGCCGAACAGCTCTTACTGTCAGGAAGTTCTTCCTAACGTTTAGGTGGAATCTTCTTTCTTGTAGTTTGAATCCATTGTCCCGTGTCCGCTTCTCTGCAGCAGCAGAAAACAACCTTTCACCCTCCTCTATATGACCTCCTCTGATATATTTGAACATGGCTATCATATCACCCCTTAACCTTCTCTTCTCCAGGCTAAACATACCCAGCTCCCTAAGCCGTTCCTCATAAGGCATTGTTTCCAGGCCTTGGACCATTTTGGTTGCCCTCTTCTGGACACGTTCCAGCTTGTCAGTATCCTTCTTGAACTGTGGTGCCCAGAACTGGACGCAGTATTCCAGGTGCAGAGCCGCTGACAGTTCTGAGTTAGTTTTACCAATAGTCTGACGCCGTACGGGCTTCATACGTTCAACTGGGGATAAAGATACTTCTGTAGAGCACCGGTGGCCTTCAAGGCAACTCTGTCTGGCCCTGTGGGGTCTCCCCAAGTCCCTCCCCCTGCTCTCTGTTGCTTTTGCCGGATGGACTGCGTTCCTGAACTGTGACAATGCCTCTTCCTTGCCTGCGTTGTGGCCTCCGTTGTATGCACCCTCTCTGAACGTTTGTGGTGGTGTGAAAAGATTTGGGATTCCAGCTGGAAGTTACGGGTTATGCACTGATAGGAAAGGAAGCCGTATCTCTGGCCCAAAGCCTTTGCAGGCAAAAGCAGGGTTGAAAGTGGGGTCACCTCTGACTGCCCCATAGCATCATGTGTACAAATCATGAATGCACCAGAAAAAGGATGTCCAGACGTCCTCAGGAGGCGGTGATGAGCACCAACATTTCAAAGCCGATTGGACAAATTCACAGAGTAAAGGGCTGTCACTAGCCACTGGTCAGAAGCTGCAATGCTTTTGAATACTGGTTGCTGGAAAGGGGGAGAGGTGTTTGAATCCTGCATCTGGTTGGCCACTGTGAGGACAGGATGCTGGACTAGATGAGCCAATGGCCTGATCTAGCACGTTCTTCTGATATTCTTAATCCACCCTGCAGAAGGAGGATAGTCAGGAAGCGACCATTGTTCAATTTAGGAGAGATCATGCCTTCTCTGTGGTCCTTACAGCCAAATGAAAGGCACAAATATAGGATGGGTGACACCTGGCTTGAGAGCAGTACATGTGAAAAGGATCTAGGAGTCTTGGTAGACCATCAACTTGACATGAGTCAACAGTGTGATGCAGCAGCTAAAAAAGCCAATGCAATTCTGGGCTGCATCAATAGGAGTATAGCGTCTAGATCAAGGGAAGTAATAGTACCACTATATTCTGCTCTGGTCAGACCTCACCTGGAATACTGTGTCCAGTTCTGGGCACCACAGTTCAAGAAGGATACTGACAAGCTGGAACGTGTCCAGAGGAGGGCAACCAAAATGGTCAAAGGCCTGGAAACGATGCCTTATGAGGAACGGCTTAGGGAGCTGGGTATGTTTAGCCTGGAGAAGAGAAGGTTAAGGGGTGATATGATAGCCATGTTCAAAGATATCAAAGGATGTCATATAGAGGAGGGAGAAAGGTTGTTTTCTGCTGCTCCAGAGAAGCAGAAACAGGGCAATGGATTCAAACTACAAGAAAGAAGATTCCACCTAAACATTAGGAAGAACTTCCTGACAGTAAGAGCTGTTGGACAGTGGAATTTGCTGCCAAGGAGTGTGGTGGAGTCTCCTTCTTTGGAGGTCTTTAAGCGGAGGCTTGACAGCCATCTGTCAGGAATGCTTTGATGGTGTTTCCTGCTTGGCAGGGGGTTGGACTGGATGGCCCTGGGGGTCTCTTCCAACTCTAGGATTCTATGATTCTATATGAAAATCTCCCTCTCTTTTCTCTCCAGCTTCCTTCATTGTTAGTGAAGAGCTTGTTTTCAGAGAAATTCCGGGTTGTTTTATTTTCCAACATCAGTTAAAAATTGGTTTTGAAGCACTGGAATGAAAACCTCTGTACGGTGCAGTATACTGTATATTTTTGGTGTTGGCTGTGTTCATGGATGTTTTAAATTGAAAGCAGATCATCCACTGCCACTGATTCCTTCAGGACAGATCCACCCCATACATTTAAAGCACAGGACTACCCTCCAAAGAATCCTGGGAACTATAGGATTGTAGAGTTGGAAGGGACCCCTAATGGTCATCTAGTCCAACCCCCTGCAATGCAGGAATCTCAGCTAAAGCATCCATGACAGATGGCCGGCCAACCTCTGCCTAAAAACCTCCAAGGAAGGAGAGTCCGCCATCTCCCAAGGGAGACTGTGGAACAGCTGTTACTGTCACAAAATTCTTCCTGGTGTTTAATCGGAATCTCCTTTCTTGTAACTTGAAGCCATGGATTCGAGTCCAACCTTCCAGAGCAAGAGAAAACAAGCTTGTTCCCTCTTCCATGCGACAGCCCTTGAGATATTTGAAGATGGCTAGCTTATCTCCTCTGAGTCTCCTCTTCATCAGGCTAAGCATACTCAATTCCCTCAACTGTAACTTTTTTAAAAAAAGAAAGGTGCTGGGAATTATAGCTCTGGAAGGTGGAAACTACATTTCCTGGGATTCTCTGGGTGATATTACATGCTTTCAAAGTGTGTTGGGTGTGCTTTAAATGTTTGTTGTGTGTGACAGGTATCTCCAAGGGCCATTTGCCAGGAAAACATTTGCCACATCCCTGTGGTGCAGCAGTCCTGATTTTAGGTGCAAGATAAATTGCATTGGAGAGTCAGGCCATTTACCGTATTTTTCGCTCCATAGGGCACACCTCGTTTTTAGAGGAGGAAACAAAATATATATATATATTTTGCAAAGGGAAAAGCCCTGTTTTTTTGAGGATCAACTAAAGGTTTTGCAGCTTATTTGCAAAGGGAAAAGCCCTGTTTTTTGAGTTTTGCAGCTTTTTTTGCAAAGGGAAAACCCTTTTTTTAGGATCAGCTAAAAGTTTTGCAGCTTTTTTATGCAAAGGGGGGAAAGCAAAGCTCCTTTTGCAAAGGGGGAAAAGCAAAGAGGAAATACCCGTTTTTATGGGGTTCAACTCACATTTCTGCAGCTTCTAAAGGAAAGGGAGCCTTTTCTACAGTTTCCAGACAGATAATCTAATCAGCCAGTCACATGTCGCTGGGGAAACAAACAACCTCCCTCTGCAGCACATTCAACAATGGAGAGCGGGGCTGAAAGTGAGCCGTGACTCTTATCTCTTGCTGATCAGCTGCTGAGCGGGGTCCTATCAACACCCCCTTTTCTCTTTGTAAAATAAAATGCATGATCCTCTTTTGGCCCCTGGGCAATTCGGCTCCAGGGACCCCCATTCGCTCCATGAGGCACACAGATATTTCCCCTTACTTTTTAAGGAGGAAAAAAGTGCATCTTATGGAGCGAAAAATACGGTAGATTGGTGATCCACTTCTGATATCAGACAGCTATACTGTATATGCTCCTGAAACATTTGCAGGAATGAGAATAGATGAGATATGAAGCAATGTTGTGGCCTTGACCGTTCAGGGTGCCTATTTCCCTGCTATCATCCTTAGAACGTGACTTGCCACCAACTTGGCTGCCTATTCATAGCAGTTCAGGCTATCAGCTCCTGCTGGCCATCAGGGCTATGTTCCATCACAGTCTACTTCTGAATACCAGATCCTGGGGACCGTTGTGGGGAGAGTGTTACTGCCCTCGGGTCCTCTTTGTGGGTTTCCCAGGGGCATCTAAGTTGGCCTCTGCGAGAGAACAGGATTCTAGACCAGATGGACTTTTGGCCTGATCCAGGCTCTGTTGATGTCCTTATGCCCAACCGGCAGCAGTGTTAGAAATTAGCCAGATGTGTTCGCTACTGGCACTAATTGCAACCACGTGGAGATTTCTGGGTGCCAGGTAAGCAGCCATGGTTTAACAACCTCTGCCTTAGTTCATGGTCAATGCCACTTCCACAGTCTGTTTTCTCCTCCTTGCATACTGTAAGAGCAATCAGTCGTAACTTGGATCCTGAACGCCTTGCAAGTCAAACGTTTTGGCTCCCGAATGCTGCAAACTGTTCCGGTTTGCAAAGTGTTTTTGGAAGCCGAACGTCCGGCGGGACTTCCGCGGCTTCTGATTGGCTGCAGGAGCTTCCTGCAGCCTATCAGAAGCTGCACTTTGGTTCCTGAACATTTTGGAAGTCGAACGGACTTCTGGAACGGATTCCGTTTGACTTGCAAGATATGACTGTATGAATGTAGTTGAGGTCATAGAATCATTGAATTGCAGAATTGGGACATTGGAAGGTACGCCGGTCCAACCTCCGGTGGACAGACATTGCATGGTTGCAGCTGTGGCCCAGGTTTAAGGTGGCATTATAAATCTGAGTTTCCAACACTCCATGGCAACTCTTTTGCATACACACCATAAAAAATACAATGCATTGAATACCGTATTTTTCGCTCCATAAGACACACTTTTTTCCTCCTGAGAAGTAAGGGGAAACATCTGTGCGTCTTATGGAGCGAGTGGTGGTCCCTGGAGCTGAATTGCCCAGGGGCCAAAAGAGGATCATGCTTTTTATTTTACAAAGAGAAAAGGGGTTTTTGAAAGGACCCCGCTCAGCAGCTGATCAGCAAGAGATCAGGAGAGAGATAAGAGTCCCGGGCTCCCTTTCAGCCCCGCCCTCTTGCCCAGGCCTCCGTTGTTGAATGTGCTGTAGAGGGAGGTTGTTCGTTTCCCCAGCGACATGTGACTGGCTGATTAGATTATCTGTCTGGAAACTGTAGAAAAGGCTCCCTTCCCTTTAGAAGCTGCAGAAATGTGAGTTGAACCCCATAAAAACAGAGCTTTTCCTCTTTGCTTTTCCCCCTTTGCAAAAAAAAAAACCCCACAAAACTTTTAGCTGATCCTCAAAAAAACAGGGCTTTTAGAGGAGGAAAACCAGAAAAATATTTTTTCCCTTGTTTCCTCCTCTAAAAACGAGGTGCGCCCTATGGTCCGGTGCGCCCTATGGCGCGAAAAATACGGTAGATAGCCATGTTTTGCCATTGAGCAGATCTTCGTTTGATATCCCCAGACCTGGTGCCTGAGTCAGGCCGTCTCGTTCAGCTGACCCCACTTGCGAGGCCCGCATGAAATCACTCCCCTGTGGTGCCCGAATAAATCACCTCACTTCCAGGGGATGCTGTGCGGACTCTGTGCCATCGCTAAGGAACAGCGGTGCATTTGCTTTGACGCTGAAAGAGCAATCGGACGTTGCGTTGTTTATAACCTATTGGCAGTTCCAGCTATTTAAAAGGATGTCGGGCGGAAGAAAAGGGGGAAACAGCCTTGCCACCCAGGCTGCTGATGGCCTTCATCTTGGGGGGAAATAACGCGGGTCGATCATTTCAGGGGGAGCGGGGTGTGCTAATGTTCACAATGGCCTCCGTCTCTGTTTTCTTATAATGCCTCACTCTGTCGTTTTGGCCCAAACACTTTGTATCAGCTGTGCCTCCAGTCCTGGGGCTGCCACATGCACTTAAATCACATTCCCCATCCCGAATGAATCCTGGGAACTGTAGTTTAAGGGTGCTGGGAATTGTAGTGTGTGTGGTGGGTAAACTGCGGTTCCCGGGGTTTTTCAGAGGGGGGCATGTGCTTTAAATGTATGGCTTGTATGCTGGTCAAGCCAAAGGCAGAGGCAGTTCTGCTGAGGTGGAGCTTAGAGTCCATGTGTCCAGTGCCCTTCTTTCTATACTGTGGGGTGGGCCTGCCTCTAGGGCAGGGGTGTGGAACTCCCAAGCCCAGGCCTCTCCATCTGGTCCTCTGGATTCTGCCCAAACCACAATCCCCTGTCAAGTCGGTGGTCCTGTTTCTGTCCCCAACCCCCAGCATGCCAAACATGGCGCCTGTTCCGGGCTGCGCATGATGCATGCGACCCAGAATGATGAGCCTCTGCCTTCTCCCAAATGCAGCCATGTCAATGGGCCTTCTCAGGATTCAAAGGGGGGCATTAACACACACACACACACCACCCTTTCCAACAGAAATTTATCACCTGGACAGAAACATCGTTCCCTCTGTGTATGTCTGTATGGCTAACTGCTCCACGTCAGTCCAATCTCTGAGCAGCGAGAGATTCCAAGGTACAGTTTTCTTGGAACAAAGGCCAGTGCAGACTGCGGTGTCTCTAGGATTTATGGTTTAATTTAGGCATATATATAACTTGAGCATAAGACGGAGGGGCCCAGCAGATCTTGCTTCTCCATTTGCCACAGCTGTGGGTCCAGCACAGAGCAAGCAGGTCTCTATGTCTCCAGCTTCCTGTTTGTTTTCCAGCTCAGCTCACACTCCCTGCTTTGGGTCTTGTTCTCCTATCCAGCAGATAAGTCAGGGGGCTGGAAGAAAGGCCCAGCCGTTCGCCCACAGGGCCCCCTCATTTAGTTGTCACCCTTGCAACCCAGTTCATCCTTTTGGGGTGCTGGTCAGCTGAGGTCTTGCAAAGAAACTGGTCTCACCAGTTACAGGTAGGTAGCCATGTTGGTCTGCCATAGTCAAAATAAAAAATAAAAAAAATTCCTTCCAGTAGCACCTTAGAGACCAACTAAGTTTGTTCTTGGTATGAGCTTTGGTGTGCATGCACACTGTATCTGTGCATATATTGTGTGCGTGTATCTGAAGAAGTGTGCATGCACACGAAAGCTCATACCAAGAACAAACTTAGTTGGTCTCTAAGGTACTACTGGAAGGAATTTTTTTTAATTTTGTTTGTCTCACCAGTTCAGCAATAGAATGCTCCCGATGATGATGATGATGATGATGATGATATCAAATAATATATGCCCATCTGACTGGGTTGCCCCAACCACTTCCAACAAATTAAAAACATTGTTGTTGTTTAGTCGTGTCCGACTCTTCGTGACCCCATGGACCAGAGCACGCCAGGTCCATGGGGTCACGAAGAACATTAAGCACAGTAAAACTTCAAACATTAAAAACTTCCCTATTCTAACCCAAGAATTGGAAGGATCTCAGGGCATCATCCAAGCTGACACATACACACACACACACCCGACAAACCCACAAAATGCTTATCTATTTATATATATATATATATATATATATATATATATATATATATATATATAATTTTATAAAACAACAATAAAACAAAACAAATACAAAACAATACAATACAACCATAACAAAGAAAACAAACCTACAAATAAAACAAAAAACTTATTACTATCACTCATTTCTATCCTTTACATTGTCTCTTGGCTTCCTCTCATCTTCTCTTCCTGCGTTCCTTGTCAATCATCCTTAGTAATTTCTTACCATCTTAAAAAATCTTATTTTAATATAACAAAATCATTAAACTTAACTAATATCTTAAACTCCTTCTCTCATACATCATATGCATATACACTTAACCATACTCTATATCTACAGTTTTAACTTTTCTTCCAAATTATATCTAATTGTCCATCATACAATAATTTTTTTAATATAATTTAAATTTCTCCCATTCTTATCTAATTACTTTTTATAGACAGTATTCAGAAACAAACGAACAAAAAAACGAGAGAAGTTAACAAGACCTTCTTTGGAGGTCTTTAAGCGGAGGCTTGACAGCCATCTGTCAGGAATGCTTTGATGGTGTTTCCTGCTTGGCAGGGGGTTGGACTGGATGGCCCTTGGGGTCTCTTCCAACTCTAGGATCCTATGAAATAGCATCAAAAGAACAACACTGCTTTTCCGGAGACAGGGAGAATTGGCAAGGTACAGTCAGCAGGCAAGAAAGGGCATTTTCCTGGTCCCCATTCTTTTCTTACACTTACACTTACACACACACACACACACACACACACACACACCGGCCCTTGTTGTTTTACCACACCCCACACCCCCATTCAGGCTTTAAAACCTCTAAGTGAGTCTGCCTAGGAAGGTGATATGGGGAGAGGGGGATATTTTGGAGGTTGGGGGAATCTGTGGCTGTGAGAGGGGTTAAGCACCACGACCCCCCCCCCAAGTGCCCCATAACCCACCCACCCACCCACCCATTTTCCTGCAAGCTCGGCATCTGGTCGGGCCAGGACTCCCGCTCCTGATGAGACAATCTCTCACTCTGCCGTTAAAGCAGCTGCTCCGTAATGAAAAAATAAATCCCGCTACTAGATATTTCTGGGGCGGCTTTGGGAAGCGGGCGAGAGTGGCCAGTTCTGCTGTGATGGGGAAAGCAGAGTGCGCTTTGCAAGGCAGCTCAAGGAAAGGCGGCGATGATGGGGGGGGTGGAGAGGAGGCTCAGTCTAAGCCCTGGTCAAGAGCAGCCCTTCAGGCTGGGAGGCGGGGGTCCCTCCAGGCTGAAAGCAGCAGGCAGGAGGGATTTAGGTGCACACCTGAGATTTAGGCTCGTGCCCCTAAAGTGGGTTAAAGTGCTTGATCGCCTCTGTGCAACATATCTCCTTTTATTAACACACACACACACACACACCGACATTTTGCAATTAGGAAATTGAGTGGGGAAATGTCCAGCAAGTGAATGACTTAGTTCATGGGTAGGCAAACTAAGGCCTGGGGGCCGGATCCTGCCCAATCACCTTCTAAATCCGGCCCACGGGCAATCTGGGAATCAGCGTGTTTTTACATGAGTAGAATGTGTCCTGTTATTTAAAATGCATCTCCGGGCTATTTGTGGGGCCTGCCTGGTGTTTTTACATGAGCAGAATGTGTCCTTTTATTTAAAATGCATCTCCGGGTTATTTGTGGGGTCTGCCTGGTGTTTTTACATGAGCAGAATGTGTGCTTTTATTTAAAATGCATCTCCGGGTTATTTGTGGGGCCTGCCTGGTGTTTTTACATGAGTAGAATGTGTGCTTTTATTTAAAGTGCATCTCTGGATTATTTGTGGGTCCTGCCTGGTGTTTTTACATGAGTAGAATGTGTGCTTTTATTTAAAATACATCTCTGGGTTATTTGTGGGGCCTGCCTGGTGTTTTTACATGAGTAGAATGTGTGCTTTTATTTAAAATGCATCTCTGGGTTATTTGTGGGGTCTGCCTGGTGTTTTTACATGAGTAGAATGTGTGCTTTTATTTAAAATGCATCTCCGGGTTATTTGTAGGGCATATGAATTCATTCATTTTTTCCCCTTCAAAATATAGTCCGCCCCCCCCCCACAAGGTCTGAGGGACGGTGGACTGGCCTCTTGCTGAATAAGTTTGCTGACCCCTAGCTTAGTTAGTAGGAAGACATATGGCCAATGGTTAAGAGTGTTGGACAAGGACCCGGGAGACCAGGGTTCAAAACCCCACTTGGCCATGAAGCTCACTGGGCGACCTCTCCGCCTCTCCTACCCCACAGGGTCGTTGTGGGGGTTAAATCACAGGGCGAAGTTACAGGGAACCAGGCAGAGGGCCTTCTCGGTAGTGGCGCCCGCCCCGTGGAACGCCCTCCCATCAGATGTCAAAGAAATAAACAACTATCTGACGTTTAGAAGACATCTGAAGGCAGCCCTGTTTAGGGAAGTTTTATTGACTGGTGTTTTAATGTATTTTTAATGTTTCGTTGGAAGCTGGGTGGCTGGGAAAACCCAGCCAGATGGGCAGAGTATAAATAAATTATTATTATTATTATTATTATTATTATTATTATTATTATTATTAAATGAGAAGAGGGGAGAACCATGTACGCAACATCAAGCTGCTTGAAGAACAAGGTAGAACCTGCATGCAATGAATAAATTTAAATAATAAATATGTAAGAACATAAAAACATGGGTCTGCTGGATCAGGGCAATGAATGACCCATCTGGTTCAGCATCCTGTTTTCACAGTGGGAGATAAAAATAATACTGGGGGCATCTGAGCATGTGCAGAGTGCCTGCCACTCACTGAGTGATGGCAAACAGGCCCCCTGTACCTTTTGGATGAAATTGCACAGCTATGTACACTAAATCACACCTGCCTATCCCTCTTCTGAGCGACCACACCCCAAGCTGTCTACCTTTTCCTTTTTTGCGGGAAATTCCCTTATTATAGCAGTGGGGAACAGCAGGGAGGGTTGACAGCTATGCACCCCATTTCTTTGGCCTGGAAAGTGTTACCCCCCCAAGTCTTCACGTGCCGCTTGTGAAACGTACCGCAAAATGGGAATAACTGGTGCATATTGTTCGGAGCGTTCCCGGGTTAAAACTGCACGGTGCTGCTCACTGTTCCCGAGAGACACCTTTGGAGACCAGCGGAGGAGAAAATCACCTCTCTTTCCTAATTGGAGGGTTGGCCTGGGTGGGTGGGTGGGGGCAGCTGGGGAGAGATGCACAAGTTGACTTTGAAAGGTGGCGTGAAACAAATCCCTGCTCCCTCCCTCCATCTCCAAAATAAACGTGGGGAAAGAGAGAATTCTGCAAAGACAGCATTGCGTTAACATGACAAGACTAGACTGCTCACATCGTCTCTCCAGCAGCTGCTGGGCATCGGATGCTGTTCTCTTTTCCCCCCCATTTTTATTGCATAGTTTTATTTTACAAGAAAATTCAAATTAACAAACAACAAGAGCGTAACTTTGTTCCCCCATAAATTTCAAGTTAACAGAGTAGCAGATACATATCACCTGTACATGTATATCTTATCCAGTGATTTACCAAACCAGCTCCAACCAATACAAAATTTTAATAAAATTAGATACAATACTTATTGGTTGTTTGTGTCATCCTTTCATTCTTCTGTACCTATTACCTTTTGCCACATCCTTTTATAATGGGGGGGGGGATAAAAAATAAAAATAAAAAAATAAAAAGGTGGAAAAAATAAAAAATAAAAAATAAAAAATTAAGAGAAAGAGAAAAAAGAAAGAAAAAAAGAAAAAAATAGAAAATAGCTAAACAAGTGAATGAATAAGTAATAATACTAAAAATAAAAAATAAAAAGAATAATATAAATAAATAAATAAATAAATAAATAACCTTTTTGTCCGACTTCCTGACAAATCCCTTTGCTTCGACAAGGTTTCAATTTGACTGCTTATGACATAGCACTTTCTCGTATGATTACTATCCAGTGCATTCTCTAAAGTTTGTTTACTCCACCATCTTTCCTTTATCTTACTTCCCTTCCCTTATTCCTCAAATGCTGGCATACTAACAAAACTTTTGTTGTATTTCAACACATAATTTTTGTAACTTTCCCATTTTCCAATAAATCTTTGCTTAGAATTTCCTCTGATATTATTTGTAAGTAGCGCCATCTCAGCTAATTCTTGTAATTTAACTTGCCAGTCAACGACATTTGGTACTTCCTGCTGTTTCCATCCTTTTGCCACTACTAATTGGGCCGCTGCAATTGCATATAAGAAGACTTCCTTAAATTTATTCGGTATCTCTTTATCTATTATGCTTAATAGAAACATCTCCAGTTTTTTTAGGAAAGGAGATTGTCATCATCTTTTTCAATTCGTTGTATATCTCCCCCCAAAATACTTTAATTTTTCGGCACCTCCACCACATATGTATAAAATCTCCATTTTCCGCTCCACACCTCCAACACACATTTGCAACACTTTTATACATTTTTGAGAGTCTAGCCGGTGTGAGGTACCACCTATGGGCCATTTTCAACATGTTCTCTCTTATATTCTGGTTTGCAGTGAATTTTAAATTAACCTGCCATAGTTTTTCCCAGTCCTCAAACATGATTGGGTGGTCCAGATCTTGAGCCCATTTTGTCATTGAGACAGTTACCGTTTCATCCATTACTTCATATTCTAGTAAAATCTTATACATATGGGAGATTAGTTTATTATTAGTATTTAAACATTCTTTTTCAAATTTTGAAGGTTCTTTTCCAAATCCAATCATCTTGTCTTGTTTATATATTTCATTAATTTGAAAATAATCCAACCAACTTGATAAATATTCCTTAATCTCCTCATACTTTTTCACTTCCAATTTCCCCCCTCTTTAAATTAGAATAAGGTTATACGTAATCCACTCTTTTTTATCGTTGTTATTTCTTTTCAGCGCCACTACCTCAAAGGGGGAGAATCAGATTCTGTTCTCTGCCTCCCTGTTCATCACAATAATAAGCCATGCCAGGATTTTCTCCCATTCTGACCATTTCTTTGACTGTTCCCCACCTGGCAAATTCAGAGCTGAGGGTTCGGATCGCTCAATGCCCTTAATCCCCCTCTGTCCCTTGAAACACCCTGCCATCCATGCTCCCAGGGTGGTGAAAGAGGGATTTCACCATTATTTGTTTGCTGGTTCCTTGTATAAAGGTATGTATCTCGCCTCTCCCTTCAAGGAGCTCAGCACATAGAGTTTTCCTCCTCATTTTTATCCTCACAACAACCCTGTGAGGTAGCTTAGGCTGAGAGGCAGCGACTGCTCCAAAGTCACCCGATGAGCTACATGGCTGAGTGGGGATTTGAACCCAGGTCCTTGTCCAGTACTCTAACCACTGCACAAAACTACCCTTCCATGCTGAGGGACAAAGTTGTTGTTGTTGTTTAGTCATTTAGTCGTGTCCGACTCTTCGTGACCCCCTGGACCAGAGCATGCCAGGCACTCCTGTCTTCCACTGCCTCCTGCAGTTTGGTCAGACTCATGTTAGTAGCTTCAAGAACACTGTCCAGCCATCTTGTCCTCTGTCGTCCCTTTCACCTTGCGCCCTCCATCTTTCCCAACATCAGGGTCTTTTCCAAGGAGTCTTCTCTTCTCGTGAGGTGGCCAAAGTCTTGGAGCCTCAGCTTCAGGATCTGCCCTTCCAGTGAGCACTCAGGGCTGATTTCCTACAGAATGGATAGGTTTGATCTTCTTGCAGTCCATGGGACTCTCAAGAGTCTCCTCCAGCACCATAATTCAAAAGCATCAATTCTTCGGCGATCAGCCTTCTTGATGGTCCAGCTCTCACTTCCATACATTACTACTGGGAAAATCATAGCTTTAACTATACGGACCTTTGTCGGCAAGGTGATGTCTTTGCTTTTTAAGATGCTGTCTAGGTTTGTCATTGCTTTCCTCCCAAGAAGCAGGCGTCTTTTAATTTCGTGACTGCTGTCACCATCTGCAGTGATCATGGAACCCAAGAAAGTAAAATCTCTCCCTGCCTCCATTTGTGCCCCTTCTATTTGCCAGGAGGTGATGGGACCAGTGGCCATGATCTTAGTTTTTTTGATGTTGAGCTTCAGACCATATTTTGCGCTCTCCTCTTTCACCCTCATTAAAAGGTTCTTCAATGGCCATGATCTTAGTTTTTGACAAGGTAGGGATTTAAATAGCTGCGGGTGTGGGAACATGGATGGGGTGGTATTTATTCTGGATTAACGAAGGAGACACCATGCACATCGAAGTTCCTCATTTAAACATTTGGCATGCAGTCATTACAAACAAAACAAACTGCTTGTGTTGACTTTCTGTTCAAATGGTTTGCCCAAGCATTCTCTGTGAATTCAGCATCGCTTATCCTGTCCTAATGTCTTCAACGCAGATGCCTTTTGGTGCATCATTCCCCGTAATCTTGAGTTCCCCTGGTTTCCCCTGTAATTAATCAGAAAGTGATTTACCAGCTACATAAATAGATGCTTGCAAATAGCCACATGCTATTCGAGACTTAAAACCAGCCCACGAAACCAAAAGCCCGGGGGAGATGGGAATTGTTTTAGGACAGGAAACCAAGCCTTATGAAGGAGCTGGGTATGTTTAGCTTGGGCAAGAGGAGACTGGCAGGAGATATGAGAGCCATCTTCAAATATCTCAAGGGCTGTCACATGGGAGAGGGAGCAAGCTTGTTTTCTCCTGCTCTGGAGGGTAGGACTCGAACTCATGGCTGCAAGTGACAAGAAAGTGCAAGAAAGGATATTCCGACTAAACATATGAAAAGAATTTATGACAGTAAGAGCTGGTCGACAGTGGAACGGTCTCCCTCGGGAGGCGGTGATCTCCCCTTCCTCGGAGGTTTTTAAGCACAGGTTGGATGGCCATTGGTCATGGGTGTTTTAGCTGAGATTCCTGCTTTGTAGGGGGTTGGACTAGATGACCCTCGGGGTCCCTTCCAACTCTAGTGATTCTATGAGTGTCTGGCCTATCAGAAACACACTTTACCAGCAGAATTGGGGTTTTATAAGGACATACCGTGAAAAGGGATGCGGGTGGCGTTTTGGTCTAAACCACAGAGCCTACTAGGGCTTGCCAATCAGGAGGTCGGCGGTTCGAATCCCCGTGACGGGGTGAGCTCCCGTTGCTCGGTCCCTGTTCTTGCCAACCTAGCAGTTCGAAAGGATGCCAGTCAAAGTAGATAAATAGGTACTGCTGTGGCAGGAAGGTAAACGGCGCTTCCATGCGCTGCTCTGGTTTGCCACATGACCCGGAAAAACTGTCTGTGGTTACAAACGCCGGCTCCCTCTGCCTGTAAAGTGAGATGAGCGGCGTAACCCCAGAGTCGTCCACGACTGGACCTGACGGTCAGGGGTCCCTTTACCTTTAAGAAGAAGAAGAAGAAGAAGAAGAAGAGTTTGGATTTGATATCCCGCTTTTCACTACCCTAAGGAGTCTCAAAGCGGCTAACATTCTCCTTTCCCTTCCTCCCCCACAACAAACACTCTGTGAGGTGAGTGGGGCTGAGAGACTTCAGAGAAGTGTGACTAGCCCAAGGTCACCCAGCAGCTGCACGTGGAGGAGCGGAGACTCGAACCCGGTTCCCCAGATTACGAGTCTACCGCTCTTAACCACTACACCACACTGGCTCTCTTTAAGGACATACCGTAAGAAGAGCCTGACTTGGCAGATCAGGACAGAAGCTGGGATAGCTCAGTTGCTGCAGCGTGAGATTTTAAATCTCAGAGTTGCAGGGTTGTGGGTTCGAGACCCATGTTGGGGGGAAGAGATTCCTGCATTGCAGGAGATTGGACCACATGACAACCCCCCCCCCATGGTCCCTTCCGACTCTATGATTCTACAACTAATCCAGAATCCTGTTCTCACAGTGGCCAGCCAGATACCTCTGGGGAATCCACAAGCAGGATTTGAACTCAAGGGCACTCTATTCAGTAACAGTATTGCCTCCAACTGTGGTGGGAGAGGCACGGCCACAGTGGCTAATAGCCAACAGTAGCCCTCTCCTCCATGGATTTCTGTCTAATTCTCATTTAATGCCATCTGGGCTGTCCTGCATTTTGGGTTGGCAGGCAACCCTGCCTAAACACTAGCCAGCTTGGAAAGAATGGATGGCATTTAAAGGTTTACTGGCCTACTAAGTATGCCAGTTCTGTTTCGATGACTCAGTGCAAGACTATAATGGCCAGAAATGGGGACGCACAGCCCAGAGCCCCAGCTCAGAAGGTCTCATTGACTTGAGGAACGGGAGCTTGGTGATTTGTCACCTTGGGAATCGATGCAACGCTAGAGGATGTTTATCGAAAGGAGGCACAGCTTGCAGGTCTTTTTCCCCGGCCAAGTTCCTGCCAAGGAGCCCAGGCCCAAGAGACATCAATGAGAACGTTTAGCTCAAAATCTGGGCAGGACATTCTCAGATCAGGAAGAAAAAAATGGTAGTTAACATAACATCCAAATGTGGCTGCAGTATATAGTCGTTTTGGGAGTCATTTTAGACTCACAGCTGTCCATGGAGGCACAGGTCAATTCTGTGTCCAGGGCAGCTGTCTAACAGCTCCATCTGGTACGCAGGATGAGACCCTCCCTGCCCGCGGACTGTCTCACCAGAGTGGTGCATGCTCTGGTTATCTCCCGCCTGGACTACTGCCATGCGCTCTACATGGGGCTACCTTTGAAGGTGACCCAGAAACTACAACTACAACTAATCCAGAATATGGCAGCTAGACTGGTAACTGGGAGTGGCCGCCGGGACCACATAACACCGGTCCTGAGAGATCTACATTGGCTCCCAGTACATTTCCAAGCACAATTCAAAGTATTGGTGCTGACCTTTGAAGCCTCAAACGGCCTTGGCCCAGTATACCTAAAGGAACGTCTCCACCTCCATTGTTCTGCCCGGACCCTGAGGTCCAGCTCCGAGGGTTTTCTGGCAGTTCCCTCCCTGTGAGAAGCAAAGTTATAGGGAACCAGGCAGAGGGCCTTCTTGGTAGTGGCACCCACCCTGTGGAACGCCCTCCCACCAGATGTCAAGGACATCAACAACTACCTGACTTTTAGAAGACATCTGAAGGCAGCCCTGTTTTGGGAAGCTTTTAATATTTGATGAATTAATGTATTTTTATATTTTGCTGGAAGCCGCCCAGAGTGGCTGGGGGAACCCAGCCAGATGGGTGGGGTATGAAGAAGAAGAAGAAGAAGAAGAAGAAGAAGAAGAAGAAGAAGAAGAAGAAGAAGAAGAAGAAGTTGTTCGTTATATAGTGCCTGCATCATGTGACGGCCGACGGCCTAGATGTCTTTAAGATAATAGAATTGTCAAGTTGGTCATCTCAGCTACAGCATCCATGACAGATGGTCATCATTTCAAAGAGGATTGGACAAATTCATGGAGGACGTGAGAGCTATTGATGGCTACTAACTATAATGGCTTCCGCAGTTGGAGGCAGCGATGGTTCTGAACACCAGCTGCTAAAAATTGCAGGAGGGGAGAGGGCTCTTGTGTTCGGGTGCTGCTTGCGGGCTTCCCATAAAGGCAGCTGGTTGGCCACTGAGACAGCAGGATACTGATCCACCTGGCCATCCCTATGTTCTAATGTGGGCTGGTGTCATGCATGAGAAGCCCAATGGGAGTGGGATTTGGGGTTGAGAATCTGCGAGGACCGATCAGCGAGCAACAAGCCCTGCTTTGAACACGCGGGTGGCGTGTGTGCCTCTGTGTTTGTGCTTCACTCCCCTCTTTGGGGTTTTGTTTTTTTTAGAAAGGACTGGAAATGAATGCATAAACTCCTGGCTCTGGATACCGGGGAAACGCTTGCTCCGAATGCCTCGCAAATGGGTTTATTTCCTTTAACAGCAGAACTGATGAGATTCCAGGAGCACACAGCTGCGTGGCCAAATGAAAAACCGAATTTGAGTGCGCGGCAGCTCTGTTTTGCTGTTAGAAAGCTAGAACAAAGTGGATTTGGGAAGCCATCGCTCACCAAGGAGACAGTGACAATTCATCATCACTCTCTCGCTCTGTGAGCGCATCGGCTTTTTCCTCTCCCTGGGCTGCCAAACAAGGCAGCCAGCTGCAGTTGGCTCAATACAGGAGAAGGACACGCCGACTGCCCGTTCTTTCTTCTCGGCCTCAGAAGAAGAAGAAGAAGAAACTAAAACAGCAATGGCTCTCTGCATCGCTCAGTTGCCAGCACTTCCCCAGACTTCCTTTTTACGTCCACCCACAGAACAAGCCAAGACAATGGGTGCTACCGCAGGAGAATCATCATGCTGGAGTCTTTTGTCGCTGGCAATTAAAGAGGCAATTTAGGACTCTGCTAAATCTGGGACGCGGGTGGCGCTGTGGGTTAATCCACAGAGCCTAGGGCTTGCTGATCAGAAGGTCGGTGGTTCAAATCCCCGCGACGGGGTGAGCTCCCGTTGCTCGGTCCCTGCTCCTGCCCACCTAGTAGTTCGAAAGCACAAAGTGCAAGTAGATAAATAGGTACCGCTCCGGCGGGAAGGTAAACGGCGTTTCTGTGCGCTGCTCTGGTTCGCCAGAAGCGGCTTTGTCATGCTGGCCACATGACCCGGAAAAACTGTCTGCGGACAAACGCCGGCTCCCTCGGCCAGTAACGCGAGATGAGCGCCGCAACCCCAGAGTCGGACACGACTGGACCTGATGGTCAGGGGTCCCTTTACCTTTACCTAAATCTGAGCTGAGCTCTTTTCAAGGCATCAGAGTGACTATTTAATTGTTTATTGCCTTTGTATGCCACCATTTTTCTCAAAGGAGCTTAAGGTGGCTCTCCTTCTTCCTCATTTAATCCTCACAACGCCCTTGTGAGGCAGGTTAGGCCAGGCAGAGAGGCGGTGACTGGCTTCAAGGTCACCCAGGAGCCTTCATGGCCTTCGAGGTCCAAAGATAGCAAGCCACGCTGCGTGACTTTCTCAACCCTGCGCAATATAGTAATCGTTTGCTTCCTTCACATTCTGATATTCTTCCATGCAGCCAAAGACACCTGGGACCATTACTTCCACTTCCCTAATGCTTATTATGGGACCCTGAATAAAAGACATATGGCCAGTAGCAGGATTTAGGGGGGTCACCTTGCAAAAGTTGGCATTGCCTGAGATGCAAAGAGATGGAGAGATCTGCTCCAGATTAGGGATAGGCACAGCTCTCCATTTTGGTTCTCTAAGTTTCTCATTTTTCCAATTTTAAATTCAGTGCATATTGCTGCAGCAGTTTGCTAAAATCCTGATGAAAATTAGTACCGGTATTTTGGTGCCAATTTCTCTTAGCAAACACATTTTAGTAGGCGGTACTGACTGATATAAGGCGTTTATATATGCTATTTTCACAAATATATGAATTTTAGGCACATTTCCCTCTAATTTCTGCATTGCTGCACATGTAAGTTTAAAATATGATTTACTTACAGTCATAAGTAAGCAACAACAGCAGTAAAATAAATGAAGGCAAGAGACTTACATTTATAAGCATTTGCCTGAGGCTGGAGTACAGTAGTTGGATATACATACTTCTGCTCCCATCATTGGGTGAAGAGAAAAGGGTTGAGAGAAAGGAATAGGAATTGCTGTATTTTTCCATGCATAAGACTATATTTTTTCCTAAATTTCTGAAGTTTAAAAGAAGAGGTTGTCTTATACACAGATGGTGCATAGTGCATTTTCTTACCATATTTTTTGCTCCATAAGACACACTTTTTTCCTCCTAAAAATTAAGGGGAAATATCTGTGCGTCTTATGGAGTGAGTGGTGGTCCCTGGAGCCGAATTGCCCAGGGGCCAAAAGCAGATAGTGCTTTTTATTTTACAAAGAGAAAAAGGAGGTGTTAAAAGGACCCTGCTCAGCAGCTGATCAGCAAGAGATCGGGAGAGAGATAAGAGTCCCGGCTCCCTTCCAGCCCCGCCCTCCTTTGTTGAATGTGCTGCAGGGGGAGGTTGTTTGTTTCCCCAGCGACATGTGACTGGCTGATTAGATTATCTGTCTGGAAACTGTAGAAAAGGCTCCCTTTCCTTTAGAAGCTGCAGAAATGTGAGTTGAAGCCCATAAAAACGGGGCTTTTGCTCTTTGCTTTTCCCCCTTTGCAAAAGGAGATTTGCTTTCCCCCTTTGCAAAAAAACTGCTAAACTTTTTCCTGATCCTCAAAAAACAGGGTTTTTCCCTTTGCAAAAAAAGCTGCAAAACTTTTAGCTGATCCTCAAAAAACCAGGGCTTTTCCCTTTGCAAAAAAAAGCTGCAAAACCTTTAGCTGATCCTCAAAAAAACAGGGCTTTTAGAGGTGGAAAACCAGAAAAATGTTTTTTTTTCTTGTTTCCTCCTCTAAAAACGAGGTGCGCCCTATGGTCCGATGCGCCCTATGGAGCAAAAAATACAGTAATTTTGAGTCCCAAAAATTAGGGGGCATCTTATGCACAGAAAAATATGGTACTATATGCTCCTTCCCTCTCAGGCCCTTTCTACCAGCTCCATTTCTATGGTCTGGGCCTGCCTATCAGCCTGTGGCTCTGTGGTCTTAACCCCTTCACATGCTAACTTTCAAGAATGTGCATTATTATATAGGGCTGCAAATCTCCCGTAAAAAACATAAATCCTAAATACACCACAATCTCTGCCAACCTTCATTCGAAGGAGGCAGAACCTGGATAAGTGCGTTTCTGAAATAATGGCGATCGGTAGCACATAACACAGCTTTCCAAGATACACAGTAGAGAGAGATGTTCCAATGTAGAGCAAGAATTCATTCTGTCACCCAGCTGTTCCTGACCATCTTGGGTGCTTCACCCAAAGAGAAATTGGTGGGTAGATTAGGGGCAGTTGGTTCCTGCCTGGCATGGACCCAATTCTTGGTGCCCTCTGGAGCCATGTTCTCAGCACCTCTGGCAACAGCAATGTACACAAACCTTCGCAAAGAAAAAGTTTAGCACACGCTGGCCCAATCCTTCACCCAGCAAAAGACAGCAGTAAAGAACAGCCAAGAGCCAGGAGATGAAGGCAGGGAAATCTAAATTAGAAAAAAAGAAGACAGGTCTTATTTTAAGCACTGCCGCTTAAATCTTCATCAGAACAGACAGATTCTCCATTACCCGCAGCCATCAGAGCAAGGCCAGCTGACCTTCGCAGACAAACGTTTCAGCCAAGAACGATTTAAGCGGCGCTGGATATAGAAATGGCTGGAGGCTGTTCAATTAGCAGAGGTCAGGCTAGATGGCATCGCTGGGACCCGCCGACCTTCCACGCTTGCAAAGGAGGCCAGGAAGAAACAGACCAAATGGGGCGGAGGTAAAGAAAAGGAAAGAGCTGCTGGACTTGATGTTTCCCACCCAGGATAATTTCACATATTGGCATTTGAAGAAATGGCTTTTTTATAACAATTAAGAGAGTCCTGAATTTTAAGGGTTTATAATGTCATTCTGAAAGGGGACTGTCTCAGGAAGTTTCCAGGGAACGCCGAGTTCAGCCTTTTCCTTATCCAATGCTGCAGAGCTGGAACAGTTTCAGAAAAGGGGAACCCAAATGATCGAGGGGAAAGATTTGCAAAGGCGAGTAAAGATGCGACTTGATACAGGTTTATACAATTTCCGTATTTTTCGCTCCATAAGAGGCACTTTTTCCCTCCTGAAAAGTAAGGGGAAATATCTGTGCGTCTTATGGAGCGAATGGTGGTCCCTGGAGCTGAATTGCCCAGGGGCCAAAAGAGGATCATGCTTTTTATTTTACAAAGAGAAAAGGGGGTGTTGAAAGGACCCCACTCAGCAGCTGATCAGCAAGAGGTCGGGAGAGAGATAAGAGTCCCCGGCTCCCTTTCAGCCCAGGCCTCCATTGTTGAATGTGCTGCAGAGGGAGGTTGTTTGTTTCCCCAGCGACATGGGACTGGCTGATTAGATTATCTGTCTGGAAACTGTAGAAAAGGCTCCCTTTCCTATAGAAGCTGCAGAAATGTGAGTTGAACCCCATAAAAACAGGGCATTTCCTCTTTGCTTTTCCCCCTTTGCAAAAGAAGCTTTGCTTTTCCCCCTTTGCAAAAAAAGCTGCAAAACTTTTAGCTGATCCTCAAAAAACAGGGTTTTTCCCTTTGCAAAAAAAGCTGCATAACTTTTAGCTGATCCTCAAAAAAACAGTGCTTTTCCCTTTGCAAAAAAGCTGCAAAACCTTTAGCTGATCCTAAAAAAAACCAGGGCTTTTTCCCTTTGCAAAAAAGCTGCAAAACTTTAACTGATCCTCAAAAAAAACCCCAGGGCTTTTAGAGGAGGAAAACAGAAAAATATTTTTCCCCCTTGTTTCCTCCTCTAAAAACGAGGTGCGCCCTATGGTCCGGTGCGCCCTATGGAGCGAAAAATACGGTATGCGCAGCACGGAGAATGTGGAGAGAGAAATATTCTTCTTCCTCTCATAACACTGGAACTCATGAACATCCAGCGAAGATTCAGGACAGAGAAATGACTTCTTCATGCAGTCCATAGTTAAACCGTGGAACTCCCTGCCGCAGGAGGCAGTGATGGCCACCCACCTAGATGGCTTCCAGAGGCGACTGGACAAATTCATGGAGGAGGAGAGGGCTATCGATGGCTACTAGCCAGGATGACTCCTCCCTGCCTCCACATTCAGAGGCAGTAACGCTTCTGAACAGCAGTTGCTGGGAGCCACGGGAAGGGAGAGTTGCTCTTGTGTTCGAATCCTGCTTGCGGGTTTCCTACAAGCATCTGTTGAGGAGCCACTGGCCTGATCCCAGCATGCTCTCCTTAGGTTCCTACGCACCCAATGAAACTGAGATAACTGATTGATGGGCGCTGCTGGCTGGAATTTGCTTGCTTCAGCACGGTCTGTCTCCATTACCTAACTACTGTCTTAAGTTCTAAAACCCAGGGAAGCAGATCCCCCTGCAATTTCAGCCAGATGGTAAGCAGCTGTAATTTCGCAATGACGGAGCAGGCTGTGTTTTCAAAGTCAGATGTGCCCGTATGAATTGGACAGGAAACCCGGCACCATAACGTATGGAAATGTCCTCTAGATCGAACATTAAGAGGGAAATGTCTAAGCAAACAATTAAAGCAGGCTGTCTTCTGAAGAGAAACTGTTCTGGCTATTAATCACGCTATTCCTCGTTGGTCCTGGAGCCAGAAAGGATGTTTGTTTTAGAGGCTCCACAATTATTCTGCAGATTTTGTTGGTTTAATTATTACGGATCGCGCTGTACGATGCAGAACCTTCATGCATTTTTTTTTTTTTTTTAGTGTTTTGTCGTTGTGTGGGCTTTCATTTCTGGCAACGGCTGTCGATAAAAGGGAACAAGTAGCCTCTTCAGATCTCTCGGGGGCAAAAGGTTTGCAAACGGAATGGTGCGTCTCCTTCCACAGGCCTTCCCAAATGTCCACACAGATTCCTGATGAAAAGTTGCGGTAAAAACAAATGCATGATGAAAATTGTGTAATCCAATTGAGCAATCCTGCCTGCGTGTTTCATTTAACAGCTGTCAATATCCGAGCTGAGATAGTAAGGTGCATCTGCCGTGAACAGAGATTTCCAGCACTCATCGTCACAGCAAATCTCCGGAACAGAATGTTGACAAACCAACTTCATGGCCCACTAGGTTTTGCACCAACGTGGAGCAGAGTTGACTTCTCTCCAATGGGGAGTGCAAAAAAAAAAAGGGTGTAGTGCAAATTCTCTTTTGACATCCCATGTCTACATTTCAGCTCCACTGCTCCTAATCTGACAGGGATTCTCTGTTGTATGGATGTATACATTCTTTAAAAAGTGCAACAATAATAAATGTATATCTTGACATTATTATTATTATTAATTAAACTTGTTAGGAAAGGACAACCGAAATGATAAAGGGGAGGCAGTGACTCCCCTGTAAAGAAAGATTGCAGCATTTGGGATTTTTAAATTTAGGAAAAAAGGTAAGAGGCAATGTGAAGGAAATTTA
This sequence comes from Lacerta agilis, assembly GCF_009819535.1. Taxonomy (NCBI): domain Eukaryota; kingdom Metazoa; phylum Chordata; class Lepidosauria; order Squamata; family Lacertidae; genus Lacerta; species Lacerta agilis. The sequence continues at coordinate 4,660,188 of NC_046315.1, forward strand.
TAAAATTATGCTTGGCACAGGCCAAGTGGGTAGAGACAAGGTTTTCTCCTCCTCTAAGTTCTTCCTAATGCTTAGTCACAGTCT